>NC_088364.1:17441236-17446236 GCF_034508935.2 Berghia stephanieae
ACATTATTATTCTCTATAATTATTTATAATTTAATTTATAAATTATATTTACACACACAGTTCACCCACATCCACACTGTCCTCGATCTCATATTGCCACTTCGGGAAAGTCTCCCTGAGGTAGACGATATAAACGAATTTTTAAAACGTTCCGTTCTGGATTTTAAACTTATCATCCTGCCTGATCTACTTAACGTTGTATATTCTAAAAATAGACGATGCTCAAAACTTTTGTATATGAATATTCTTCATAGAGGGTATTTTGTGTAGGCAGGGTGGACTGCACAATGCTTTTGACTCTTCTTACAACTTTATTTACCCTTTCTCCATCACCAGCAGTGATGGCCCCACCCCAGCAACTGAACACTTTGAACTTTTGACAAATAGAACAATTTAAGGTTTTCTTTTGAAACTTGAAATGGATTTAGTTTTCTAAGAAATTTCTAAGAAAAAAATAATCTAGATAGAAATAAGTTTTGAACACATGCAAATGCCAGTTCAGCTTCATGTCAATGGTAAATCCTATGTATTTATAGGAATCAACAATTTCTACAAGTTGATTTTCAATTCTTAGGGGCCATGTGTGAATTTTGTTAAGCCAAAAATTAATGATCAACTCTGTTGTTTCTTAGACGTAAGTAATAGAAAAGTATCTTTACACACAGTTTACAAATTTTGCCGCCTCCTCAAAGTAAAGGAGTGGTAACTATTACGTCATCAGCTAGGGGAGAACGGGGGTCTACCAAATGTTGACAAGTTTTGACATGGTGGTGTTGGGGCAGACCAAAGTACCCATTTAATTAACCTTCAAAATAGCATTCCAAAAAAAAATAAAGAGGTGAAAATATAATATAGAAAATATGATATACAGTGTATGTCATTTATATAGTGCTTTCACAGCTGCCAACTTTTCAAAAATAAAATAAGGAACGCGAAAATGGCTGGGGACGAGATACATAGGACTCTGAAAAAGGTAAGGACAAAACCAAGTGATCCCATTCCAAAACAAAGACAGAACACAAATCAGAATATAGATACATAGCTGCCAACATTTCAAAAATAAAACAGGGGGACGACATACTGAAAATAAATTGAGGAGATGACTTTCAACATCTGCCAAGTGCAGCTATGTGGTCTAGTGGTACGACACCTGCTTTTTTGATCCAAGGATCCTGGTTTCAACCCTTGCTCGGCGCATAGTTGAGTCCTTGGAAAAGGTTCTTTACTGCCACTTAAAAATCTTTAAGAATCGTACTTTTTAGGAGATAAAAATTGCAGTCGCCATAGTTAACTTTAAAAATCAACAATTTACACTCACCAGGATCAAATAACACATCAAAATCCTTAACTTATGTAGTCTACCATCAACTTTCATTTTCATTAATCTTTAATTACCTAGAAATGCTCACGAAACTCTGAAATTAGAGCAAAAATTTCGTAAATCTACGAATTTTTCGTCGGAATAGTGGGCAGGTCTGTAAATGGTTGTTCATTAAATGGGGAGGGGGGGGGGGTAGATGAAGATGAAGATAGCAAGACTTATCTCCCATAGTGGGATGGACCGAAGGTACAAAGCAACATGGAAAGGTCACAGGGGAAAATCATTTTGTTTCGGATTTTTTAAAGGGTTTCATAGCACTTTTGACACATTTATTTAAGTCATTACAGCGCCAGTAAAAGAAAGAAAATGGGATAGTCAAAAATTCTAGATTTGCAATGAAAAGCACATCAGTAAAAGTAAGACAAAGGGGAATTAAAAAATAGGGAACAGATGCAGATTCCAAGAGCACACTATCATCAGTGTATTCAAAGGATCGTTCAGACATAAGCACAGGAACCCACTAAGAGGAATACACTCAAACGTCTACAAACCTTTAATATATTCAAAACAAACAAAAAACATGATAAATAAACGAGATGATTTTCAAAGGGGAAAATTTCTCCCTCTCCTTATTTGACTGACTCCCCCTAAGCAAAGGACTCTGAAATAGGTAAGTTCAAAACCAAGTGATCCCATTCCAAAACAATGACAGAACGCAACTCAGAAAACAGATACATAGCTGCCAACTTTTCAAAAATACAATAAGGAATGCGCATATGGCCGAGGACGAGGGGACAACATACATAGGACTCTGAAAAAGTAAGAACAATGATGACGTGATGACAAGGGGGAGTGGGAGTCAAAAATGGCAAATTTTAGATGACGTATTATGTGAACAGTCCCTATGTTTAAAGTGTGTTTTGCTTATATCCATCTCTTTGTGATATTGTTTTGTTTTGTTTGTTAGTTTTTCGAGGAGGGGGGAGGGGGCTTTTCTATTTTTGTTTGTTTTGATTTAATGTTTATGGTATAACTTGTGATAAAATCTGGTCTCAAGTGTATTCTATTGTTTAAAAACGTGAGCATTTATAGCGCAATATCCAATAAATATGCTCAAAGCACTTTACAGGGCGTCCCTAGCCAACAGCAGCACTTAACAGGACGAGATGTGACGCCTGTTAGGCGAAATTACATTTTTTTTCCGACAGAGACATTGCTGTTAATGACCAGGTAGGTACTCATTTAAACCTGAGTGACATACGATTAGACCCCATAGCCACATCTTAAAAAGTGGATTGTTTGTATTTACATTTTTATACGTGTTAATATCATGAATCGAGCAATATTTTCAGTGAATGTTGCATAGCCAGAGTTGCAAAAGATACGTTTTATAACTATTGGTATGCTAGATCCATTTTGTATATGAACAAGAAAAATTCACTAATAATTGAAGTCTGCTCATTCTAATCCTTTCTTACCTTTTTATATTTCCTAAATCTTGAGAGGAAATAATATATATATATATATATATATATATATATATATATATATATATATATATATATATATATATATATATATATAATTTTAATATTTAACACAATGTTGGAGTCAGTCTACATCGATGTTTCAGGCCTTTTCAGCCATCGTCAGGACTGTGTGTTACATGAGTTTAGTTTGTTGTGTGTTGTTGCTTGTTGAAGTGGTTCCGATTTGTCAATTCAATATATATATATATATATATATATATATATATATATATATATATATATATATATATATATATATATATATATATATTTATATTCGACACACCCAAGAACTGACATCGGTCCAGTTGAATCCAATCGGGTGAGCTATTGGGACCCTCCCCCCTTTGCCCCATCATTGGTTCTTATATATCACCATCAATCAAATTTATGGAATTGTAACATTGTAGTAATTTGAACTTATTACGTGGTAAATGGCCAATATGGTATGTGACTGACAAGAAAGTTCTTTACATAGTTTAATGCATCCCAAAGGCAGCATCAGTGTGTGAAGACAATCACCAAGAATGACGACAGAAAGATGGCGACAGTTGACTGGAGTAAGACCTCTGAAAAAATATTACAAAAGTCGTTAATTTATATCAATTTAATTATTTATTCATCTCGTCTTTTCATTTATTTATATGTTTATTAACATATTTTTATCTATTAATCTGTTTATTAATCTATTTAACTATTTATTTATTTATTTATCTGTTCACCTATCTACTCATTTATTTATTTATTCACTTAATTTTGTTATAAGTGTTCGTGCCTCCATGTATCTATGTCAAACTAAAATAAAAAGAATACTAACTTAAATACAAAGAATTTCTATGGATTTGTCTGGGTCAATGCGCTTCACAAGACTCTGTCTATTCCAATTGGAGGCCATACCATGGAATCGAATTTCCATTTCCTCGAGTACGAGTTGTACTTATTTGCTACATGCCAGATACTCACATGTTTTTTGATAAACAGATAGATAGATATACAGTCAGACAGATAGATAGATATACAGTCAGACAGATAGATAGATAGATAGAGAGATAGATAGATAGATAGATAGATAGATAGATAGATAGATAGATAGATAGATAGATAGATAGATAGATAGATAGATAGATAGATAGATAGACAGATAGATAGATAGATAGATAGATTGGTAGGTAGAATGATTGGTAGGTAGGTAGATAGATAAATAGACGGATGGAGAGAGAGAGAGAGAGAGAGAGAGAGAGAGAGAGAGAGAGAGAGAGAGAGCAATAATTACTACCTACCTCCGTTGTCTGACATATCTGAAATGATGCAAAATGTAAAAAATTCAATACTTTCAGTGTGTATAGTTTAAATAATAGATAGACTAATATGAATTTGAAATTCAAAAATTAAAGGGCGTCAATATAATTTTAAGGTCATAAAGATGATGATGATAATGATAATGATGATAATGATGATAATGATGATGATGTTGATGATGATGATGATGATGATGATGATGATGATGATGATGATGATGATGATGATGATGATGATGATGATGATGATGACGCAGCGACGAGGAGGAGTAGGAGGACAGTGCAGTAACAATCTTATTGTTTAATTAATTGTGAAAATCAAAGCAAAGTCAAATCGAAGAGTTCAGAATATTTCACAACATGAAACCATGTAGAGAGAGGGCTTTCATATCATATCAAACGACACATGCATATTGACAAGAATGTTTCAAATATGAAACAGCTTAAAACAATGAGCTTTAACATCATTCCATATCATAATCTTACCTGTAATGGTATAGCCTGCCTTTTTACCTGAAATAATAAAAATATTAGATAAGAAATTATTTAAAACATTAAACCAAAATTGACATATATATATATATATATATATATATATATATATATATATATATATATATATATATATATATATATATATATATATATATATATAACAGGTGTCTTTCTTAAAGAATTACAACACACAATTGCCACAATAATTGCGTCTGCTTTTCGCCGGTATCGAATTTTTTTGTGTGGTGTTACATGATTTCAGATTAGATATTCAAAAATCGCTCATTCAATTATTTTGATATTTTGCATTTTATTTACAAATTATAGTTCCAATGGTTGTAAAATTTTGAAAAAGAT
>NC_088364.1:17451236-17501236 GCF_034508935.2 Berghia stephanieae
CGGATGGCAATGTTATGAGCTTCTTAGCCAAGTTCATACTATCTATAATATAGATCTAGTATGTAGACTTGGATTTATAAATCAGATAAGACAGATTCGCAGTCAGAAGATAAATCAGCAGATAGATAGGCAAACAGACGCACAGTGAGATAAATAGATGTGTAGATAAGATACATAGATAGACAAACAGACAGACAGACAGACAGACAGACAGACAGACGGGCAGGCAGGCAGACAGATAGAGAAATAGTCATACAGACAATTAAAAAGATGGATAGACGTCTATAATAAATTGGCGAGTGTATCGATAGATAGATGGATGGACGAACGGATGGATAGAAAACAAAACAGTGGTGTACTCATGCATGAAAAACGTGCGATGGAATTAACAAAGAGAGAGAGAGAGAGAAAGAGAGAGAGAGAGAGAGAGAGAGAGAGAGATTAAAAGGGGTATGTAAACTAAATCACATAGGAATTGGATTTGAACTCCATCGACCATTGTTGCCCTTTATCAATGAGAAACAGCTGTAATATTAGCATAGCCATAAAGGATAGATTTTCCCACACTTACCAAAGCCAAAACATACAGCAAGTGAAAATAATATGAGTGACTGGAATTTTCTGATGGGCGTGTTACTCGAGGCCATTGTTAGAATTTATTTTCTCAAAAATGTTTGATAATCCCAACAACGTTTTCAAAATGCTGAAAGAAGAATAGGCCGGCAACAACGCGAGTCCTGATAAATGCCCCTAAATAAAAGTGGCATCTGGATGTGTTCCATGTCATCAGTTTTCACTACACACATTGCATCAAATTATCACAGTTATCGTTAGTTACACACGCCTCCTCGCTCTCATTACTCGCAGACTCGCAGACACGGCGATATTTTTAATTCAGAAAAGTGAGTGGAGCAGGCACTTATGTTGGTAACAACAAGATATGAAGTGAGTAGAAAAGTGCCAGAAGACAATAGAGAATAAAAAAAATTTTCGCGGCGGTGGTGGGGTTTGAACCGCGACCTATGGTACGACAACTCTTGTTGTTACAACATAGTGCTGCTCCACTCACTTTTCTGAATTAAAAATTCACCCATACACCGGAGCATACTCAATGTCTCAATCGTTCTATGTATATGTTTGTGATGAGATATTGGCTATTAAGCTTAACTGCGGGTCAAAATTATTTCGCGATGGTGGTGAACGAATCGGCGATCTCAGAAGTGTGGAGAGAGGATCTAGAAATGACTTTGAGTTGAACGAATATTTTGTGTTCGTGGATAGCTCAACGGTAAGCCACGCTCTCACCTGCCAGGCGGAGTTGTCGTACAATAGGTCGCAGGTTCAAACCCCACCACCGCCGCGAAAAAATTTTTTATTCTCTATTGTCTTCTGGCACTTTTCTACTCACTTCATATCTTGTAGACACGGCGATAGTAAACATTGGGGTAGTCGTGAGTTAGAAAAGAGGGACGAAAGGGGTTGCTGGGGTGGGGGCAGGGTTCAGCCAGGTGAAAATGGTTCCTCCTCCTCCTCCCCATCCCCACTTTCTCTTTGACGTCACTCGGATCTTTGTTATTGTTTTAGACAGCGATTTTGATGATTAGTTTTCACTAAATTATATCAGACTAGAAATGTTCAATGTTACACATGGTTTTGTGTGTTGGTACGTTACATTCGGCTGGCGGTTGATGTGAGTATTTTACCTAAACGCATTGCATCAATATTATTCTAAATGAATTGTTGTGGTTAAGTAAATTGCTCATAGTTCTGCAGGAAAACCCCAAAAAATCGTGTTATTAATTGTATGATTTTAAGTAAACTACTCAAATTACTATACGCCAAAACAATCGTAACCAAAACACTTAACTTTGTGTAACCATGATCGTTTTCAGTCGGTTAAAAAGAATTTGGTGAAAAGTCATCACCTTCTAAGAATGAATGAAGTTGACGCCAGTCAGCTCTTTGTTATTGTTTTTAGACCACCCTTTAAGTGATGAATCCCCACTAAATCACATCAGACTACAAACGTACGTTACATATTATTGTTCTTTGTATTGGTACGTTTGATCTGGTGAGCATTTTACCTAAACGCATAGCATCAATTTAAAGAAAATTTAGTGAGAAATAATCACCTTACAAAAATTGGTTTGTTTGTTTTTAAAGGTTTTACGGCGCTTGCGACACATTTCAGTCATTTTCAGCGCCAGTGAAAAGGAAGAAAAGAGGATAATCAAAAAATTTAGATACACTATTGAAAGCACACGAGTAAGTCAAAATGAAATGGTTCAAATAGGGCACAGAGATACAGAATCCAAGAGCATACCATTAGTGGATCTAGTTTGAGATCAGCTTTAGTCGCATCCAGAATCCCACTAAGAGGTTTGTTGTTGGTTTTTTTTTACGGATTTTACGGAGCTTGCAACATTTAGGTCATATCCTCGCCAGGAAAAAAAGAAGAAAATGGCAGAGTAAAAAGTTCTAGACTTACAATCAAAGCACCAAAGACAACGTAAAACAAAGGTGAATTGATTCAAATAGGGAAGAAATGTAGATTCCAAGAGCACACTATCGGTGCACTTAGTTTGTTTTTGTTTTTAAGGGTTTTACGGCGCTTGCAACACATTTAGGTTATATCAGCGCCAGTAAAAAGGAAGAAAATGGGATAGTAAAAAGTTCTAGAATTACAATTAAAGCACACAAGAAAAAATAAGACAAAGGGGAACTGGGAACAAATAGGGATCAGATGTAGATTCCAAGAGCATACCATCAATGTACTTAGTTTGAGATCACCTATGTCTTATCCGGACACAAGCACAAAATCCAACAAAGAGGAATACACTCAAATGCTTACATTATACATTCAAAATAATAATAATAATACATAACAGAGAGATGATTTACAAGGAAAAAAAATATCATCTCCCAAAACAATAACTATGCATTTGACTGTTTCCCTCCCAGCTAGGACTCCGGCCAGCGCCAGGACAAAACCAAGTAATCTCATTCCGAGACAAAGACAGAAAGCATGTTGGAAAACAGATATAAGGGGATAGAAGACACAGTATGTACCTCCCTGCCCGCTATGGGAGGTCATGCACTTAGTTTGAAATCACCTAAATGTCTCATCCTGACATAAGCACAGGTTCCCACTAAGAGGAACACACTCAAATGTTTACATATCATATAATATATTATATGTAAAAAAAATAATAAAAATAACAGTGCGTAACAGAAAGATGATTTACTAGACAAAAAAATAAAAACGTCATCTCCCAAAAACTCTAACCATACATTTGACTGTTTCCCTCACAGTTATGGTATCCGACCAGGGCCAGGACAAACCCAAGTAATCTCAACTGATTCCAAGACACAGACAGAAAGCATGTTGGAAAACATATATAGGGGGACAGAAAATACAGTAAGTGCCTCCCTAATGCCATACTATGGGAGGTCAAGGACCCCACCCTGCTACTATGAGGAATACACTCAATGTTTACAAACCATTTTTTACATTCAAAACAAAACAGTACATTCAAGAGAGATGATTTACAAGAAAAAAAATATATCTCCCAAAACAACTACTACGTATACACTTGACTGTTTCCCTCCTAGTCGAGGACTTCGCCCAGGGCTAAGACAGAACTAAGTAATATGATTCTAAGACAAAGACAGAAAGCAAGTTGGAAAACATCATACAGGGAGATGGAAGACTCAAGTGACCTCCTTGCCCACTAAGGGAGGTCAAAGAATCATATCCAGGGTCTAACAGTTGCCGAGTTGAGTGACGTTAACTCGATTCATTTAAAATAGAATGTAGGCTGGCAGCTCTCTACAGATTTCCATACGAGACGTCTTAAATCTGTCTTGAACATTGTTTTATGAAGGCTTGTAATTTGTTGTAATAAGTTTGTCTGTCACCAAGCTTCTAATCTTTAGAGCAATACAGACTTTACATTGGTATCCAAAGTTATTAATTTTGTTGAGATCTGCACATCTTTTGATTTTCAGATTTACTTCAACTTCAAGACTTGAAGAGCTGTACCAGATTTACCCAATCTTGATGTAAAGCAACACCTTTTAACTCCATTTATGCCAACTAAACTTCCAAGATTTACGCCTTCTCTGGTCTCGTTAAATAATATATTGCTGGATTGTGGTTCGAATTCCTATCGGGTTAAATTGTTCTTTGTCTTATTTTAGTTGAGACCAAAATGTTGCAGCAAAGGTCTCGGGTCCTTTTTTATTTATTTTTTTTGGTGATTATGGGAAATCAGTGGAATGTCGTATGTAACGGTCAGATATTCAATTGTGCATGTACGCCACTGGACTTTCCAGTTGTTGAAGTCCCCAGATCCAATAAAGTGTGACATGAATGGGAATGCAGAACGCAAACATCCTTGACGAGATCCAGTCTTAACTTTAAAATCTCTCTGATTGTTGTCAAATTTGTAGGACTCTACGTTTTAATTAAAGGAATAATCTTAGTCGGGACACCACAGTGGCTTAGACGTTTCAAAATGGCATATCGGGCAAGTGTGACAAATGCGTTTCCATTATCGATAAAGTTTATGCAGTTCCAATCCAGATGGTCAGAAAAGCGTCGCGAAAAAAAAAAAATTCAGCATGACAGGAATGTCAAAAATTTCTTCTTCCTTTTATTTAAGTCTGTAACTTCAATTTGAAGATTCCACAGACCACAGTATTTTTTTCTTTTACTGGATATGTGAAATTAAATCCACTGCTTAATGTTGATGGCATGAACGAGTACAAGTGGGCGTCCAGATGTCTCAAAAAAATATATCTCCCAAAACAACTACTACGTATACACTTGACTGTTTCCCTCCTAGTCAAGGACTTCACCCAGGGCTAAGACAGAACTAAGTAATCTCATTCTAAGACAAAGACAGAAAGCAAGTTGGAAAACATCATACAGGGAGATGGAAGACACAAGTGACCTCCTTGCCCACTAAGGGAGGTCAAAGAATCATATCCAGGGTCTCACAGTTGCCGAGTTGAGTGACATTAACTCGGTTCATTTAAAATAGATTGTAGGCTGGCAGCTCCCTACAGATTTCCATAAGAGACGTCTTTAATCTGTCTTTAACATTGTTTTATGAAGGCTTGTAATGTGTTGTAATAAGTTTGTCTGTCACCAAGCTTCTAATCTTTAGAGCAATACAGACTTTACATTGGTATCCAAAGTTATTAATGACATGAACGAGTACAAGTGGGCATCCAGAGTGACATTAACTCAAAAAATAAGACAAAGAACAATTTAACCCGAGGGAATTCGAACAACAAGTACAAGTGGGCATCCAGATGTCTCACTGCCCCCCCCCCCCCCCACCATCAAAGGACTCCAGGTAGAAGCAAAGAGAAACCAAATGATTTCTTTGTTTGTTTTTAAGGGTTTTATGGCGCTTGCAACACATTTAGGTCATATCAGTGCCAGTAAAAAGGAAGAAAATGGGAAAGTAAAAAGTTATAGAATTACAATTAAAGCACCCAAGAAAAGATAAGACAAAGGGGAATTGGTTCAAATAAGAAAGAGGTGTAGATTCCAAGAGCACACCATCAATGTACTTAGTTTGAGATCACCTAAAAGTCTCATCCAGACACAAGCACAGATCCCCACTAAGAGGGATACACTCAACGTTTACAAATCAAATATAATACGTAAACAAAACATAATACAGTGCATAACAGAGAGATGATTTACAAGCAAAAAAATACCATCTCCCAAAACTAACTATACGTTTATTTGACTGTTACCCTCCCAGCCAGGGCCAGGACAAAACCAGGTAATCTCATTCCAAGACAAAGACAGAGAGCATGTTTGAAAACAGATATAGGGGGATAGAAGACACACCTCCCAGCCCACTATGGGAGATCAGGAACCCCACTCAGAACCAAATGATTTCTTTACGAACATACACACACACACACACACACACACACACACACATACACACACACGCATGCATACATACATACACAACAATATTGAAGCCAAGAGGACAACGTGAGATTACAATTAACATATTTTTATTAGTTAATAATATTATGATTTGTACGTTATACATTCAACCTACTTTAGAAAACCATCACACAACAGTTTTCAATTCCCAACGCACAGGATTTGATTGTTAAATTGAAAAAAAAGAAAGCTTCAAAAAAAGTATGTATAAAAATAGAGAAGTAATGATTCGTATTTTTAAGGGTTTGAATAAAATTATAAATTAATGATTAAGATCTAAAGATAGGTCTCAGAAAGATGGGCCAATTCACAACGACTTGCATCTGTTTCTTCATGCTAAATTTAGTATTTATTAGCTTTTAAAATGGATATTAGAGCCTGGCCTTTTAAGGTCAGAAAAGCGTCGCAAATAAAAAAAAAATTAAGCATGACAGGATTGTCAAAAATTTCTTCTTCCTTTTATTTAAGTATGTAACTTGAATTTGAAGATTCCACAAACCACAGTATTTTTTCTTTGACTGGACATGTGAAATTAAATCCACTGCTTAATGTTGATGGCATGAACGAGTACAAGTGGGCATCCACTCCATAAACTTGAATGGCTTCCTTTTGTTTTGTTGAATCTCCCCAAGGGGTCATTTCACTTTATTATAGATCAAACGAGTCTGGTAGACAAAACGACTTAGTTCAAACAGAGATCTGATGAAGATCTCAAAGAGTAAATAGTTTACTGCTATGCGTCCAAGTACTCGAAGTCCCACCACGATGGAGGCCCAAATTGCCGCCAAACAGATTATTGTGATATCTCAAATCCCGGACTCTTCTTTGTATGAACCAAAGTGACCAATTAGCAAGCACTGATATCATATTAAAAAACTGAAAAAGGTGTGTGTGAAACATTTCCTGGCAAAACAGAAAGAAGAATATCGGATACCAGATTGGTATTGTTTTGCCAGGAAATGTTTCACACACAACTTTTTCAGTTTTTTAATATGATATCAGTGCTTGCTAATTGGTCACTTTGGTTCATACAAAGAAGAGTCCGAGATTATGTTCTTGTGTTTTTCTTTCTGCTTTGTCTGGCACTGTTTCATAAACACATTTTCATCATGTCTGTTGCGCGTTGTCGTTGTTTGTGACGCCATCTTAATTTTAACCTAATACTAAGCAAGGCCCATTTAACCATGGGTTGGCATGGAAGCCCACACAGACAAATACACACACACACACACACACACACACACAAATAAGCTCTAGTCCAGTAATATAGTAAATCCATAGTCACCTACCTATACCATCGCCCAAGAACTTAAATAGAATAATTAGATGGTGAGTAACTAAATCAATACAAGTTATAATAATCACTTACAATATAATAAATGTTTTGTATTATGACACTTGTTTTTTGATGGAATGAAGTATTAATACTTATACTATAACATTGACCCAAACACGGGTCAGTACTCAAAGTCAAAAAAAAAAAAAAAGGAAAAAATAAAAAAACTAAAATGAAACAAGAGAGAAAATGAATATTGTTAACACATATCAACAAAAAAGTTGCTTGTATTATTTAAGACATTTATCATTAGTGTAGAGTCATGCGGCAGATAAATTACAACGCAAATATTGCTACAAGTACAAATAGGCATTTTCAAATTATGAATAGCAAGAACATATGTAACCGTTTTTGTTTTTAAATATCTAAAAGAAAATAACTGCATAGATGACCTGAAAAGACCTGCCACGTGTGAAGGGGATCAAAATGTTTTTCCTCTCAAATATTAGAATTAAAACAGGAAAGATAAACAAACTAAATAAATAAACTCTCAAATATTAGAATTAAAACAGGAAAGATAAACAAACTAAATAAATAAACTCTCAAATATTAGAATTAAAACAGGAAAAATAAACAAACTAAATAAATAAATAAACTAAAAATCGGAAGCTCTAATTCTTCATATGAAGATAATGTTAAAGCAATAATTTCAAACAATCTGTTAAAGCCAGAGGACTGGCTTGTTTGTTCTTAGGGGTTTTACAGCGCTTGCAAGAGTTATGTCACATCAGTGCCAGTAAAAAGGACAAAAATGAGTTCATAACAAAGTTCTTGAAATACAATTAAACCACCACAGAAAAAGTAAGACAAAGGGGAACTGGTTCAAATAGGGAACATATCTAGATTCCAAGAGGATACCATCAACGTACTTAGTTTGAGATCACCTAAATGTCTGATCCTGACAAAAGCACAGGTCTCCACTAAGAGGAACACACTTAAATGTTTACAAATCATAATAGATGTAAAAAAAAAAAAATCAACACAGTGCATACCCAAGAGAAGATTTACAATACAAAAAACATCATCTCCAAAAACCTCTAACTATACATTTATCTGTTTCCCTCCCAGCCGAGGTATCCGGTCAGGGCAAGGAAAAATCCGACATCATAAGAAGCAGTCGCCTAGGCATTCGACGAAGGAAAATAGATAATTCATCAAACAAGATAAATGACATCAACAGGAATCACCTATGTTGTACATGTGAGTAAGTTGGGGGTTAATAATCTTGCCAAGGAAAAACATGTAAATGCCTGATGCAGGGCTCGAACCCGGGACATTCTGCTTCACAGTGCAATGCTTAACCACTCAGCCACTCACCCCCACAGCTTAATAATTGCTTAGTAAATAAAGGGATTTCAAACATGTGAGTCGGATGACATAATGGGGATGATATGACCTTAAAGAGTTTCAAATTAAGATGAAAAACTGACAAGTGCTATACCAAATTAAGTTACTCAGTTGAACGGATGTACACCATTCACTGAAAATAAAATTCAATGCAGACTATTTAGTTAATCAAAACCAGTAAAATTCATATATATTTTTATAGGGTTTTTTGTTTTGTTTTGTTTATTTTTGTTGCACTTGCAACATTTTAAAAATATATCAGCACCTAATATTTTGTTTTGGACTCCACAGCAAACTGTATAAGAACCTAACAACCATACAAAATAAATACAAGAGATATAACCAAACTTGTCCTTTAACTTTAACAAAGTCATCAATTATCATAAATCAAATCATCGACACTTTCCAATACAGTAACTTATTAAAAATTTAAATTCAAGATAGCCAGGTGAAAATGATTCCTGTCACACTTAAAATAAATATTTTTGATTGCATACAGAATTAAATTTTCCGATTTAAAGACAAATAGTCAGGGATAGAAATTTTTTTAAATTTAACTAAACAAAAATAAGTGAGACTTACATTGTTTTTTTTTTAATTGGTAAGACTGATTATGATAACCGCACTTTAATGTCAATCATGCTCAAATGCAAATGGGGAGGATTCGACATTAAAAAAAAAAACAAACAAATAAATGTTATAGTTATAGCTGTGTTATACATGAAATAATGTAAACCTTCTCTGATGTCATATCAATCTCACCTACGTCCAATTCCATCGTGTCAAATGAAATGTAAACAGAAGCATAATGTGTATATATCAATATCATTCTGTCATAACCTACCAAAACATTTTGTTTCTTCTCTTTAATGGCCAGAAAAGGTTTGCGTCCAGGTTTGCGTCGACTATCGATCAATTTAAATGAGTCTTAAATTTGTCAATGAGTTTCAAGTTATTTTAAAGTCCCGTGTTTGGAATTTTTTCTTTTTTTTATTTTTTTTTTTTGACAGTTGGGGGTTATTTTAATTCAATGTCTAAAATAACAAATTTCTAGTCCATATGAAAAGCATGTTTTTAATTATATCACTGTAGCATCGAAGCTGTGACCGCCTAAATGCTGGCTGGTTGATGAAAGGCAAAATAGGTTCTTAAATAAAGATGTTTAAAGGAAGAATGTGTTATTGGGGTTGTTGAGCTAACTATGAAGGATGGCTTAGAGAGATGAAAGTTAAAGTGGATACTTAACTGCTAAAAGCTGTGGAGTTGTAGTAAACAAAAAATGTATATAGCAGCTTTAAAAAGCTACAAACACTTGTCTATTTGCTTTTAGGAGCTTTAAGGCGCTAGTGATACTTGTAAGTCATTTCAGCGCCAGTAAAAAAGAAGATGATTGAGGGAAAGGTTGTAGACTTGAAATTGAAATCACCAAAGAAAAAAGACAACGCAAAGTGATTCTAATAGGGAAGTGAGGATTCCATGACAATTCCATCAATGTGCCTATTTTGACATTATCTAAATGCCCTATCTAAGCAGATGAAAAGGATCCCACTATGAGGGATACACTCAAAATAAACCTGGCATACTGTACATAAAATTAAGGCACAAACGATAAATCTTTTTTAATGTAAAGGAATTAACAAATCAAACACAGATAAAGGCTTATGATAAAATTTGAAGGCAAAACAAATAATATATAAATAAATAGACATTTGGGACTAATTTTGAGATGACATATAAATCAAACTTTACACACTGCGAACAATGACCAAACTCCCATTTTTTCATTTTGGTAAAAATAAATTTTACTCAATAAATGAATAGAGTAAAAAAAAAAAACAACCCAAAGTCTTCAATCCAAGACTTCAAAAAATTCTTAGATTTTAAATATTACTCAAAGTTGTCTATATATAAATCTTGGTATAAAATGAATGAAGATGACCAAACTCCTTTTCCTAATTTGTCAGTAAATTTTACTCAATGAATCAATAGAGATAGAGTAAGAAGACCCAACTCTTCGTCATTGAATTTTGACAGCCAGATGAGTGATAAGTTTTCACTAAATTCTCTTGATCAGGCTATAAACGAAAGTTGCACATTGCTTTGTTTCGTGCTGATGTACCTGGCAGGCAGAAATGGTGAGTATTTTACTTAAATGCATGTCATCAACATGAAGTAAAATAATGTTATGACCAAAATGAAAAAATAAGTGTGAATAATCAGCATGAATATATAGGAACAAGTTTTGATGGAAAGTGTTTGTGTGTGTTTTAAGCAAATAATTTCAACATTCATAAGAGTTATTATTGCTATTATTACAAAGCGAAGTAGCAGCTGCAGCAGGAGAAGGACAATTAGAAGAGGAGAAAATGGAGAGGAAGGAGTAGGAAGTTGTAGTTGTAGTTGTAGTAGTACTAGTAGTAGTAGTAGTAGTAGTAGTAGAAGTAGTAGTAGTAGCAGTAGCAGTAGTAGTAGTAGTAGTAGTAGAAGTAGTAGTAGTAGCAGTAGCAGTAGTAGTAGTAGTAGTAGTAGTAGTAGTAGTAGTAGTAGTAGTAGAAGTAGTAGCAGTAGCAGTAGTAGTAGTAGTAGTAGTAGAAGTAGTAGTAGTAGCAGTAGCAGTAGTAGTAGTAGTAGTAGTAGTAGTAGTAGTAGTGGTGGTAGTAGTAGTAGTAGTGGTGGTAGTAGTAGTTGTAGTAGTAGTAGTAGTTGTGGTAGTAGTAGTAGTTGTAGTAGTAGTATTACTGCTGGTGGTATTATTAAACGTAGCCATTATTATATTATAGTCATTATTATATAATATTGTTATTATCAGTATTTGCATTCGTATTATCATTATTATCTAATAAGTTTATAATCTCAAAATTAACTCTTTTCACAAACAAAGAAACAAAATAAAAAAATAAAAACATTATCGAATTGCTCTGGGAAATACACTTAGTTCTTGATGATAAAAGTTACACAACTGTATCGTGTGATACACATAACACATGGGCAGTAACTGAGGAACTGGTACATGATCAGTGATCAGATATTCAAGAAAATGTTTTAAACCATAACTTAGTATTCAAAAGCAAAAACAAAAGAAAGAAATTGCAGAGGCTTTCTAACATAGTGTCTCTTCAAAAAAAAAAAAAAAAAAAGGATAATATTCATCATAATAAACGAATGAAAAAAAAAACAACTCTGGTACACCATAATTAGAAAATCTAATATTTATATAATATAACTTTTTTTTTGGTTTTAACAAAATTAAACAAACTTAGGAAGATAAATGAACGAGAATGTGAAATATTATAAAGAAATTACTCCACTTCTTAGTATTGTATTAATTAAGGATGTGGTATGAAAGTGATCTCCTCCTAAGTATATTAATATTAACCAGTTAACTGCCGTACTCCGGAAAAACTTGTATCTTAAAATGAGGTTCAAAAACTCGTCCTTCAAATATCAATTGATTAAAATGACCTTCATCTTGGCAAAAACTCTAAAACCTGGGATTTGGCTAAGTCCCAGGTTTGAGAGTTTTTGCTAAGATAAGGTTAATTTAAATCAATCGATATTTGAAGGACGAGTTTTCTGACCAATTTGTAGACACGGGATTTTACAGAGTTCGGCAATGAGGTGTTTTCTTGTCTTGTTACATTGTTGGTATAACATCAGTGCTTTCTTGTCACTCAATTGAGAACCATAATCTTTGAATGACAACTTCTGCCATTTGACAAACACTACTACCTTTGATTGGAGCTCATATTTTTCAGGCACATAAATATACTTTTTGAGATCATAATATATTAACTGTAATAAAGATAGTATAAAAATAATATGAAAAGACACATAATATATATTAAAAACGTTGATCACATTTGATAAATATTTGCACAGCTCACGATATTATGCTTCAAATGCCTTTGAATTATTTTCATCATAATAACAACATGTCAATAAAATCAAATTGACACAGTTCAGTAAGAGTTTTAAAATTTAAATCTAAGTAAGCTTTACTGGGAACTTGAAGAAAAAAGCATGAAAACCACTTAAACTTGAAACTTGAGCATTGATTGCAATAGCCACTAAACATGCTTAAAGCGCTTTACAAGGGGTCCTAGCCAACAGCAACACTTAACATGCAGGGCGATATTACACTTTTTTTTCAACAGAGACAATGCTGTGAATGACCAGGTACTCAATTTACACCTAAGTACAGTGAGAAAATTTGAGTAAAGAGCCTTTTCCAAGGGTTCAACTTTGCGCCACTCAGAGCGGGACTTGAACTAGGAACCTACTGATCAGAAGGCAAGTGTCATACCTCTAGACCACAAAACAGCACACCAAAACAAGAGAAATGTGTATATAACCCATACAGTATATGAATATTAAAATGATTCAAAGTGTCAAAATATCTCAATATTTGGTATTACCCTGTAAAAGTGAAAGAATTTTACAAATGAGGTGATTTAATATTCTTTAATGCGTCTTAACCACACCTGAAAATGAGTCAAAACTACCTACATCAACATCATAAAATAAAACTCACATCTTCAAAAACATCCAGCAACATGATTAGTCAGTTTGCTCAACTTGACCCGTTAAGTTTGATTACAAGGATTGATAAAGGAAGAGTTCCATTTGTATCTCATCAACAAAACCATGTTGCTGGAATGTGGAGTGTTGTGGGGTGAATGGAAAGCAGCATCTAGATCATTCCAATAGTTGTTGCCTTGTTTCTGGGTTATTTTTACAGTGTTCGTTGCACATCTAAGTCATAATCATGATCCACAGTGTCAAACTGGTATTATGTCAGACTGAAGCGAATGCTATCAAGTGAGATAAGTGTTACAACTATCAGAAATATGGCATTTCGGGTTTATGCAATTTATGAAGATATATTCATTCTACTCAATAAAACACAAAATATTAACACATATTTTAGCATCTAGACCACCCTGAAATAAAATGTATTAGTGTTGTTTCTAGAGGTTTTACAGCACTTGCAACACACAATTAAGTACCAGGAAAAGTAAGATGACACGCTTAGTTAGAGGATGGAACAGATATAGGTAACAGAAGAAATGTAATGTACCTTTTTAACTAGTCTGAGACAAAAATCATGGCCTCACGTGGATCTTTGCCGAAAATGAAAACATATATATGTACTATTACTATCACTAACAATGTCTAATACATGTATGACATTTAACATATACAATACAAGATCTGATTCAAAGATAATATAAATCATACATTGACATAAGACACATATCTGAGAGATGATTAAGAAAGGAAAAAAATCACCTCTCATGCATGATAACAGTGACCATACTGCAATGACAAGCTGTGATCCTCACCCAGGATTTTCTACCACCCTTTGTTTACAAAATTAGCCCATCTCTAAATAGAAACAGATTACAATGGTTTTGTCCCACAATGCACTACATGGGACCTGGTCACTGTCATCTTGTTTCACTTTCGGCAAAGAAGAAACAAAAAAAATAAACTTAAAAATAAAATCCAGGCAAAACTATTTTATCTCAACACAGACAGTGACAGAGTGTATTATGTTGCCTCATAAAAACTCTGCATTTATGAACCGGCACAAGCTTGTGTTGCCAGAGGTGTTGAAATAATACAATTTAAAGATTGCAGATCACAATTGTGCCTATGACATGACGGATGCTACTACAGATTTTTTTTAAACAATAGATTTAGATTTTATCACTCCCTGCCAACACTCCCACGTCACAAAGGAAGACAAAGGTGACTTGTTTAGTTCATGTTTTGTTTTAGAATTTTGACAGCCAGTGTGTGACACTTTTACATATTTCAATACCTATGAGAAGGAAGATTACAGTACACAAAATATTGTTAGGATATTTATAAATCAACAGTGCCTGCATCATTCCCGGATCAATAATACCAAAGAAAAAGGAAGACAAATGGGAATACTTCAAGGATCCGAGCAGTAAGCCACCAATGAGTCTCACATTTAATCAAACTGTCAGACAGAAGTCAACACGGTATATTCGCTGAAAGGGACTCTCAAAATTATCATATCATTTCCAAAACAACTCTTATTATTCATTTCCCACTGCTTCCAAACAGCCAAAAAAATCAGGTGACAAAGAAAATAATTACTTCTTTTTAATCCACCACTGAAAATAAAATCAAAAACAAGAAAACTGAGACGAAATGGAGCAACACATATAAGAAGCTAGAGATAGCAAAAGGAACATCTTTGATGTTGAAGATTACCTCTTTGGACAAAAAGCATCATGTCATTATAAAGGCACCAAAACAAATCCATGTACGAGTAATAAAAATAGAAAACCAAAGCTGCATTCTCACCCCCTGTCCCTTAACTTTTCCTCTCTCTCCGTCACACACACACACACACACACACATACACACACAAATAGACTCTATACATATATTAAATCAAAGAATGAGTACATACTAGTACATATTATTTTCACTTTCCAGCTACGGAAGTTTTAAAGAAATGTGGAAATCAATGTACAGTACAATTCGATGTAAATCATAGATTTACTGTACGCCTGGATCAATCATCATAGACTCTTTGAATAAATCATAAAACAGTGGCCAGAAGATTAATAGACTATGATGTATTATATAGCCCTTATTATAAAATACTTAACGCAATGTCATAACACAGCAATAGCAATGCCAAAAAAATAAATAAACACACACACACACACACACACACACATACAAATTGAGCAATAGTATTATGACACAATGCACTTTGCTTAACAGAGGAAATGGATTTACAGTTGACATCAGCCGACATTCATAGATGCCAACAAAAAAAAAATCCCCCCCAAAAATTGCAACAATAAAAAAATGAATAACCAAATATTATTAAATAACTTAATGATCAAACGTGAACAGGACCAATTGAATTATTTTAGGATGGACTGCATTGATGCTGATCCAGGAAGAGCTGCTTATTTTCCGTTAAAAAAAAAACAAAAAAAAAAAACAACCCCCCCCCCCCCCCTCCCCCCACAAAAAATAACACTAATAATAGTAACAAAATAAAAGTAGAAGGAAAGAAAGTTATAAATCCTCAAGTCAAACATTCAAAGTAAATTCATCCATTCTCGATTCATCTTATTATGTCTCAATACTTTTTACTAATTCCAATTATTTCATTCAATAATAGAAGCTCAATGGATTAACTAAAATAGCAATAAGGATACTACCAGCAGCCTGTGATGGTAAAAAAAAATTTATTTTAAAACATTGGGACAAAAGGTGAAAACAGGCATGCTTCTAAATGTTTGTTCAGGGTTGCCAATTCAGGAGGCAAAAATTTACTGAATCTTTTCACAAACACATTGACTGAACGCTGAACTCCAGTAAAAAGACATTTTGTATTTACTTTTTTTTCAGTTCAGCAGGTGAATGGAGAATATACTGAGGGTTTATATCATACTGAATTCCGTAAATATACGGAAAATTGGCAACCTTGTTTGTTTAATTTCATTCCAATGCCCCCCGTTCTCCGTTCTCAGGTTTTAGCCAAAACCTTTTTCTTTGAACAAATTCTAAACTGTACACAACATTATTCGATTCTATAACTGCTGTCCAGGAAAATAAAAAGGTGTGTGAAAATAAAAAGATGGATAAATATAGACTTAATAGATCCCGGGATTTAAATATAGACAAAGGGAACAAGTTTGGTCCAAGCAGCAACAATGCTTGAGACTAGTAAACAATATAAAGCCACATAGACTCTGGAAAAGGACCTCAGCTGACAGAGATACATTCAAATTGATATAACATTATATGAATTATAAACCGACACATGCTCAATGTCCCAGGAGCATTTAAATATAGACAGAGGGGACAAGTTTGGTCCAAACAGTAACAAAGCTTGAGACTAGTATACAATATAAAGCCACATAGACTATGGAAAAGGACCTCAGCTGACAGAGATACATTCAAATTGATATAACATTACTTAAATTATAAACCGACACATGCTCAATGTCAATCTGACTTCCTATTCACATTAATCAGACAAGCTATGACTTCTGGTTAATCTTCCAATGGCAGAAACCACAACGGAGAGACCAGAATCTTAAATTGGATTATCCATATTGTCTCAGTTTTTAAACATTATATATTTTTTAAAAATTATTTTTGCTTCAACCGTAATATTAAAAGACAAACTAATATTTCTTTCCATGAATAATAAATTTGAGGAAAAAAAAAACTAAACTGCATAGATTATAATAATCAAAACATGAAGACATCAAACATAAATAAAATATATATACATATATAATAAACATAATAACTAAACTTTTGAAATAGAAAAGAAAATTTTCTAAGGACGCATTTCAAAAATAATGAATAGAATAAGTGGAATTCCTGTCCAAATCGACAGCCATATTATCACAGAAATCTGCCGTTAGAGGAATGCAGTTGAAATAGATGCAGAACTTGCATTCAGTGAGCGGCGCAACGTAAAAGATTATGACCAAAATGGTAAAGATACCCACTGACAATCCAAGACAAACCAGGATGCTGATGATTTTGCGACGTCTGTCAAATTCCCCAAAGGACACGTATGGCACTAAGGCAAATGCCAGCATGAAACCAAACAGGAAGCCAAAGAGATGGGCCCAGTTGTCGAACCATGGGAAGAGCCCCAACAAGAAGAAGAAAATGATGGGTATTAGAATTTTTAGCACGGCTCTCCAGGGCTCTTTGTAAAGCTGATAGCTCTGTAAGACTTCTACCAGTAGGCAGGCAGCAATGCCATAGTGTGCACCCGAGGGCCCAGCCTGTAAAATTTGAAAGTGACAAACATAAAATTTTTGATAATAGTAACAACAAAAATAATCGTAATGGTAAAGTTAAAGATAATAACAATGATTATAATAATAATAATAATAATAATAATAATAATAATAATAATAATAATAATAATAATAATAATAATAATAATAATAATAATAATAATAATAATAATAGATAATAACAATAATTTAAAATAATAAAAGAATAAAAATAATAATAATAATAATAATAATAATAATAATAATAATAATAATAATAATAATAATAATAATAATAATAATAATAATAATGATAATAACAATAATTTTTAAAATAGATAAAAGAATAAAATAATAATAATAATAATAATAATAATAATAATAATGATAATAACAATAATTTTTTAAAATAGATAAAAGAATAAAATATAATAATAATAATAATAATAATAATAATAATAATAATAATAATAATAATAATAATAATAATAATAATAATAATAATAATGATAATAACAATAATTTTTTAAAACAGATAAAAGAATAAAAATAATAATAATAATAATAATAATAATAATAATAATAATAATAATAATAATAATAATAATAATAATAATAATAATAATAATAATAACAAGGAGAGTTCATCTTCCCTCTGAACTGATATGATTTTGTATCATTTCACCAAGAAAACAACTGCAGAATGCATCTTGATATTCTATTGACCAAAGTCTTAGCCCAGTTGCATCACTATTAATGAGGTCTTGGTGGAATCAGTAAGGTGTTAATATGTAATCAAACCTTGTTGACTCCCATATAACTTTCATGACTGGATAATTAAATAAATTTGTTTGGTTTCCATGCACAATGAACTCAAGAAAGTGAAAAATGAAAAAAATTAATAATTCGAAAATTGACACTGTGACTGAGCGCTTTTTAACATGCATGATTGAAGTATATTTGACTAACATTTATTCATTTGTATCATGTATGAGAACCTCATTTACAGAGCTAAATCGATTTCTTCAAGAAGGCCAATTGGATACCATTTCCTAATTCATGCAGAATAAAAATCTGAAGAGGTTTGTGTCTGCTATGCCAAATACCTACCTCGACTTGATATGGAATAAAGGTACAACTACCCAGGTTCCCTGCAATGCCAGAGCCCAAAAAGATAATGCTAATACGTATGGCTCCCATCAACTTTTCAAGGTCCCGCATTATCCACATTTGGAAAAAGACGGAGATGAGCAGATGAATAACTCTTGAAGTGGGGAAAATATATATATAAATATGAATACATAAATTGCCTATTTTAGCCATTATAACTATCACACATTCAGGACATGAGAGTACCAAAATCAATAAATAAACAAAATAAATAAATAAATAAAAGAATAAATTGCACTATACATTCTGCTTGGATGAAAATCAAATCTCACGGAGAGAGGAGAAATATATGAACACGTACAAATTTTTCCAGTCCCACTTAACAGTACTCATGAATATCCTAGTGTGTTTTGAATGCTTAATTCAATGATATTTCACATTACTATGAAAAAATCATAATGAAAAACTCGAAAAGAAGCTTTAATTTAATTCACAAAGATAAATGATGTGTTAAATCAAATCAAGTTGAAGGGTCTATTCTATTTTTACCATTGTTATTCACTTCTTTAAGCTTCAAGACACTTCATTTGCATTATTATGACAGTGAAGTATTTCAATAACATGAACTACAAAACAATCAGAACAGTTGATATTATTTTTCTATGAGAGAATATGCAATTTGGATAATTTAAAACATTCTGAGCCTAATTTGAATCTGTATCCTAGAAGGATATTCCCGCACTGCACTTTTAAAATAAGATACACTATAATCCTTGTAGATTCTTACCCGCCATGGAGGAACAGTGATGTCCACAGTCGATAGAACTGGTCAGGACTCTCAGAGTCTACAAATGGAATCATTCCACAAATGTCTTCCATGCAGTGAACCTGTTACAATTGGATTATTTCTTTGATTAAATTGATTTGGTAAACAAACAAACAAAAGAAAAAAAAAAAAACAAAAAAAAAAACAGAACTTAACACAGGCTGACAATAAATCGGATAAAAGAATAGAAATATTGAAAATGGGTCAGATCTATAAATCAGATCAATACATAACTTGTGACTTTAGTCTTTAGCTTTCATCAGTTAAATTAAGATCTTTGATTCTTTTTTTTCTTTTTTTTTGTAGTTCTTTTAAACAATCAAATTTATAAATCGAGAGTCTATCCCAGTTTCTGTTGCATTTCACTCTACGCTAGTCTACATCACAAAGCACTTTCAGTCAGATTTATCAGATTACTCTTGGGTGTACAGAGGAGTCTGAAAAGCCCTCGACTTTCAATACCTTGTACATTAAGTTCTGTCCAATGAAAGGAAAGAAACTGAAATGAAAAGAAAGAAAAATGAAGAACAAACACAAAAAGGGAAAGAAAGAAAGAAAGAAAAAAAAATAGCAAAGAAAATAAAAGGAAACTAAGGAAGAAAAAAAATTATAGCATCTAACCTGAGAACACAAAAATGCATCGCTGTGGAAAAATCCTCGTTTAAGATCACAATGTTCCCTCGTGGTGATGATACACTCTCCTTGGATGCCAAAGCAGCAAGGTCGGCCCAGCAGTTCACAGTTCATGTGCTGGTCGGTGATACTAGCCATGGATTGATTGGGTTTGGCTGTGCTTTTACATAACTGGAAAAGAAATTGATGTCTTATAATAAGCTGTAAGCAGGTAAGAGCTCAATCGTTTTATTTATATATATATAAAGAAAAGAAAAAATAATATCCTGACAAGGACAAGTAAACCAATCATCTCTAAAAAAAAATAATAAATAAAATAAAGAAAGAAAGGAATTTAAAAAACTACTCCTTCACACCCAATAGACACATTAAGCCAGAGTTTATCTTGGCTTCTATAGCGTGAAACAGACAATAGCAATTGCTTGCTACCCTTTGGATAGGACACTAGTCTATCACAAAGTATTTGCCACAAGATCATATAGACCCAGCTATCCATTCACTGCTTGGCTAGACAGAAAAAAATCTTGTCTGCACCCTTTGTTTGTGATGTGAATGCAACACCAACTAAGCTATTGGGACTCCCGATCATCTCTAGACATAAGTTTATACGTATGAAATTATTAATTCATTGTTAAGACAGCAAACTGAAAATGGAAATGTGAAATTCTAGTGTTATTATTATTCTCTTAAATATTATTTTTAAAAAGCAAATTGTTAGGTAATTGCTTTATCAGAATATGAAGATTAAGAATGGTTGGAGATGACTACAACATACCGGCCACTTGGTGATATCGTCTGGCCATTCAAATGGAGGGGTAGACGATGGATTATTGCAGTACCTGAGGAAAGGATATCAATTAACTTTTGCATAGCATCTAAATATTCAACCACATTTCTTACATCAATGGCAAACTTCCAGAGCAATCAGGATTTATAATGCCCTTTTCAAGTTTAATTGAGTTTTTATCTCATTACAAATGATTAATTTATCTTTAGCAGTACTGCCAACCATGAAAATGTGTACAATGGAGGTCTAAAATGAGTAAAATTTTGAAAAAATGAGTAAAATCCTTCAAAATCTATAATTAGTGCTAAATTTGATGATGGGCAATTATAATATAGTAGCAATATTATAATTGATAATTAATTCAAATCAATGAATAAACTAACTATTTATAATAAATAAAATTCCCTTTATCCATCCCCATGGGGAAATTTTTCTTCAGGGTCTATTGCAATGGAAGACTGGAATAACTGAGGCGTCAGCCAGAGAGCAGCACTGCAAAGTGAGCTAGGGCGAGGTGACTTGCTTAAGGCCACACAGTGCAGCGGCGGGTTATCGAACTCTGTATGTCTCGGATACGAAGCAACGACCGCACTGCTGAGCCACGCTCCCCCATAGACAATTTAAATAGTATCCACTTCCAGAATCCACTTCTAAATCTGATATAACCCACCCAGATAACACTTTATTGAACTCCCTGTATGAGCGTCCAGATTAACAAACAGATAAAAGTGTTCAAGTACACTAAAAGTGTATGATTGTTAAAAATGCTTAAATAGTAAAAGTTTAATTATATGTACACTCCTGAGCAAAATGTGTACAATGATCAAAATTGGGTAAGAATACGCATTTTTTACTTTACGTAAGGTTGGCACCACTGCTTTAGTGTTTCACTCCCAAGGTTTTGTTGACAAGGGGGAAACCCGAAATGTCCACAATGCCTGTCTCTATGAATTAAATTAAAGCTTCCATTCCATTTGACCATTGTTCTTTATTTCTTCCAGCTTCAAGCAGCAACAAGTAACATTACATTACTTCATGATCAATCTGGCCAGTTTTTGCACATATAACAAAAATTATCACCCTTCCACAAGACACTATAATTATTCCATTGCCTGGGCATTCATGAAGGAATATAGATAATCGATCAAACAAATGTCTGATGTCAAAAATATTTACCCTGGTTATCCAAGTGAGAAAATTGGAGTTAATTATCTTGCCAAAGAAAAAAAAACAAATGGCCTGAACGGGCGCTCAAACCTGTAACTTCCCAGATCACAATCATGAAATATCCTAACTACTTTGTAAACTTGCCCCCGCCCCCATTTCCCTTGCCCTGTTTTGACAATAAAAACAATTTTTTAAAGTTTGCAAGGGTGATAAAATACTTACTGAGGATCTTGTCCACAGACTGTACCACTGGTTCTTCCACCAGGCCCTTTATCGTCTTTGGACCACTTGTCCCAACGTGATAAAATATCCTGAGAACATAAAACCATAATTGGACAGATTCAAAGACAAATAGGCTATCCCAGAATTTTTCTAAACCCATTGGTTCACTTTCTCTCATCTTTAAAAAAAATTATCCAAGCCAAGTTTTGCTCAGAGCACAATGTCAGTGATTCATATTAAATTGTATTAACTTGAAAAAACTATTCGTTCTATTATTTAAAATAAATAGGGTTAGGGGTCAAAATTCTTCTGTACAGCCAGTGTTTAATTTTTGCCAACGAGCACAGAATTATTGGCAAATCTAAATACTATATTATTATTTACAAATTGATAGACGATTACTTGCAAACCTTTTTTTAATTAAGGGTTATTAATTCACCAGTTGACTCAAATGATTAATTAGAAAATCTGCTTGGGTATAATAATCGGTTATTTGATTATATATAAAATCTACTAGGGCATTATGATTGGTCAATTGATATTGGCAGTCTCCATCTGGCCGAACTGTTGCCAGATTCATTTGCTAGCACCTACAGACTTCATTACCAGACTGATTTTGATGATAGCTCAAAAGTTTCATCTTGATCTTTTCTAACTTCCACAATGCAGTACCATAATAATTAAACTAGATGAGTTCGTAATAGCCTTTATTTCCACGCAAATATTGAGGATTCTCCACTAGTACTCTTTAAATAAGGCCAAAAGCATCTCTGTAACTTTGGCAAGATCTTTTTATAATGCAGGAAAGCACAAATATCTTTAAAACCACCAATTCATATATTTTTTGTTATGTTTGTTTTTTTAAATTGTTTTTAAGGGTTTTACGGCGCTTGCAACACATTTAGGTTATATCAGCACCAGTAAAAAGGAAGAAAATGGGATAGTTAAAAGTTCTAGAATTACAATTAAAGCACCCAAGAGAAAGGAAGACAAAGGGGAACTGGGAACAAAATAGGGATCAGATGTAGATTCCAAGAGCACACCACCAATGTACTTAGTTTGAGATCACCTATTTTTAGATAAGTTAAATAATGCTTACAGTACGTTTGTTTATGTTTTATGTTTTTAAGGTTTTACGGCGCTTGCAACACATTAAGGTCATATCAGCGCCAGTACAAAAGGAAAAAGGGATAGTAAAAAGTTCTAGATTTACAATTAAAGCAAAAAAGAAAAGGTGAGACAAAGGGGAATTGGTTCAAATAGGGAACAGATGTAGATTCCAAGAGCACACCGTTAGAGTACTTAGTTTGAGATTACCTAAAAGTCTCATCCAGACACAAGCACAGGTCCCAACTAAGAGGAATACACTCAAATGTTTACAAATCATATAATATAATATGTAAACTAAACATAATATAATGCATAACAGAGAGATGATTTACAAGGAAAAAAATATCATCTCCCAAAACTATAACTATACATTCGACTGTTTCCCTCCCAGCCAAGGAACTCCGGCTAGGGTCAGGACAAAACTAACTAATCTCATTCCAAGACAACAATAGGAAACAATTGGAAAACGGGTAAGGGGGGATAGAAGACACAGCATGTACCTCCCTGCCCACTATGGGGCTTACAGTACATAAGAGTCATATCATCACCCCAGAATAAGATTAAAACCCCTTCATCTCATCAACACAGAGGCACTGGATTCAAGACAAAAAGGATTCATAAAACACAAATAACATTTGTCGTCAATCCCAACTAGAAGATGATTAACAAGAATATCTGGCAACATTACCAAATTTATCATTTACCAACATTTTGGATGACCTTCAATGAAACTAAAAAAAAAAAAATGGAAAAAAATAAGATAAATATGTATGTAAGAGGGCAGAATTCGTCCTAGGATTTCTCAAAAGAAACACATCAAGCTGCCTAAAATCAGTTATAGAAAAATGCTATGAAACCTCAGTCAAACCAATGCTGGAATATGGTTGTTCATTCTGGGATCCAAACCATAAAACCAAATAGTATAAATAGAATAAGTACAGAAGAATGCAATAACATACATTACAAACGACAACACATTCATAAGTGGGATAACAAATGTACATATGAAACAATTAGGATCATAAAGAACAGACTAGGACTGAAATAACAACTCTGTACAAAGGATAGTCTGGTTATGGTCTAAAAGAGATACCAGTAGAGCAATATAAAATGACAACAATTAAAATACAAACCAGGCAGTAAGGGTATCAAATCATTTAACATTCCTTCATCTAATGTTGACAGTCATCGTTACTCATTTTTCCTAAAATAATTTCCGCCTATGGAACAACCTACCTGCTATCAAGCTTCTAAGAAATATTAAAATCTTTACAGGTGACATAATTTTTCTCTCACAAAGAGCGTATATGAAAACATTGCGTGCAAAGCCTATCAATGGTATCAGCCTTAAATCATAGAAAAGGATACATTTCCATCTAGCTTCCACTTAACTGATGCCAATACTTTCATCTTCTTAAAAATCAACTCACTAATACTGAACAAGGTCAGCCAGGAAATTCAAAAAGACAGTTTTCTGGCTTTAGCCAGAAAAAAAGGGCATCCCTGACTTTTACATATCTAAAAGGACCGAGGTGATTTATGGGGAAGCCACAATGTGTTACAATTATTGAAAAACACTAACGCTGCATCCACTTTTAACTGTCTGTACACAGCCAGAGCCATCATTCCGAATACAACAAGCCGACCCTCTTTCATCAGATCGATCATAACCAATGACTTTATTGAGATTATCATCCACCCTCATACAAGGCGAGTACTTGGCACCCAGATGAATGAGATCAGCCTGTGACAAAAAAACAAAATAACATGATAATAAAACAAACAACAAAATCATCAAAAGTTTGAATCTTAATATGAGTGAGGAGACTGACTGACCAGTCTAAAAGTGCATTCGTTAATGTTAATAAACAAAAATTAAGATTTTATTTTTTATATAAAAGGTAAAAAAAAAAAAAAAGAAAAGCAGCATATTGAATATTTTATATCAATGCTTTTTCATGGGCAGAAAATAATGAGCAGTCAATAAAGAAGTATGATTTACCCTGAACAGCCTACTGCAAGCTTTTTTGGAAAAAAATCAATACTAAAAAAAGGATAATTATGCTTGAGGATTCAAAAAACATTGAAGAAAAAAACAAAAGCATATGATAAATAAACAGATGTATTCAATCTGTTGCATAAAGACTATCAAGCTATATGTCCAGTGATTTACTAACTTAATTCACCTTTCCCTTTCAAATGCGCCACTCAAAGCTCATGATCTCTTTCACCCTGACAACACTATGAAAAGTGCAATTTTTAAAAAGTGGTAAAACATATGTCATGCCTACACAACACTCAGTTTCCCTTGAAGTTACTGACCCTCCATGCCCTTCGACCTATTTGAAAGATATCCAAAGCCATGACTCTTACATTCGACTAGTGATTCCACCAAACCAGTTGTCCCTCGAATTCGCACAAAAACTGGAATGAGATCATAATCTGCATTTTGGGCCATATGTGAGGAATGCCTTACCAAAACGCATTTACAAAAAAGGAATCTTTGTGTATTAGTAAAGTGTTCCCTTAAAACCTATCTGTTTTATCTAAATAGATGGTATGAGACACAAAATTGGTAGGTGTGTGTATGTATGTGTATCTCTCTCTCTGTCCCCGCGGAAAATTGCAAATGAAAACCCAAAAAATTGCACCCAAAATTCCAAAAATTGCATGCAAAAAATGCAAAAGTTGCAAGGAAAAATTGCAAATTTAAGACGTTTTCAATAAACAGTGCACAATAATTTATTCTTGCTTTAATTCTATGACAAGCACAGTCCACCAATTTTAGTTGGTATGTATTATACAGTATTGTGTCCATAAATTATATAAAATTACATTGATATTGACATTGCATACTCAGAAAAGAAATATTATGCCATGTATATACAGGGGATGCCACCAGGAGATTTTGAAAAAACCCTGGTAGAAAAGCTCATAAATTTTTAAAATTATTATTATTATTATTATTATTATTATTATTATTATTATTATTATTATTATTATTATTATTATTATTATTATTATTATTATTATTATTAATATCAAAATTATTATTATTATTATGATTATTATTATTACTATTATTATTATTATTATTATTATTATTATTATTATTATTATTATATTTCCAAGTACATCTATACATCATAATAATACAGTGGAACTCGGGAATAACGAGGTCGAGGGGACTTACCATAAAAACTTTCTATTTCCGAGTTAAATGAATCACATGAATCTATGTTTATGGTAGTATATTAAACACGCATAATAAAAATTAAAAAAAAAAAAAACAAAAAAAAAAAAACAAAAAAAAAAAAATTTATATATATATATATATATATATATATATATATATATATATATATATATATATATATATATATATATATATATATATATATATATATATATATATATATATATATATATATTTATGAGTGTTGGTGGGTACTTGTAGCACCTTAAACAAAAGATCTGAACTGATGACAATGTGCAGACACTCTAACAAATTCAAGCTCAAAACGCAAAAGGCCAAATATCCCCCCCCCCCCCCCCCCCCCCCTCCCGACCCCATTATACCCCTCCTCCCCCTCTTCCCTCCCCCCCCCCCCCCCACCCCGCCGCAACCACATTCCACTACAATATCACACACACATGTACACACAACACACCTACACGCACACACACACATACAAACACACACACACACACTCATAATATAAACATGAGAGCACATCACAATACACATAAAAACTAATCACCACTACACAGAGAAACAACTTTAGTTTGGAGTTTTCTACGGACATGACAGAATGGATTATGCCGACTGAAGAAGTGTGAATTAAAGGAAAAACACAGAAACGAGTCGTCTCGGCAAAAAATGTGAGTGAAAATTTACATTATATATATATATATATATAATAGATTGATGTTAGCAATAAAACTATTATTAAATAGCATCTTTAATAGTTTTGTGTGACGGTGGCAGTAGTATTTTCCTAAGTTTAGCATTATATGATTATATACGACTCCAGAACATGGAAAATTGCAAAAAATTGCGGCAATTGTCAAAATTGCGAAAAATCGTAGCCGCAAGCGCCGCGATTTCCTGGAGGGACAGGCCAATAGGTCCATGGAACCAGAGTTTATTGTGGCATGCTACACTTTGGATAAGATGCTAGTCTATCGCAAAGTACTTTCCACCAGATCTAACAGACCCAGCTACCCAATCACTGCTGGGTAGACGGAGAGTAGGAAATATATTTCAACTTCATCTGGGATCAATCTCGATCCCTTTGCGTGTGAAGCAAGTGCTCTACCAATTGTATTGGGAACCCATGTGTGTGTTTAAGCAGATGTAATTTGTAATTGGTCCGGTGTTTCAAAGTGATAATGCAATAAAAGATTTCAGAATTATTATTATTATTATCATTATTATTATTATTATTATTATTATTATTATTATTATTATTATTATTATTATTATTATTATTATTATTATTATTATCATTATTATTATTATTATTATTATTATTATTATTATTATTATTATTATTATTATTATTATTATTATCATTATTTCTATTTACAAAGCAGATGGTGGAATCACATTTCACGTCATACAAAGTGCTACTAAGCATTATACCAATAGCAGTATACTTGTAGATAATGGTGGTTCAGAGATATGGTCTTTGCTTTGTACCAGAAAGGTATTGAGCTAGACTATCTTGCACTTTGCGGCACTGCACTGTGGCAATGGCTGGGTTATCCCAGTTTACCTTGCAATTTACCCTTAACAAAAATTTTATAACAGTATCTGACTGGGGCTGGAATTCATTCCCTCTTGAGAAGTGTAGCATGTGCTAATATATGTAAAGAGCCTAATGTTATTGTCATTGACCATAATTACAATTCTTAAATTAAAAGGTCCAAAACAAAAAGAAAAAGAAAGGTTAACCACCTCATCATTGACTTAAGTATTGAACCCCTTACAATTTAACACACCAATCACCAGGGGAGTAAATCAATTTACTTTAAAATAAAGCTAGAACAAAGAGGCTGTTAAAAAAGACAAAATCAGGATGAGACGGAAATGTCCTCGTTAACAATTCATATTCGTAGGGAGTTAAAAAGCCTCAGTAAGTGACAAGAAAACTGTAAAGTCTGTGAATGCGAGCAAATTCTAAGGCTGTCTACACACCTGTCTGGGACCAATCCATAAGTTGTCTCTCTCCAAATGTGTTTCACGTTGAATAGCCAAATTAGGCATGCGTACCTGATGAGGCAAAAATATTTATATCAGGAAAAAATAATAAATTATAATCATTATTTAATTCCATGACTCCTTTGCTTTTGCAAAGGAATGTTTCCACAAGTATTTATCTATTCAAAATTCAACAAAACTCTAATGAAGACAAGAATATACAGGGTGGCCATAAAGTCTTTCCCTGATTTCAAACACAAATCTTTTGGTGTAATGTGACTTTGAAATCGGGGAAAGACTTTATGGACAGGTAAAAATATTATATAAATAAATATAATAATATATATATATATTAATTATAAAAATTTTGATATTGAGCTAAGAAATTAAACCACAATAACTAGATGGTAAAGATATCAAATATGTTGAGAGAAGGGATTAGTTAAGTTATGGTTCACACTCTTGTAATAGTAGAGACAGCTAATCTAAAAGATGATTCTAGTCTTGTATTCAATTGACAAGATTTGAAAATTACAGCCAAAAATGTAAATAGGACTTAACTTTGATGTGCATGACTTCATAAGGTAAAATTGAAACCCATATTAAATAATCATTGAGTTAAATGGTTAATTACATTTCATAGAATCTGCTGTATTTTGTCAAAAAAGACTGCCAATGTTTATCATCATTATGGGCGGCTTGCAGATTATTAAAAGCACAAATACGGTTTAATTATCTCAACAACCACTGACATTCATACTAAATTTTGAATTCTGCATTTTGCTAGGGGCAGAGCATAGTGTGGATGATCACATGAAATAGACTTACGTCAGCCGATTCCTCTGTGGTGGAGACGCCAATGGGGGCAATTCCATAGACAGACACAGACACAATGAAAACCACAATATGTACAAATGTCACCCAGTATGTGAAATAGGGCCTGAATGAAATGACAGACGAAAAAAAAAAAATCTATTAATTAAAAAAACAACAGTATTTGAAAATATCTGAGCAAGAATTGCATGGACAGAAATTGAGTAGCCAAGATGAGGTCAAATCTAAATGTAAAGGTATCCTTTCCTTCACAGTATTTTAATGAAAAAACACAATTAGATATTATAAGCAATCCTTCAGAGCCATTAGGTCCATGGAACCAGAGTTTATCCCAGTGTCTATTGCAAGAAATGGACAATAGCAATTGCTTGCTACTCTCTGGATAGGATGCTAGTCTATCGCAAATTACTTTCCACCAGATCTAACAGACCCAGCTGTCCAAACACTGCTAGGTGGACTGGGGGGTTAGAAAAAAAATATTAACTGCACCAAAGATCGATCTCGGCTCCTTTGCTTTTGAAGTGTGTGCTCTACCAACTGAGCTATCGGGACCCCCACACATAGATATACAGACCAGTAAATGCTGGAAAACAGAATAGTCTGAGCTTTTTTCATATTCATATTTGATTTTTACACCACTCGCATCATGTTATCAAAACAATAAAAAAAAATCTTCTGGCACATTGAAATTGAGACAAACAAAATTAAGATTTCAAAGGAAATGTCAATGGTCAATCCGACAATCAAAAGTCAATGGTAAAAAAGTAAACAAAAGCCCATTTCTGATACTTTGACTTCATACAACTGAAATTTCATTCATCACAAAAAAAAATGTTATGTCATTATCAAAAAAAAAACTGCATTCCAGAGATGCAAACCTCAAGAATCAGAAATAAGTAATGTTGGAGGAAAATATGAGTAATTTCCCCCAAATCCAATGCAGTCCCCATTTCATGAGTAAAATTCTAAACTGTTCAAATTGCTTTGAAACGTTATAAAAACTCTTAATCTCATATCAATACAAGGAAAATAATGGCCTGCTCAAAAGTTATTATTTTTCGAATTATCACCATTTTTATGAAAAAAGTAATTAACCCAATCAAGGTGTTGTAGAAGCCTTTAAAAAAAAGCATTCTTTAACTTATGGCTCAACTCAAAGTGCTATGAAAATGCCTCCCGGAGCTGAAGGATGGCAATGGGTCACCACACTAAAAAATAGCACAGTCACAACTGAGCCTTCAGCTAATATTATTACGGGACTGAAGAGGGGTGGTGATCAATTGTTGACCATTACTATTAAGTCAGAATTCCGATTATAGTCAGAGGATCTGGATATGAATGACATGATCAAATGGATCCCTAGCGTTTACTAAATAAAATTATACATGTGCACCTGTGATCATCCAAATTGCTAAGCTGTTTTTTGACATCCTTAGTAAGGACAGCACTCCGTAAACGTCTCCTTGACATTTTCCCTAGGATTCCCATTCCCACCGTCCTCTTCTCTCTCTGCATCGCCGTCTGGACCACCTAATGAATAAATGTTTTTTTAAATAATGTTAATACTATCATGCTGTTTGTATCATTTCATATTTCTTTGCTGTTTGGTTTTGAGACATTAACAGCACTTGAGAGACTTTTGGTTCTTCTTGACATTGATGGCCCAATGCACAACCCTCCCCTATTTCTCATCCTAGACTTGGACCAGGCAATGGCTAAAAAAAAACAACAACAAAAAAGAAATAGAGAAAGAGAAGCAGACCATTGAGCAACAGGAGGAAGACAGTTGGAGAGGAGATGAAATAAGCTGAGCTGGCTGGCCCAGGACAGAGATTCCTGGAGGAACTTTGTAGGTGCATCATGTCCCACCAAGGAACCAAGAGGATAAGGTAAAGAGAGACTTTTGGCTCGTATAAAGGCCTTGCAGGGGGGCTGATGGTAGAATTATATTAGGTACCTGAAATGTGTAACTAGTCTGGGATAGAACATCATGACAACCTCTGTTCTAAAAATGAAAAAGTATTAGTATACTTATTAACAATATCAAATACGAGCGCATCAACAGTAAATAAAAAAAGTATTAGTATACTTATTAACAATATCAAATACGAGCTCATCAACAGCAAATTCACTATTATGGACAGTTCCTTATGCCCAATGTGTACAGAGGTTTTCAGTAAATTTAAGACAAACCCAAAAATTTAGCCAAAAATATGCTACACAAGAGACAATTACTAAAATCTCATTCAACCCCTGATGAAGACCAAAAAAAAAAAATATAAATAAAATACAAGATAAAACCCGGGCGAAACTTCAATTTGATACCTATGAATAATAAGAACAAATTCAGATAAAAACTGTCTTTCAAGATCAAGGGCCTGGAATAAGGTACCCAGTCGCTTTGATTAGTGCTCAGGTAAGAGTTGTCAGATTGTTTAGTAGATAAATTATAATATTTGACAACAATAATTGTACAATGGTAACAAGTGATGTGTTTGTCAGAAATAAAATGTAGGCATATTAATATTATCAAGCTGACATATCCTGTCTTCACAATTAAATAAAGAACACTTTTGCTTATTACTTACGGGTATCATATTGTAACTTGAAGGAAAGAACCAATCATAAAAATTGAAATATCTGAACATTCAACTTAATAAACAATCAAATAAAATATAATTATATAAGATGAAATAGAGGCAACATTTACGTGGGTGGGCATTATAAAAATTCAATGATGTAAACATCTCGTAATTTAGGAATAGTGGCTCGGGGGGTGGGGGGGGGGAAGGGGAGGGGGGGGGGGGCAGCCATGTACCAAGAGAATCTGCATTAGCCTCACTGTTGGCAAATCATTTTTCTCTTGAGCAAGAAACTTAGTCTCTATTGTTCACAGCATTTTGGCTGATACTTGGCTTATATCATTCTATTTCCAAGGTAAACCCTAGCGAAAAATTTTCATTGTGGATGAATAAATGTAGTTTTTTATAATTCATTTACTAAAATACCTAGGAGAAACAAAAACAAAACAAAAGAGGAGTATATCAAGATGTCTGATTGCTCAAAAAATGACGGAAAGATTTGCTTCAAAGCCCCAACCTTCCTTCTGTAACTTCCCTCCCCTCCTCCACCCCCCCCCCCCCCCCCCCCCCCCCCCGCCAATCCCTCTCAAACATACACCCTTTTGAATATTTTGAACCTGTGATCACAAATCTGACACACTCTGAAAAAGCGGGTTTTTGAAATTTTAGCCAGAATACTCACCTTTCAAATATTGATAGTGAGATGAGGGATGTTTTAATTGATCGCTATTTGAAGGATGAGTTTTCTGACCAAAACCTTTAAAATGTGTTGTTATTTTTTTCAGAGTACAGCAGAAATGTTATCCTTGCATTAAAAATTCAATCCCTACAGGTACGAAAGAATAAACTTGGGATATAGTGAAAAAGAAACAATAAAATCAAAACACAAAAGAGAAACAGTGTATAATTATAATGCATACGTCATTAAAGTTGCCTGGCCAACTCATCCTTGAAGACATCCTGTTCTTCATGAAAGTAGACAATGGAGTGAATAAAATAAATATTACATTTATACAATACTTGTTCACAATAATCTTTTCTGTTTTAAGAAACATTATAAATACAATACTTGTCCACAATCATCTTTTCTTTTTTTAGCAACATTATATATATTGATGACCCGTTGATCAAACCTCTAAGTAGCTTTGCGATACTGTACTTCAGAGGTTTGATCAACAGGTCATAGATATATATATTAATAGAAATATATATACACAACTCAACATACTACATCAATTCACTCATATAAACCAACTAATTAAAAATAAATTAACTCAGCCAAATCTAATATTGCTGTCAATGTGCGCTAAGAAATTAATAATAATAATAATAATAATAATAATGATAATAATAATAATAATAATAATAATAATAACAATAATAATAATAATATATTTCTATTGTGCTTAAGCATCCACTTAAAAGTGCTCTGCAGCGCTTTACAATTAACTCAAACGAAAATCTACCCATACACACACACACACATATGTTTACAATTTTTAAAAGAAAAAAAAAAAATCATAAAATTAACACAGTATTTGTAAGTCGTACACTGACAACACCACCAAGTCCTTCAGAGCCCCTGAAGCTGAAATTTATTACTTTTTCTGTAGCATTGAATGGAAAGTACTAATTATTGTTTTATACTCCTCTGGATAGGGGGTCCTGATAGCTCAGCTGGTACAGCACTCGCTTCACACACAAAGGGACCGAGATCAATGCAGTTGAGATTTTTTTCTGACTCCCCCCCCTGTTCATCCAGCGGTGAATGGGTAGCTGAGTCTGTTAGATTTGGCAGAAAGTACTTTGCAATAGACTGGCATCCTATTCAAAGGATAGCAATCAATTGCTATTGTCCGTTTCACGCTAAATAAACCAGGATAAAGGCCGTCTCCATGGACCGAATGACTCTGAAGGACTACTACTACTTCTCTGGATACTACCCAGTCTAAGGTAAAGCACTTTCCACCAGATCTAACGCTTATCTCAGCCAGTGACCAGATGGGCTCTATATCTGTCTTATATCACGAGGTAAAAATTGGATCTTCCTTGTAGATGTCCCAGGTGCCTGGTCTAATAGACCCAACTACCCAGTCACTGTTGGGTATACAGGAAGGTCAAAAAATCATTCACTGCATTTGGGATTAAGACCGGGCCCTTTTCCTGTAAGGTAAGTACTTTATCATCTGCTTCCTGTTAAAGAGAGAATGGAGTTCGAAGTTGCCACATTGGTGTTAAAATGCCTAAATGATATAATGCCATCTTATCTCTCAGCACTTCTTGAATTGTATACATCTGCTAGATCACTCTGATCCCAAAATGAACGACTGTTTAATGTTCTCATATGTAAACTATTTCTAGCTCAGAAATCTTTCCTGTTAGGGCCCAAAAAGTATGGAACAAATTATTTTAAAAAATCAAAGACACCCAAGAGCTCAGTAATCTTAGGAAACTTTTGAAAACATTCCCATCCAGGCAGAAATGGTATTTAACATTTGTGTTGTTGCCTTTGCACTTGTAGCGCCTGAAAGCATTTTGTGTATTCTGTGCACTATATAAATTAAATATTACATTACACTACATTATCACGGAACTCATGGGACTCTTTGAAAAGGCACGGGGACAGGGGAACAAGTCAAGGAAAGAAGAAAAAAATAGATTCCAGTGGCAATCTACCCCAGTCAGTGCAAACCCTGATGCTACCCAAAATCTCAAACAAAAACTAGCACTGGATCCCTTCTGAAATGGAGATACTCAAATGGTCTCTAATATAGATTCAAAATAAACATTATATAATAGCATGAGCAGAAAACGAAAGTAGAAAAGCCCAATGAGACCCTAAACTTCTATAACCTTTTGCACAAACAAAAAAGGAATGTTTATGGTGCAACTAAAGAAGCATTTGGTAAAAGGAACAAAAAAAAAAACAATAACAAAAAAAAGTTTTTAAGACAAAAATAACTTTTATGGAAAAAATAAAATAACACAACTAATAAAAAAAAAAATTTTAAATAATAATAAACTAAAATATTTCAAAAGCATACTTTAGGATCACCATCACTATAAAACCAGGACACAGCTCTTGACCGACGACGAACTGGTTCCTGAGGCACCTTGACAGAACAGTGGGAGTAAAATGTTTGGTATAACATATGATCAACTTTTAAATTAAAGTAAACTATGAGCTTGGAAGATAAGGAAAATGATAATAATCTGAAAGTAGAGTAACACAAAAGAAAACCCGGAAGAAATTTGTGCTTTGTTTCTCTTCACAATTCAAGCAATTGTAGATTTCAATCATACATATACATAAATAAATAAATAAATAATTAAAGAAATAAATTAATTTATCAATTATTTTTTTAATACAAAATTGCATTTGAATGTAGGTGGAAATATTAAAATGTCACATTTCATTCATATTTCATGTTACTAAAACTTCATATAAATGGTTAAGAGGTAGACTAAAGCCTGCAAAGGTCAAAGAAAAAAATAAATTTTTAAAACATGAGATTTAAAACATAACAGTCATCTTAATCAATAAATATTTTGGAGTAAATTATTTCTGGCCGAAATGAAAATAGAAATATGTGTTTTGTCAAAGTATAGCAGCAGCAACTCTACCCAGGATTCAAATTCAAAACTTTTCAGTCCAGAAGAAAAGAGCTTGTCTAACTATCCCAAACAGCCCGCTGTGAATGAGTGCTTGACTAAAGACAGATTGAAAGAATGCTAGTAATAAAATAAATGATGTCTGACACAAACAACTTGCACTGTATAAAATGAAATTTTGGTTCCACATAGACTGATGGAAGAATAAAAGAAGTATTCTGACAGCAAATGAGTATGGTAAATTTTCGGAAATGTGCTATTGATATGTTTGTATTTGAAGCTGTGCAAAAATGTTGTTTCTGTGATGTTTGCCTCAAAACTTCTACAATAATAAGTTATTTGGAAAAACTAAGGAAAAAATTTGTTATCATCTGTTCCAATCAGTTGAATAATGTAAAATAAATCAAAACCTGGCGACCTAGCTCCAATTCAGGAGACAAAAAATTACTGAACTTTTAAGCAAACACACATCAGACCATCTGACCGCTGAACTCCAATAAAAAGACATTATATTTTAACTTTAATCGTTTAGCAGGTGATTGGATAATAGACTGAGGATTTATAACAAACTGAATTCCGTAAATATACTGAAAATTGGTAACCTTGCCAATAGAATAGCGGAAAATTTCTCGAAGGTTTAAAAAAAAAATGTGGACAGAGTATCTACTTTGTCAGAGAAACTGATGAAAGCAATTTTTTTTTCTAAATAACTTCGTATTGGAGTACTTTTGTGGCGAAAGCCACGAAAAATGACCTCATGGCACAGCCTTATTTATACGCTCTTATTCGTATACATGTAAAAGAAATAATGTTTCAGTAAAAATATTTTTTAATGAACTTTAGTTACATTTTACATAATTGAAATTGGTCTCGATCAATACAGTCACTCATCTTACTTCTAAATGTCAAACTTCTTCATAAGAGACACAAATACATCATTACAAATGCTTTTACATGAAATTTCATACACATAATTTATTTAATTTCAAATTTAGCATACTTCAACAATTCAAACATAACTCAAATTGAGCAAAATTCTAAATACAATTCAAAAAATAATTGTGAAAATCATGCAAACAGGGGAAAAAATACCAAAAAATATCCAACAATTGGACTTGAATTCTTGTTTTGTTTTGCTTTGTTTTAAAGGGTTTTACGACACTTGCAATACTTTCTAGGTCATTTAAGCACCAGTAAAAAGGAAGAAGATGGGATATTAAAAATTTCTAGATTATAATTATTTTTCATCTGTGTTTGTTCAAGAAGACACTACAAATATACCAACGTTCAATGTTACAAATCAATTAAACGCCCCCGATTTTTATATTACACAAGAAGACATACTTGCAAAATTGTTGAATTTAGACGTGACTAAAAGCATAGGACCCGATTCCCTTCATCCCCGTTTACTGAAAGAAGTGGCCTTTGAAATATCACAGCCGCTATCAACAATATATAATAAGTCTCTTGAATCTGGTACCTTACCCATTGAATGGAAACAAGCCAATGTTACTGCCATTCATAAAAAGGGAAGCAAACTAGATGCTGCAAACTATAGACCCATCAGCTTAACATGCATACTCTGTAAGGTTATGGAGTCTATCTTGAGAGACCGAATAATGGACTTTCTTGAAAGTCATACGATGCTAAACGATAACCAGCATGGTTTTAGATCAAAGAGATCATGCATTACTCAACTTTTACAGGTGATGGAGGATTTTACCAAGTTAATTGATCGTGATCAATGCATTGATGTTGTTTATCTTGATTTCCGCAAGGCTTTTGATTCTGTACCTCATGAGAGATTATTCATTAAACTAAAAACATATGGATTAAAGGGAATATCTTTAACTGGATTAAAGACTTTCTTAATAATCGAATACAAAGGGTCATTGTCAATGGTGTGGGGTCGGATTTTAAGAATGTAATCAGCGGTGTACCCCAAGGAAGCGTATTGGGGCCACTTTTATTTCTTTTATATATAAATGATTTACCATGTGGCATAAATTCAGCCTGCAAACTGTTTGCAGACGATACAAAGATCTATAGTACAACTGAACATCATAACATTCTACAAAATGATATATTTTCACTTTTCAAATGGTCTACAACATGGCATTTGGATTTTAATGTTTCGAAATGTAAAGTATTACATATAGGAAAAAATAATCCATGTCATAATTATTTTACCGATACTTCTATGTCAAATCTACTTTCCGTTGTGCCTTATGAAAAGGATGTGGGAGTTACTTTTGATTCACATTTGAATTTTGATTTACATATTGATAATTGTGTAAGCCGTGCAAACAGAATGATGGGAATAATATATAGAACCTTTATAGGTCTTGATAAAACCACATTTTTATATTTGTATAAATCGCTCGTTCGACCAATTCTAGAATACGGAAATTGCATCTGGAGCCCATTATATAAAAGACAATCTATTAGTATTGAAAGTGTACAGAGGAGAGCTACCAAAAAAATTTATACAATACAGTATTTATCTTATAAGGAAAGGTTAGAATTTCTTGACTTACCCAGTTTGAAATATAGAAGAATTCGTGGGGATTTAATTCAGGTTTATAGATTGGTACATGGTCTGGATAGGATAGACTTTTCAGATTTTTTTTCATATTTTTTTTTTTTTTTTTTTTCATATTCTAATATTACTTTTACTAGAGGGGACAAGTTTAAGATTTTTGTCTCTAGATGCAAAACAAACATAAGACAAAACTGGTTCGGTATTCGTATTGTTCAGAAATGGAACAGTTTGAAATTTGAAACAAAGAATGCAAAATCTATGGATTATTTCAAGGTGTTAGTAGACAGGGAATTATATGATGGGAGATTTATATATGACGAATAATACTTGTTTGCTCTGCTGTTGACATGGCTTTCAATCTTGTATGTATATATTATGCATTATTATATTATTATGGTTATCTTCTATACGCGTGTGTATGTGTGTGTGTGTGTGTGTGCGTGTGGTTGTGTGTGCGCTTTGCATGTCACGGTAAAAGATATATGTTTGTACACCACATGAGTACATTTAAGTTGAAATACTATCTTTACCACGTGTATCGTTATTGTAATATTTAATCAATAGATTTATGGCATCACTAATTAATATTAAGGGCATTCAAAGGATCTTATCCTATTTTGCCCTATACCACATGTTATGTTATGTTATAAGGACCTGAGAAAACGTAAGATGAAGGGAAAAGGTTCAAATAAGGAAACGAATTAGATTCAATATGCAATCTATCAATGTGTTTGGTTTGAGATCATCAGACACAAGCAAATGATCCCACAAAAAGGAATAAACCAAAATGCTTTTAAAAATACAATCAAAACAAAAAACTTATAACTACATAAAAGAGATGGCTTCCAATGGTAAAAAATATCATCTCCCAAACTAAAACTAAACATCCGATTGTTTGCCCTCTAGCCAAGGCCAGGACAATACCAAGTAATCCCAATATACCATGGCAAAGACAAAAAGCAACCTGTAAAAGGTAAATGGATATCTGCAGCTTTGTGGTCTTGTGGGAAGACACTCACCTTTGAACCAGTAGGCTCCTGGTTAGAGACTCGCTCCATACAGCACAAAGATGAGTCCCAAGAAAAGACTCTTCACTCACCTTCTCTCACTGTACTCATGTTATAATGAGTAACTGGCTGTTATCTCAGTCAAAAAATTGTAATATTGCAATTCAGACATCATGCTTCACCTTACGTGATTAGTGTTGCTGTTGGCTTGGGACCCCATTGTAAAGTGCTTTGAGCATGTTTACTGGATATTGCACTACATAAATGTTTTAAAGTAATAGTAACCCCCTCTCCCCACCCCCTGTTCAACATCAGGCTGCTAATTCTTAGTGAACTTCTCATGAATCAGACAATTCTAATGTACATTTTTAAAAAAAATTTTTGGACTTAATTCAGTGAATACTCTCAAAACTAAAGTTTATCTTCATTGCTATAAAATAAAATAATCATTTTCAAATAATGTATTGTGTTAAAATATATCATTTTAACTAATCCTGCTATGTCAATTCAAGTTGGTTATCATTTGGACGAGACACTGATAAACTGAGAAGCATTTTCCATCAGATATAAATTAGACCCAGCAACACCATTAGTGCTCAGGGGACTGCACAAACAAACCAAAAAAAAAAAAAAAAATTAATGTAAAGTTACAAAACGTAACACGAATGAAAAACATACTTATATAACAAACATAAGATTTTCAAAATTTAACTTTTAAACAGATCTTCAAAGAATCTGAAGCATTGTAAAATATCAATCAATCAGGGAAAAAATAAGTTGACATACAGCTGCACTGTCAAGTGAGATGCCATCAGAAAATTTTACAGAACCTCTCTTTAGCTGTGGAGAGGGCTAAACATTTAAAACATCTTATATACTTATAATGTTTACAACTTTAAAACAGATAGATAAACAGTCAGGCAGACATACCAACATTAATGTAGACTGAGCACGAAAATCATGGTAAATACTAATACATTGCTCCAGTGTTGTTGTCCACATGTTGAGCACTCTTCTATCAAAGTTGTATTATAATGATATTAAATAGATAAATAGATAGATAGATAGAGGGATAGACAGACATACATTAAATAGAGAGATAAATAGAAAGTAAATGTACTACATTACAGCTACTGGCACAGGTACAGGTAAGCAGTGGCAATCGAATCATCTGCTGGTTAGCTCAACGCTACAATACTCAGCAAAATTAGGCCCTCACATGTGAAACCATCTGGAAACCTCAACCAATTGCAATGCCACGTTTCACCTATTGCTCTGAGTCTACTGACCATTTCCACACTGTGTCCAAGTGGGAGACAATGCCACATCCAAACGATGCAAAAAGGTTGTCATCAGACAAGTCATTGACCTTCACCAGATGGCAGCCACCTAATTATTCTCTTTGTGATATAAAAAATAAAATAGTCCTTCAAGTCATAAACCATACAGAGCTGATTCTGTAGCATTAAACAGGCAGTAACAATTGTTTGTTAACCTTTGGATCAGAAGCTAGTCTATCGCAACATATTTTCTGCCAGATCTAACAGACTCTGATATCAAATTACCACTGGATGAACAGAGAAAACTGTGTATATGCTTTTCCAAAAGCATACCTTTGCGGTGCCGAATTACCAACTTGAACGTTAGAACTAATTCTGAGCAAAAGACCAAACTACAATGACTCACATCCTCTTTTTGATTTGAAATTCAAGAAATCTCATGATTGCATCTCTTTCCTTAGCCAAGAATGAGAACAAGAGCCTTGAAAAATACACTAAGCTTTTACTTGAGACACTTCCTTATGTGTTTGATAGTGATTACCGCTATTTTACATTTCTATTATGTTAAACGATTTAAACAGTTTCCTCAAATTAAAGACTTTTTGACAGTTTAGCTGTCCCATCCGGATTTTGCTCGAGAATAAAAAAGAGAAAGAGGTGTTGAAGAAGAAAAAATAAAAGATGGTAAAGAGGGAGAGGAGGAAGGAAATGAAAGAGAGAAAGAAGAGAGAAGAAAGAAAAAAGTAAAAAAGAAACAAATTAACAAATTAATAAAATTACCTTTTCCTTGATCCTGCTGAGCCCAAAATCTGGTCCATCAGTCACATCAACACCAGGCGTAGAGGGTAAGGCCTGAGGAGGTCGCCGACGCCAGCCTGGGGCACTTCCTTCTCCAGCAAGTTCAGGTTTTACTCTGAAAATTTGTAAAATTGAATTACTGGAGGAATAAAAAATATTTTGCTTAATCCATTAATCAGCTCTAGGATAGAGAACAAAGCCTGAAAATGAGAATGATGAAGATGATGAGATATTATATATATATAAGTCAACAAGTCAGCAAAGATCAAGTCATCAAAGATCATGTGAACATGAATGTCCGTTCACAGCTCAAGATGTTTTCCTGATACTCAAACCAGGTACAGGTTAACAATAAGAATACTGCAAAAGTATGACGGGTAGAGCGCAAAAAGTAAATACCATTAAAAAAATAACCATCTAAATAATATCAGCATTCAACAGTCAAATGAAGCTAAAACCCGACCTATAAGATATTAAAATACCACGGATTTCTTCATTTCAATAATCTTTTTCTGATGCCACCTGTGCACAGTATTTGTTAGTTGTTTTTCTCTTGAGTGTGTTGTTTTTTTTGTTTGTGTGTTTTCCTACATCTTCAAATCCAACCCAAATGACACTGACAGCCGTTGTCAGATAATTAGTAAATAGGATAGAACTGCAGGATAGTCTTTGCCTCCCATGATACCAGATTTGTGCCACAAATGTTACACTGTGTGGCTGGAGTAAGTCACTTTGCCTAGCTCAAAGTCTTTAGAGCAACCAGAGAGGTTTTAATACCTCAAAATAACTATTTGTCACATAGAAATGGAAAAAGTCAACAGAAAACAATCATAACAAGAAATAGTAAAACAACTTATGAATCCAAATTACAATGCTACATTCAAAACATATCTTACTTGATTGTCGGTCTCGGTGCTGTAGGGTGTTCATCGTAAAATACATCATCTACCAGGCTAAATGCATCATCTGGTCTCTACATAGATAAGATGAAATATAGATTCAGTCAATTAACAACTACGGAAACTGGATAAACTCTGGTTCAACTAGAAGGACAACTTATTAAGATATATAAAAAGAAAGTATAGCTCAAATATGACTTATAAAGTACTGTGAAACTTAACACCAATCAAACTAATCAACAATTGAATATCAAACTGAAATGAAAAACTCCAGATGTTGAGTGTAAATAAGTAAGAAATCAAACTTTACCCTAGTGGTATCCTCTTGAATTGTGCCTGATACGCTTCCAGGTGCAAAACTCTGACCTGGGTAAGATTTTTTCCTCACATCTCTTCTTGCATTCTGAAAAAAAAAAGGAAGAAAGAATAACAATTATATGTGATAAAGTATTGCATTAAAAATACAAATGTGGGTTGGATTTTGGCAAGGCTGTACATATCATGGGCGGGGTGAGGAGAGGAGGAGGCCAAAAGAAATTGAAAGAATTGAATATAGTTCACTCTTTTATGTCACTTGAACTTGAAGCTGTCTGTAGAGCTAAAGAATTGTGCTTCTCTTCACAGATAAACAGTAAGTGAGAGGAATTGCTTTAATTTTTTCCTTATTCCATTCCAGTCATTTATTCCCATTAAGAAAGTCTAACACATTCAATGTACACCGACTGCAAACAAGGTCCAATCACTTTGGGAAACTTTTCACTCAGCAGTTTGCTTGTGGAAAAGCCTACATGTTGTCATCAAGTTATAGAACAATAACGAGTCCTTTAAAATGTACTTCAAGCACAGTCAATCTTTGTCCCTTCTTGTATGTATTTACAGCAATACTTAGCTTGACTAATTATGTTTACAAGAGGTAAAAATTGAAGAAGATCACATGAACTACTGTTTTGTAACTTTCATGGAAAACATCATTTGTTTTTTAAGACCTTGAAAAATCTTTAAAAGAGTGCCTTGTGAATAATCGAGCGTCCAATCAGCTGGTAGAGCACTTGCTTCTCATACAAAGGGACCAGTATCAATTCCTAGTGCAGTCGAGATCAAGCAATTACTTTAGTCAGTTTAATGCTATAAAAACTGGGGAATAACCTGACTCCATGGGTCTTATGGTTTTAAGGATTATTTGTGACTAATTTTGTACTCAAGTTTCACATTAAACATACCTCAAGCAAATGAACCAGATACTGAAAAATTATTTGTAATTTGTTTGTGAAAGAATTATTCAATAATACTATTAATAATAATAATCATTATCATCATAGTAACAAGAGTAAAAATATTAATAACAATAATAATAACAACAATAATTACAATAATAATAATAATAATAATAATAATAATAATAATAATAATAAATAATAATAATAATAATAATAATAATAATAATAATAATAATAATAAATAGATAAATAACTAAATAAAAAAATATGATAATAATATCAAATTTGAATAATGCTTTACACCCAATTTGAAGAAATCAAGCGCTTAAGTTATACAAATATTCTATCTTCTTTCTCTAGACGTTGAACTTGAACCTGCCATATGTCACTGTAAATATCATAAACCAAAAAGTCTAAGTATGATAATTTATACATACAGACAGGTTTGAGATTCCCTTCATAGTCATCTGTAAAACTGATTTTTTCCGCTGACCCCTTTGCGCCATGCTTCCTGTTGTCATAGTAGACAGACGAGACTCTTGTCTTGATATGCGCAATGGGTCCCGTATTCGTTTGGTTCCATCAACTGCATCCACATCACTTGAACCTTCTTTTATACCTTTCCCTATGGAACCGGCAATTCTCATCCTGCGGTTATCCCATCGACGCCCAATTTTATCCTCTTCATCATCATCAAGACCAAAGAATTCAGCAATGCTAAGCTTCATCCTCCTAGAAAAAAATTCAAACATGAGCAATATTAGAAATTAATAGTATTGTTAGTTAACAAAAAAAAATCGTAGAAAACATATACAATTTAAAAATGTTAAAACTCACTGACACATTCATTACATAACGAGGGCATCCAACTCCACCATACAAGTACCATGTGCATTAAAATTATTTTTTTGGCTTACATTAAAGCCCAATCCCTCCCTTACCCTTATGACCAACAGAAAGACAAACTGCACTCCCATTAAATGGCAGGAATAGTTTTGTGATCTACATACACACATTAGGTATTATTGCAGTAGTTGCACTGCTCTTTGTATTTTTCTCAAAATCACTTCTCTCGCATGATATACAATCTAAACAAAATCAGATAAATCTGAATTTAAAACCATAACTCTACCTACTATAGCACATTTATATGAAGGGGCATGACACTATCCTATTTTTAATGACAATAAAGCTACTTGAAACTATCTCACAGGAATAAAAACAAAACAAGATTTAGATTGGCATTTGATGGGCTGCTGTGTGGTAATCGAGTATTTTGTACTCAGTTATTTCCTAATCAGGGCATTTTTTTGTGTGGTAATAATGAAAACAACAAGAATGATAATGATAATGATAACGAAAAGCTCCCAATTCACCCATTTATTAAAGATCCAGGGGCATTACAATCATTCACAAGAACAACAGCAGTAACAAGCAATTGCACGTCATTAATGAAAAATCATTTGCTCATTACCATATTTGCAAGAGAAGACAAAATCAATTGCAAGTGTTGACTTACTTTCCAACAGTCATTTTCTTTCCACCACTAGCAACAGACATTTGTCTTTTGTCCATTTTCGCATTCAAATATGATTTTTACAAATTTCTGTAAAAGTGAGTCCTGAAATAGAAAAAAAAAATTAGTGAAAAAAAAATAGCATAAGCCTACAATATCTTAGTGTTCTAAAGCAATAAGACACCACACAACAGACTTAGACACCTTCAAGCGAATATTATCAAACTACGTCAGCCTTACTACCAACAATGGCTGCCACAATGAAAACAACTCCGCCCTCGAATACAATACTCAGAATTGAGTCGACCTCGAACAAGATTCAGATTCAGACATTACCACTGGTAGTGGTGGTAAGGGACACAATTCTTATATGATGTGCAGAGCTGCCAACCTACCGCAGATAATGTGGAATGTACGCATTTTCAGCGATTGTACGCTTGTACACATTTCCCCCAAGATTGTACCCATTTTCAGTGTACGGAGTCACTTCAGTTTTCTTTAGTTTTAATAGCCTGGATGCTCGTATCGCTGTTATCTTAAGCTTGCTGGGTCGTATTTTTGACCAATTACGATCTTCATGCTGGGAGGTAGAATTCTGAAAGGATTGGATTATAGTCTTGGGAACATCATTGTTGCTGCAATTGAGCCTGTGCGGTGTGACTTCCTCTTACTTTCACAATGGTTAGTTTCCGTCGATTTCAGGATTGTATCCATTGTTATGAAATCTCCCCCATTTTGAGGTCCCATTGTACACATTCTAATCAGATGGGGTTGGCAGCTCTGGATGTGTTTGAGATTCCTCTTGTCAAAAATATAAGAACTGGGAATTACCCACCTCAAGGGGGGAAAAAAACAATCAATGAAAAGAAAATACCCATGTCATCACAGCAGGGAAAATATGCTCTAAAACGTACACAATTAATGAGAGAGTAGAGCTTGAACCTTGTAGTTCTATTCAGATACACATGAAAAAAATTAAATGAAATAAAGTAAAACTGTTACTCTACCGTAATCTGTACCTCTTTAGTGGGCTTTAGCTACAGTTCTAGTTCTATTACTAATACAATTTTAAAATAATAATAATAATAATAATAATAATAATAATAATAATAATAATAATAATAATAATAATAATAATAATAATAATAATAATAATAATAATAATAATAATAATAATAATATAATAATAATAATAATAATAAAATAAGAAATAATTATAATAATAATAATAATAAGAAATAATAATAATAAATAATAATATAATAATAATAATAATAATAATAATATAATAATAATAATAATAATAATAATAATAATAATAATAATAATAATAATAATAATAATAATAATAATAATAATAATAATAATAATAATAATAGACTCTTTTAGTTAGAATGCACAGATTTCTTGAAAACAGACAATGATTTGGATTCTCGTGCTCTGTGGAATGGTGTTCCATACAGACGGACCAAAATGAGAAAAGACCCTTGTTCCCGCCTTTGTACGAATGCGTAGGATAGCCAAACGGGTAATGTCATTGGAGGAATGCAAAGGTCGGGTTGTCAAATATTTCTTAAGGAGTTCTGTGAGGTAGGGACGGGCAGTGTTTTCCAGACAATGATAAACTAGGACACATGCTTTGAATTTGACCCTTTTCTCAACAGGCAGCCAGTGTAATCCTCGAAGGAGAGATGTGGCAGAGTCAAACCTCTTCCTTTGAAAGACCAATTTGGCAGCATTATTTTGGACTGTCTACAGCCGCCTGAGCTTATTTTCCGAGACACCAAACAACAGAGCATTACAGTAATCCAGCTTTGACAGTTCTGAATCTAAGAATGCTCCAAGATTTTTTACCTTGTCAACAATATCTATTGACATCTCTCCCACTTTCAATTCTTCTCATTTCAAAATCTTCTGTTCCCTACATACATCACCTCCATTTTGTCGTCATTCAACCTTAGCCTGTTCCTGACCATCCAATCCCTTACACCCAGTACGTATTTTTCACATGTACTTATGACATTGTGTTAGTTTTTAGTACATTCAGATCCAAATAACTGGATGTCATCAGCATATAGGTGGTAGGATAGGCCAAAGCCCCTGATAACCTTTGAAAGTGGATGTATGTGGAGAACAAAAATCACAGGTCCAAGAACTGACGCCTGTGGGACACCACATTCCAAAGGAATTTGATCAGACTTCAAACTATATTTACAACTACAATTTGTCGCCTATTTAATGAATAAGAATTAAACCAACTGAGTGCCATACCAGAAATGCCGAAAGTTATTTCTAAGTTTTAACGGTAGGTCGTGACCGATAATGTAAAAAGCAGATGATAAATCAAGAAGGTTAAGAAGTGTGCAGGACCCCTTATTGATGATATGAAGAAGATCATTTACAACCCGGACAAGAGCAGTTTCAGTTGAGTGGTTTTGTCTGTAGGCAGACTGAAAGATTTCTTCCATAGAATTTAATTTAAGGTGAGCTAGAAATTGTTTTAGGACTAGCGTTTCAAGAACTTTTGATAGAAAAGGAAAAGGAAGGTTAGAGACAGGACAATAATTTTTTTAGGTTTTCTTTGTCAAGATTAGCTTTTTCAATAGGGGTTTAACGTACGCAACTTTGTAGATATCATGCATGACACCCAGTTTAAGTGATGACTATCTAGTAGAATCTAGACCTCTAGCCTCTACTACTACTCAGCAAGACTACGTGGTCTACTTCTACTTCATTCAATGAATGCACTGTTGTATCATGATTTCACCACCATTCATACGATAAGTATAATTTTCAAATATATTTCTTTCCCTTTCTTTTTTATTTTTCTACATTATTTATCTTCAAATACCATTAAATTGTAAAATTCTTTCTCATATTTTCCTCTATCTTCACCTCTACCCAAATACATACCTACACATTAACTCCTACCAGTCTTAGATCTACCACTCACTGCAACTTGCACTCTCTCTCTCTCTCTCTCTCTCTCTCTCTCTCTCTCTCTCTCTCTCTCTCTCTCCAACAATTTTTTTCTCTGTTACTCTAGCACTCCTCTCTCTCTCTCTCTCACTTTGTCCTTTATATAATTGGTATATATACAAATCACCTTATCTATCCCTCCCTCACCCCCATCCCCATTTTTAAGACTTCTTTGTGGTACCTTTTACTGTATATTACAGATTACCAGTCAATTCTTTCCTCTCTCCCCTCCCCCCAACCCTCAATCAATCCATTTCACACACACACACAAGCACATACATTCCTTCTCTTTCCCCCATTTCTCTCCCTTTTCTTACGCCTCTTCATGCATCTACATCCAACACCCTCTCCATACATTTACATTGTTCCTGCCTTTGACTAAATTTTTTTGTAACCTTCACCTTTGTGTTTTATTGTTTGTCTCCTGATGAAGGCCAAGGGCCAAAACGTTTTATGTTGTTCCCTTATATACGAGTCACATTTACTCACTTTATTTCCCTATCCATCTTATTTAACTAATTGATACTGGCTCGTTTATTAGTATAGACTATAATTGTAATAATAATAAGCACCTCTCTGCCTCTAGTTTTTTTTTTTTTTAATTTTTTGTTGTGTTTTTGGGGTTTTTTTTCTTTTCGGGGGGGGGGGGGGGTATCACTGTAACTGTAACACAGGCGGACGATCCCTCACACTTAATTATAAAGAGATATCAACATTCATCTTTGATTTAAACGGGCGACCAAACGAATAATCAGCATAATAAAGTACCTTTGTCCTTTTTTTTTTTTTAGTAAGTTACTTCTCTGACTTCCTACTCTCACTCTCAGACGTTGTTCCGCCGATTGGAAGAATGTTCCTTGACAACGATTAGAATTTTAATGCAAGGACAAAAAATAGGAGTTTTGATGCATACATACCAAATATCCGTCGAAAATTTTGCATCTAATTCAGTCCAAAAACGTTTAACTATTCGTTACATACTAGAAGAAATTGAAAAACCTTGCTAACATCTCAAAGCTAACAGTGCAACAATAATATTTTGATTGCATCGTTGCCCAGATGAAAAAGAAAGGTAGTTGGTAGTTAGCAAGTCAACAATACAATGGCTGGTTATTCAATCCCGATTACAATTCCCATTGTCATAGCGTTGGGTGTTGGGTATTCGAGTAGCACATTATCTGAGTTCTCACCTTGATTGTGTTCACGATACATTGTCATTTATTCCACTCTCTTCTGTAAAGAAATCAGGTTAAATACCATTCGTAGCATTACATGTTTTGTTTCTCTCTTTTTTTTTTTTTCTTTTTTTTTTTTTTGTTGTTGGCAGATTTAACTTTCTTTGTTTTTTTGTTTTTTTCATTTTAATCTCTAATTTGTTGACGAAACTCTAGGATGACATTTTTTTTTTGATTTTTTTTTTGCGTTCAGTTTACGCTTTATATTAACAATGGAAAAGTTGCAGACATACGTAGATTTTAGTCGATGAGTACGTACAAAGTTGTATTTTATTAAAATAAGAGGCATTGACGAGAAATGAATTTACATACCTATAAAACTATACAAGTTTCAATACACATAGGCCTATATAATACATTTCAAACTAAATTTGGACGAACTAGTAGTTTGAATAACGACAAGGTTAGACGTAGACGATACTATGGAGTTAACAATGCGTACATCAAAGAATGAAGAAACTATGTTGTCATTTCAGTAAGAAAAATAAATTTTATATTACCTTACCTCATTGACAATAGTTGAATGGGGAAATGGTGTTTCGGAGATACGGCTATTGGAAAAACAGTTCACTAGTGTGTCGTGTGTCCAGTGGCGGTTCTAGCCTATTTATAGTGGTGGGGCAAAGATGATTCGGTCATATATATATATATATATATATATATATATATATATATATATATATATATATATATATATATAAATATATATATATATATATAAATATATATATATATATATATATATATATATATATATATATATATATATATATATATATATATATATATATTTCAACTTTTAAAAAAAATGAAATATTTCAACCACAAATAATCACATTCACAATGAAATGACAATACCAGTAGATTTTAATTATTCCAAACGTAATCAAAAAGGAATCACGAAAGAGAATACAACAAAAAAAAATAAAGCGACGAGACAAAATGCGACAACACCTTGACAATACAAGTCCATTTCGTTC
>NC_088364.1:17503736-17506236 GCF_034508935.2 Berghia stephanieae
AACCCAGCGACCCAATCACTTCTGGTGGACAAGGGGAGGGGTGGGGATCAGAAGAAAAAAACGTATGCATACTTCACCCAGGATCGGCTAGTGCTCTCCCAATAGAGCCATCAGAACCCCCCCCCCCCCCCCAACGTAAAATAAAGGTTGTTTTTAGAATTATTAAGTATCATTCATGGGAGGGGGCCGGGGGGCATGGGACCAGAGTTGATAAATTATCTAGCTAGTGTGAATCAGACACGCCAGACTGGTAATTTTCCCATTCTGATAAACTATCACATTATCTCATTCGTCTGGAGCATTTCATTCATTCTGTGATAAAGGGAAAACCCGGAACGTCCACAGTATCTGTCTTCGTCTAATAAATTGAAGCTTACAATTCAATACTTATCGTTATATTTTTTTTCCTTCGAGCTTCAAGCAGCAACATTTTCATTATTCTGCTGTGTTTTTAGATAGCAAAAGAGATGATCGGTTTTCACAAAATCATGAGCAGTTAAGTTAAAACGTGTATTGTTTAACGTTGTTTCATTTCGGCAGACAGATCTGTACTTTAATTTTAAATTATTATTACAGCATATGTAAATGGTGCTGCTCGAAGCTCGAAGAAATAAATAACAATGTGAAATTGAATGTAAGCTTTAATATACGAAAACAGATAAAATGGACGTTTCGGTTCCTGCCATCAATGTTTTTGTTTATTCGTCTAAACAACGCCACTACCATATTATCTCATTCGTCTGTAGTGTTTCATTCATCCTATTTTGTTGATAAAGGGGAAAACCGAAACGTCCGTTTTATTTGTTTTCGTATTTGAAATTGAAGCTTACATTCAATTTCACATTGTTATTTATTACTGCGTACATACGAGAATGGGTGATGAGGTATGAGCGATCGTACAGTGTCACCAATCAAATTATTTATTGCTCGTATCATTGGGAAAATCCGATACACATTCGGCAGAGCACTCAAATTAGACACGATGATATTTTACCAAGTTAAAATAGAAAGAAAAAAAAAAGAAGAGAAAGAAATGTTATAATTATAAGAATCCACGTTATACTTGAAAGGGCATGAATTAGTGGTAAGTGAAGGTAACACATATTATCTAGATTACTTGTTTTGTTTTGTTTTGTTTGGTTTGGTTTTGGGGGTTTGTTTATTTATATATTTTTTTTTGTGTTTTTTTTTTTTTGTAAGTACATAATATATTACATTCTAGGGGCACAAATTAGCTGGTTTGATAACCGGACGCAATTATGATTATGGACCTGATTTGACATTATTGTAATGGACTGGTTGAGAGTATTTCCATTACAACAATGAGACCATAACAATTTGAGTTATCAGATCTGCAAATATGTACACGTCGATTAAATTACAAGGGAGGCCTTCCGTTTGTTTTTCCTATTAGGGTTAGTTAAAGGTACTAGGTTTTATTTTTCCTTAGGGATGGTTGAGGGCATATTTGAGTTGTTTCCCTTAGCACGAGGAGCCTTCGGAAGGCCTCCCCATTACAACAATAATCCAAAGCAGACGTCGGATGAGAAATCGGAGCCATGCCGTGATCACTTTCCGACTAGAACTAGAACGAGACGAATCCTTAAATTTAAAGATCTATTTAATCAGCACGGATTATGAAAGAAAAAAAGTCGTCTTTCTTTTCGACAATAATGTATTTTGTAAAATAACAATAAACTCCATTCACGTAACTTCAGATATAAACAGCGAACCTTTGACAGCGATAAACTGAAAAGAAAGAAATGAAACAGAGCAGTTCCAGAAGAAAAAAAATAATTAATTAAATGAATGCACTATTCAAAATGTGTTAGCCTTTATTTCATTTCCATAATTAATGTTACCCCGCAATCTTTTTTCTATTTTTTGATTCCAGAAACATCACGGGCATTCCCCTTCCAATTCAAGCCTACTTACTGGCTTGGGGCAAAGTGCAGCTTGGTCGTTTCCACTAAAAAAGATGACAATTATAGCATAATTTATCTTTTATCTGGGTAACCAACTCTGATCTCTCCAATTCATAACAACATTAATTTTAAAAATATCTTTAAATTCGAAATGCACTCTGTTCAGCCCCCGCCAATCAAATCAGGTGAGTTAATGTGGCATTTAACCCTCTCCTTTCCAACTCTAGAGAAAATCATCACATTTATTTGTTACAATTCAATAAGCATCACATATTTTGAAGAAACATCTTAATTATAATTATAAGAACTTAAAGTCGTTTTATGAAGCTCGCTTACTGAATGAATTATGTGTAGGATGTACTCATTGCTTTTGAGTTTGAGTTTTAACAAATCATGAAAGTAGTTGGTAAAGAAAGAGTAAAAAAGAAATCCAAACAACCCGAAACCCTGACCAATAATTGTCTCAAGACAGTAATTAATGTCGTGGTGAACATTAGGCTTAAGAATGAATAATCAATCATAACGTATTCACCTTGCTCTACAATGAATGCCATCAAATGGAGATTGTCTCTTTT
>NC_088364.1:17511236-17550654 GCF_034508935.2 Berghia stephanieae
AATAATGGATGAAATAGAGGTTTGCATATTTCTGTGCTTTACTACGTGGAAAAAAAAAAGACAAATTGAAAGAGAAAACAATATTGGGTGCATCCTTTAATGACCCAAAGATTGCTCAAGGGTCAATTCCGTAGACTCTATGGTGATCTCCGATCTTATCCTAAAATCACTTTCTTGGAATCACCTCATTTTACCCAGGTGCAAATGAGTATCAGTTCGCTGATGAAATTAATCTTTGACGGACTAGCATCATTCAAGAGGATAATAGAAAGTCAGCATGCTTCGTACCCGAAAGGCATCAGTTGACTAAGTCACCTCGCCTAGCTCAATTTGCGGCGCTGCACTTCGGCTGACGCCTGAGTTATACCTCGTCCTAGCTAAATTTGCGGCGCTGCATTGGGGCTGACACCTGAGCTATTCCAGTCTTCCCTTGGAATAAACCCTCGAGAAAAATTTCCCCTATGGGATGAAAAAGGGAGTTTTATTTTTTTTTTAAATTTAAACTGTTATCTGTCTGCTCAACGCCACAGAAACATGGATAAGTTCCGGATTTATAAGCTTAGGAGGCAAGATGGCCCATGGTTAGCGCGTTGTACTCTGGACTCAGAGGTTCTGTGTTCGATTCCGACCGAAGCCAATTTGTACTTTCTAGAGCAAGAAAATTTACTCCAATCACTCACTCCATTCAGGTGTAAAAGGGTACCTGTCAAGCTGGGATAGTAATCTGCGATAGACTAGCGTCCTATTCAAAGGTTTTCAAACAAATACGTTAATTGTCCGCTTCACGCTATTGAAACCGGGAAAACTCCTGCACCATTGGCTACAAGGCTCTAAAGGACTTAATTTGTCTTACAATGAGTCCAAGTGGCTCAGAAGGACTTACTTAAAAATATTTTCATTGAGAATTCCCGAAATAAATAACGATAAAGATACTTGATCCCACAAGTTACCGAATAGATGTGCGACCGGTTTTAGACACGTTACTACTGTGTCACAGTGTGACACTTCTTAAATTATATTTATAAACATACGTTTTTAAATTGCCGAAAATGTTTATGTTGCTATGCCTTCTGTACGTGGTTTCATCACATAGACTTATTTTTTGAATTGTTCTTGCTTTTTTATATTCAGAATTGAAATACATAAATAAATTATAACTGTGAAATTGAATGTAAGCTTCAGTTTAATATACCAAAACAGATAAAATGGACGTTTCGGGTTTCCCCTTCATCAACAACACATGATGCATTAAAAACTACAGACGAATGAGATAATGTGGTAGTGGCGTTGTTAAGATGCATAAACACAAACATTGATGGGCAGGAAATTGTATGCTACTTTGTGAGGAAGCGCGAATTAAAACAGAGCAATAGAAATTTATAAAAGGTGCGTACTTAATTATGTTAAAAGAGGGGAGGCGGGGATGAACTGTGTAATGCAGTATAGAAGACAGTGAACTAAAATAAAGTGTGGACTATTGTTGGAAAATAAATACAATGGAATTGGAAATAAATACAAAATATAAAAGATGTAGGTATTAATATATTAGTAGCATTAGCAGCAGCAGAAGCAACAGTAGTAGTAGTAGTAGTAGTAGTAGTAGTAGTAGTAGTAGTAGTAGTAGTAGTAGTAGTAGTAGTAGTAGTAGTAGTAGTGGTAGTAGTAGTAGTAGTATAGTAGTAGTAGTAGTAGTAGTAGTAGTAGTAGTAGTAGTAGTAGTAGTAGTAGTAGTAGTAGTAGTAGTAGTAGTATAGTAGTAGTAGTAGTAGCAGTAGTAGTAGTAGTAGTAGAAAATAAAGTAGAAAATAAAGACAGGCATTTCAATTTTGACACGGCGCCGCCAAGTCTGGGACTTTTTTGTCCTAGTGCGGAAGACTGCTATATTTTTCTACTATCACAAACGATATGAACACGGGACTGGGACAGTCCTGTCCCGTTGATTTTGTAGCATTTCACAACTGCTTGGGACACAACGGGACTGTTTTGTCCCGTCCCGATAGGTGCGGAAGATTTCTCTAAATTCTATATGTTACAGATTTGGGACAGGACTGTCCCAGGACAGTCCTGTCCTAGTGCGGAAGAGGGTTAAGATGGTGAAAACCAGATGTAAATATCGATAAGGTCTTAAAGGCTCCATACACGCACGGTTTTGATAGGCGTCCGAACCACGATCAGGCAAACCGGGGTGAAAACGCAATGTGTGTGGCCAAATACCTGGCCGATAAACGTAGGTACGGTCGATCGCCCGCACAGCCCGCTTTGCTTAATATTTTTCGAGGCGATCGGCGATCGGGGGCGTGGCAGTATAAAAAAATTGGACAATTTTTTTTCGGATTTTTGCTGTTTTGACGTCAGATTCGTGATCAGCGTCGAATTTACAATAGGTTTGATACCAAGAACTATGTTTTTACTCCAAAAATTGATGAAATTAGAAATAAATTTTAATTAATATTGAGGCTATGTGGCCGACAGAAAAGTGCCCCTCCCTGTTTTGTGATGGATCAAGTGGTATGACTCTCGCTTTCGGATCGGAAGGTTCAGGTTTCGAGACCCGCTCTGAGTGGCGCAGAGTTGAGTCCTTGGAAAAGGCTCTTTACTCACATTCTCTCACCGTACTCAGGTGTAAAATGAGAACATGGCCGTTCGTTGTCTTTGTTGGGAAAAAATGTCACATCGCCTGACAGGCGTCATGTCTCGTCTTTCAAGTCTAATATTGCTGTTGCCTTGGGACCCCTTGTAAAGCGCTTTGAGCACGTGGATATTGCGCCAAATAAATGCTGTGTTATTATTTTTTTTAATAATATTTTTATAAATGTTGCGCCAGGAAGAGGTAGATGGCAAAAGTTTCGTTCTTGTTCATCGTAAAACTTATAAAGGATTTCATACAAAATAAAAAATAGTTTTCATAATTTTCAATGTAATGATATAATAATATGCCAGTTCTTTTTTTTTTTTTTTTCCTCCTCACCCGTTGACGCGACATGACGGTCGACCTTGACACAGACATTTGGGATTGGCAGATGCCAAAAAGCCTTGGAATGGGGTGGGCATTGTAACCTTGAATTATAATCTACAAACAACGCCCCCCCCCCCCCCCAAAAAAAAAAAAAAAAGAAAAAGAAAAGAGCTGTGTGCGTGTGTGTGGTGGTGGTGGTGGTGGGGGGGGGGGGGGGGGTGCGAATGCGAGTAGTCCCGAGGAGTACCCGTTTAACCTGTCACGGGAACACTGTCGATTTGTTTTATAAATAATAATAATAATAATAATAATAATAATAATAATAATAATAATAATAATAATAATAATGATAATATAATAATAATAATAATAATAGTAATAATAATAATAATAATAATAATAATAATAATAATAATAATAATAATAATAATAATAATAATAATAATAATAATAATAATAATAATAATAATAATAATTGACGATAAATAAAAAATCTTTATTGTCCACAAAATGGAAAAATTTCCGTGGTCTACGTTGCTTTTAAACTTAAATCGGATTGCAAATGTATTGATGTTATGCGTATTGGAAAAATACTCACGACATCTCCATCGGGGTATAACATATTAACACACAAAACTGCAAACGCGAACGTTCATTGTCTGATTGATATAACTTAGTGATAAGTTAATTATAAAATGCTGTCTAAAAGCAATAACAACGGGTTGACTAACGTCAAATTCATTCCTTCTATTGATGCTCTGTGTTAAATTAAAATACTCACAAAGTCCGCCAGCCATAAATATCACTCCAGCCCAAAGATCTACATGGAACCTTGAACGTTATAGTCTGATATATTTTAATGAGAACTAATCATAAAAATGGGTGTCAAAAAACAATAACAATGAGATGAGTGACGTCAATTTGGTTCCTTCTATAAATATCCAAGAACTTTACTCACTCCATCCGCTCTCTCCTCCTTCAATACATATGAATCTATTCTCTCATCACTTTTTTGTGCGGCTATGCATGTGATCTTGTGAAATGACACTCGCCTTTGGATCGGACGGTACTGGATTCGAGTCCCGCTCTGAGTGGCGCATAATTGAGTCCTTGGAAAAGGCTCTTTACTCGCATTCTCTCACCTTGTTCACTGTTAAAATGAGTACCTCGCTGTTTACAGCGTCGTCTCTGTCGGGAAACAATTGCAATATCGCTTAACAGTCATGTCTCGTCTAACATGTTTTTATGTTGGCCAAAGACCCTTATAAAGTGATTTGAGCACCTTTATTGAATCTAGCGGTATATATAGCGCAAGTAAATTTTTCTCTCTTTCTCTTTCTCTCTCTCCCTCTCTCTTTCTCTCTCCTCTCTCTCTCTCTCTCCTCTCTCTCTCTCTCTCTCTCTCTCTCTCTCTCTCGACATGTTAGATTATTAGAGCTATTGCTACATATGATGCGAATATCTTGGACGGTTATTGATGCTATGAGTTTAGGTAAAATGCTCGCAACATCCACCAGTCGGAAATAACGTACCGTCATACAAAACTACGAGTAACCTTGAACGTTAAAAGTCTGATTGATATAATTTAGTGAGAACTAATTACCAAAATGACTACAATAACAAAGAGTGGAATGATGTCAATTTCGTTCCTTCAACAGTCTAATTGATATAATTTAGTGAGAAGTAATCACTATTGTGGCAAGACGAAAGATAGAATAACAGACAGTAACTGGGATCGGTTCTGTCGGCCACATAGCCTCACTATTAATTAAAATTTATTTCTAATTTCACCAATTTTTGGAGTAAACACACAGTTCTTAGTATCAAACCTATTGTAAATTTGACGCTGATCACGAATCCGACGTGAAAACAGCGAAAATCCGAAAAAAATTGTCCACTTTTTTATACTGCCACGCCCCCGATCGCCGATCGCCTAAAAAAATATCTCCCCGTATGTGGGCAAAAATCATCTGCGATAAACGCAGGGATGGGGTCAAAGCGATAGGTCATCCGTCCCGCTACCAGCGGATGTCGGCGTCTATGGGGGGCTTTAGAATAATAAGTCTTTGAAATCAGGGAACGACTTTGTGGACACTGTATATCTGCGCTATCAATGGCTCAGTTCTTCTGTTCATTTCTGTTTATATATTTTTTATATTATCCTATTCATTTCTGGCAGCCTGCCAACGCGCCAGGAATGAATGGCTTAGAGACAATGTCTTTCAGTTTAACTTTTTTTTAAAAGTTAGTTTTGATTTCATTTATAAAATCCCAAGGAAAAGGGAGGGTTATACCATTTGAATTTCTTTGGTTTTACATAGTAATTTGTTTAAGCAGTAAACTGACGTACTCTGGAAAGACACATTATTTTAAAAATTTTGGCCAGAAAACACGTCATTCAAATATCGATCGTTTTAGATGGCCCTCTTCTTGACAAAAACTCTCAAACATGGAACTTCGAGAAGTCTTCTTTTTAGTCCCAGGTTTGTGAGTTTTTGCCAAGATGAGGGCCTTTTAAATCGATCGATATTTGAAGGACAAGTTTTCTGACTAAATTTTTTAATACGTGTTTTTCCAGGCTTTGCAGAGTACGGCAATTAACTGGTAAAAGCATTACCCGTATATCAAGATGATCATTGATCCCAACGACAGCTTGCCTATCATCTATGGGTACGCTATAAGGTAGTCTGTAGTAGTTTGTTGTCTGCCATACTCCTCTCCCTCCTCCACCCGCACCTCCCATCCCCCTCTCTCTCTATATATATATATATATCTCGTACATACATGTAATGGTATGCGCTCTCTCTCTATCTCTCTCTCTCTCTCTCTCTCTCTCTCTCTCTCTCTCTCTCTCTCTCTCTCTCTCTCTTTATATATATATATATATATATATATATATATATATATATATATATATATATATATATATATATATAATATCTGTAATTAAAATCCCATTATTCATCCCATACGGGGAATTCTTATCTAGGGTCTATTCCAAGGGAAGACTGGAATAACCCAGGCGTCAGCTAGGGGGACGGCGAGTGATCGAACTCGGTACCTTTTGGGTACGGAGCAAATACCGTACCGTACCGTGCGTGTGTGTGTGTGTGTGTGAGAGAGAGAGAGAGAGAGAGAGAGAGAGAGAGAGAGAGAGAGAGAGAGAGAGCGTGCGCGCATGTGTGTGAGCGCGCGCGCGCGCGTGTGTGTGTGTGTGTTTATATTGTTGTTTTTTCTAATCCCAAACGATTTTACAGGATTGCTCAGGACAAGGGTAGTATGTATGCCAATGATGGCTCTAGTGCGACTGGAGCGTCTTTGTGTCAGAAACAGGGATGCAAGGACATGATTTGTTTTACTTACAAAAAGAGGTTAGAATATAGATCTTGTGGTTCGTGCTCTGTTTGTTAAAAACATATTCTTTTTGTTTTGATTTGTTATTGATTTAAAATGTTGCTGTCTTCGCAGCTGTGCTCCCCCCCCCCCCCCTTTTTTTTTTTTTTCTATTCCTTGTTCTTTCTTTTTTTAAATTTTTTTTTTTGTTTGTTTTTCTTTCTTCTTTGTTTTTTGTTTTTTTTTTGTTTGTTTTTTTTTTTTTGTTTGCTTGATTGTTTTGTTTCCTTTTGATTTGACGGTTATTGTTTTGCTTTGTCTTGTTTTGTTTTTTATTTCATTCCCATTCCTCGCCTTTCAATTTGATGTTTTTTATTTTTGTTTTGATTTGTTTGTTGTTTTGTTGGGTTTTTTTTTTGTTGCTTTTTTTGTTTGTTAGGTTTTATTTTCTGGAAAAAAATTTGTTTTGTTTAATTTTGTTGTTTCTTGTTGTTGTTTTTTTTTTTTTTTTTTTTTTATTGTTGCTGTTTGTTTTTTTTTTGTGGGGGGGGGGGGTTGGTTTTTTTTTCTTTGTTTGCTCGTTTTGTTTAGAGTGCTTAATCTCTTACAGACTATGGTGAGTAGTTAACATTTAATTTCCGAATATTTGTTTCAACTATTGAGACATGTGAGTATACTTTGAAAGAACAGAGTATATCAGTTTGCTGTGAAGATATGTCAGAGGTGTTGCGGAACGAAATCTCAATTCAATAAAGTTGTCTCTGACAGGTCAGGCTGCAATCTAGTTTTTCTCTGATTTTGTTCATCAAGGCAATAGAATTAGGTGATAGCAGCATCTGAACTCCATGACGATCAATCCCCCTTGGTAAAAGCCATCCACTGTCATGTGTCGTGCTCAAAAAGCATTCCAAACGTGTCAGCCTGAATAAGTATTCGCACCAAGGTCAAGTGCACGAAGCCACGTTACAGATGGAACCGAATTGACATCACTCAGCTCTTTATTATTGTTATCAAACAGCCATTTTAAAATTACTTGTCACTAAATTCTATAAATCAGACTGGAAACATTCGAGGTTACACATAATTTTGTGTGTTGGCACGTTACATCCAGCTGGTGGATGCTGTGAGTATTTTAACTAAGCGCGTAGCATCAACAGGAAGACCGATGTTGTCTCTTTTCGAAGGTATGGAGTTCAGGAAGTTTCTGTCCTAGATCTGAGGAGACGATGACCCTGCCTTGGAGGACTTCTTGTCCAAGCAGAGATCCTCCTCGATGTTGCACTCTTGAAGATTATATTCAGATTCAAATTAACAAGGGTTACCGATATTTCATTCGACTTGTCCTCAGAGCACCGTCGTCGATTATGCGTTTGACATTTTCTTTTTCCCGATTTATAGGAGGCGAAAATCATGGATCATTGATTTGTAAAAGCCTTGATGAAATAGTCTAGCTGGTGTGCAGGCCATAATTTTTTTTCTCATAGAACTTCCATTAAACTTTGTTTTTTTCTCTTTACCTTGCTGCGACGGTGTGCTCTAGTGATATAACATCCAGTTTGAGACCCGTTCACCATCCCTCACACTCCCTTCTTTCTGTACAGCGCATTGAGCACAGTAAGTGGATATTGCTCTCTATATAGTATGCACTTGGCTAAGAACCTCACAACATTGCCATCCGGAAGTATAACGGACCAGTACACAAAACTCTGTGTAACCATGAACTATTATAGCCTGGATAATACAGTTAAGTGAGAATTACTCATTAACGTGGATGTCAAAAAACATTAACAAAGACCTGAGTGACGTCAGCTTCGTTCTATCTTTATAAGATAAGCTCATGTTATTTTCTATTTTACTCTAACCAGGCGCCACTACCCTGTGGCACGTGGTCAACATCCATGTGTCCATCCCCGCTACCCAACATGTGTCGCCGATCAATGTTTTCCCATGCAGTGCTACAGAACAGGTCCAGACAGACCCATGATGTGTTGTTTGAATGTGCCATATACTTCTCCACCAGGACGTGAAGTATTTTGCCATCCCATCAGCTGTGACAATGGTATTCCCCCTGGTTACCCTCCTTGTGATTATCAATTTACGTGAGTAATTATTATCCGCACGTACCCGGTTTTTTGTTTTAGAAAAAAAAGAAGAGGAAGTGATTTTGACTCTTAAAGTTAAAGATATTTTGGCTAAAACTAAAACATAGCTGACGACTAAAAGGACAAAGCCCACCATTCAGTAATAACATTTAGTTAGAGAAAATCCAGATTTACTATATTATATCATAATGGCATTTTTTTAAAAACACAGATTAAGAGGCATCCTTTAAAAAAAATAATAAATCAAATACAAACAAACAAACAAGCAAGCAAAAAACAAACATTTTTTTTTAAAGCCAGGAAAAATTCAGCTTCCTGATTTACTAAAAAAATAATAGATGTAATGACAATATTGTTAAATTCGAGTTTTATAAATAAAATAGATAAATAAATATAATTCCTTTTATTCATCCCATAGGGGAAATTTGTCTTTAGGGTCTATTCCAAGGGAAGACTGGAATAGCCCAGGCATCAGCCGCAGTGCAGCGCCGCAAATTGAGCTAAGGCGAGGTGACTTGCTCAAGACCACACAGGGCAGCGGCGGGTGATCGAACTCAGTACCTTTCGGGCACGATGCAAAGACCATACCGCTGAGCAACACTGCCCCTCCAAGGGGTGTGTGTGTATTTTTGAACCCCTGAGTTTGAAATTTCGAACTTGCTCTCAACCGCGCAACAGTTTTGGGAACTTGTTCGAAATTCCAAAGGTTGTTCAAGAATACTGTGCTTGAGACTATATTTTGAGGGATACGATAAAAAAGATTCTTGATTTGTTTTGAAATTTCAAAGGAATTATCGTTATTATCATCGTCATCATCATCATCATCATCATCATCATCATCATCATCATCATCATCATCATCATCATCCTCATCAGCAGCAGCAGCAGCATAATCCTCATCATCATCATCATCATCATCATCATCATCATCATCATCATCATCATCATCATCATCATCATCATCATCATCATCATCATTTTCATCATCATCATCATCATCATCATCATCATATCATCACACCATCTTATTAATAATATGGATCAATTTTGTGTCATTTACTTTCAGATACTTGGAATAATGTATTCAACCATCCAAGAACATAATCTAAATCAAAACAAATGTCGATTTATGGAAAAAAATTTATTTGCTTTTATTCCCATTATTGCTATATAAAAACTGATAAGTAATCAAGAATTACAAATAAAACAAAACTAAACGTCAGCTGTTGTTCTTATTGTTTTATTACTCATCGCAGCAAAAAAAAATTCAGTTTTCAGACGTTGCTTCAAAACATCGATCACATTTTATTTTTAATTCAATAGGCCTATTATAGATTGTTAACCCCTTTCATTTACTGTTACATAATATGTGAAAATGTTCATGTCAAGAGAATTTCATCTTTAAGTTACATACCACAAGGGACTTGGTATGTAAAATTAAAAGTTTTTATTGCTGTACCATTCAATCTTTTTTTTTTTTTTTTTTTTGGAATATATCGACAAGAAGAACAAACCAGGCCTAGACAGGAAGAGCATAATATGTGATCTCTTCTGCCTTGGACTGTAAACTGAGTGCATTCAATTTCCTCTCCTGTTCGTGAATTTTCAGTGTATCATACTCCTATACATTTCTGTAATTTACTCAAAACAAACACATGAGACATACCTGCAAACAAAACTATGTGTAACCTAAAACGTTTATATTACTATTCAAACATGAGTGAGAATTGAGTATCCAAAGGTATTCTAAAAACAATAACAAAGAAACTCCGTGTACATTGTTTCACTTTGTTGGTAGGAAATTGGAAGAAAGTGGAATCCCGAGATAAAATGTTCGCGTTCGATTCCTGTATGGTTCGGCAATTAAAACGAGTGAGTTGCTCTCACTTTGTTATGATAAAACAATAGACCGACTGAGAGGAACTATCAAATAGGGGGGGGGGGGGGGGGGGGGGGGGGCAAGACGGACCGGGGTGGAAATTGAATGCACTCGGTTTACAGCTTAATCTGACAAACACTAACTCTTTTATGGGCCAGAAAACAAATTACACTCACAACATCAATCCATTACTATGACCCTCCACTTATCGAATAACAACTCAAATCCGAGACTTCAGAAAGTCTTGGGTTTCGGGCTGTTTTGTTTTTGTTTTTTAAGTTGGGGGTCATATCAATCGATCAATAAATGAAGTAAAACTATCTGGCCAAAATCTTTAAAAATTAATTGCGTGTGTTCACAGTCACAGCACAGTACCCTGTTTTGAGGGCCCATCTACTATTTTTTTTTTTTTTCATCATGTCAGCAGAACAGTTTCGTCAACATTCAGCATGTACACTTGTAGAAATATTTCTTGCCATATAAAGCTTCCCATTGCCGATAAATGGCAAAATATTTCATCGCCTGATTTTGCCAGCGACCTGAAATAAACAAAATCTATTGTTGTAATTGTGAATTGTTGTTGTTATTGTCGTCGTTGTCGTCATTGTGTTTGTTGTTATTCGAAATAGGATATTCCTTTTGCGGTTGGTCCGAAACCCCGTTTTGGCACATCAGTGGTAGCTGTTCTGGTGATTATAATATTTGACGATAGAACTTGATCTGCAAATTTCTGTCCACAGTCGCGAACCGTTATCTTTGCCAGGTCGGACTGTTTCTGCAAGATTGCAAGTGGGCGACGTCCCAATGACGCCAAATGGCCGTCTTCAAAAGTCCTACAGTGTCTCTTCCTACCCCGGATCAAAATCTTCCAGTTCACCGAAGATATATTGCCTCCATCTCGAAGAATCTAGTTCTTCCATATCGATCTTTAGGTCAAAAGTCATTGTGTGAAACTTAGAAATAAATTATGAGAACATTTATATTAGTGCAATTCACCGTGTTCACGCACTTCATAATGTTTATACATCAACCAGCGCTACCTGACCAGTCATTGACTATGCATAACATTCTATTGCTTATAACTTAGTTACAAAACGTATTGGCCCACGGCATTTATACTTACTCTGGTCGTCGTATCTGATCTTGACGTCATAGGTATCTCTATTCATCTGTTTGTAAGCTTCGGGATTTCGAGCCCGCGTATCATAGAGACTGTAGTCGTCGGGTGAAAAACAGACAGGGTCTGCTATAGGACACTGGCTGTCCAGGGGACACGGTTTTGTTCTGGCAATATCATCATTGTTGAAAGAGACGAATATATAACTCATGATGCAACTTGGTTTAGTTATACATACTTATGGTAGCTGTGATGATGATGATCATCATGATCATGATGATGATGATGATGATCATCATCATCATCATGACGATGATCATGATCATGATGATGACGATGATAATAATAATGATAATGATCTACAAATTTGTATTTTCAAAAAAAAAAACAACAAAAAAAAAAAAGAACAAAAACAAACAAATAAAAACGACACTGGATCTGGAAGGTAACATGCAATTTTGTTGTACACTATAATTTCTAACATGAATAGATTATGGCTCTACATGCCCTAGTTTTGAGAACTTTCAGCAGTGAACGTAAAAGAATATAATAGCCTTTAAAATGAACAAGATGCTTAACAAGGAAAGTTTCGTACTCAAACACTTCTTCAGTCAACGGCAAAATGCCTCAGTATGTATTAAATATGAAAATACGATTCAAAAAGCCTCTCTTATAATAATAATAATAATAATAATAATAATAATAATAATAATAATAATAATAATAATAATAATAATAACAATAATAATAATAATAATAATAATAATAATAATAATAATAATAATAATAATAATAATAATAATAATAATAATAATAATAATAATGATAATAATAATAATAATAATAATAATAATAATAATAATAATAATAATAATAATAATAATAATAATAATAATAATAATAATAATATAGTAGTAGTAGTAGTAATAATCTGTATTGTCCAAATAGGCAATTATTGTTAGGTTACAGCTCTTGTAATAGAGGAAAAAATATTTAATATAGTAGTAATAATGATGATAATAATACTGATAGTAATGATGACAATAAAATAATAATATATAATAATAATAATAATAATAATAATAATAATAATAATAATAATAATAATAATAATAGTAATAATAATAATAACAATAATAGTAATAATAACAAAATAATATTATAATAATAATAATAATAATAATAATAATAATAATAATAATAATAATAATAATAATAATAATAATAATAATAATAATAATAATAATAACAATAATAATAATAATAATCTTTATTTGCCAATGCGTTTATGATTCACTGCTTGAAACAGCCAATGTTTATTATGTATTTACTTCACGAGTGGACTAACCAAATTTAAAGAGCCCAGATTACGTACAAATCTTAACCAAATACAATTATGCACATCAAATCATGGCCAAGGTAAATATCGTTCCCTCAGTTGGCCATCTAAGCACAATTTTAATTTCATACAATAAATTAAGGCCTGTATTTTTAAGGCGTTTGTTATGCATTCGCATTATTGCACTATCCGTCAATGCCCTTAAACAACCAATTACTCATTCCCCTGAGTCGAGTGAGGCAATGCGTGAAAAATGCCTAACCCAAGAACACATCGCCAAGGGCAGAGTTTAACCTCTCTGGTAACTAATGTTACAGAACAAGGCATAGCTTGAAAGTCGGTCACATATACCCTTTTTTAATTGTTGAATTTTGCACTCGTAACATGACGTTAATTTAGAGGGCTCGAAAGCTTAGAGCAAGTTGCTTTTCGTGGATAAGCAATTCATAAATGCAATTTATTTTGTTTGTGATAAATCTACACACCCATAGATGTTCTCGTGTTGTGGAAATACCCAGTCTTCATCCTTCACAGACGTGGGAGGGAGTTTGTGATATAGTTCTTGAAACTTCCTTTTCTTGTTGTTGCTGCATGGTACCTTCCTCCTATCCGTGTAGTAGAATGTATTCGGAACTTCTCTCCCAAATACCAAATCAGTTTTCTTATTCGATGTTATTATTCGAATTCCGGCTGGTGGTAGATACGCCATGTTGGATTATGATAAAAGATATTGGGTATGGTGGTTAGGATATTATTTTTGAAATACGTTTATATCCGACGGCCAAACAAAGCAAACGACGACTTTTGGCTTTAGACTCTCTCACCACTGATCATCAACAGGATTAGCATGCATAGAGTTTTGCAATTATTCAATAAGGGCTGGTGAAAGAAGAAGAAAAAAAAAAAAAGGAAACATATCAAATAATATATTTTTCTGATCATTCGCTTTTAAAAGTTTGGCACTGGGCCCTTACCCTTTGTATGTTTTCTAACTCATCATAGCATGCACGTAGAAAAGATTATATTAATTGCAGATGAAAATAAAAGAGAATGTGATTCTTGGAGTAACATTATACTAAGACCATTGTAAGTATTAAGTCCACTGTAACATTTATTCATTTACTTAAACATTTGACAGTTTTCATATCGACAACATGTGCATATTAGTATTAGAGTTAAGTTCTGACACGAAAAGTCATCAACCATTCACGCTGTCAAGCTATTTTATTAGAAATGACAACGGCCACAGAACCTTTTCTTATGGAGATAGAAGCAAGACTAAGGTTGCATCCTCTCCACTTTCCTTTTCATACTTTTATTATGGATCATATACACACTGTAATAAAATTACAGGGACACAGGGGTGGAATAACACTCAATGACATCTACAAATAAAATTATTTAGACTTTGCAGAATATAGTATTGTCCTTTTAAAGACCCAAGAGTCAACTACAACAAGCCACAAGTTCACTTATGTTTGTTTGTTTGTTGCTTTAGGTCTCTTCCAACACAATTGAGGTTATATGAGAGACCGCTGAAACAAAAAAAACAAGCAATCTAACAAAAATAGTACAAATGTAAATCAAAATCATAACCTAAAGATATCATAAGCTAAATTATAAATAACCAAGAACAAACAGGCAGAAGATTTACAGAAAAAAAAATATCCCTGTCAAAAATACAATCACAAACCAAAGAAGCAGGATAGGCTAGTAAAGAGAAGAAGAAACGACATCACTATCGGATCGTGCACCCATGCGAACATCATAGGTATATGATTCAAGGGTGATGCTCCCATCCAACCACCCGCCACGTTCACTTAAAAAGGAAATGTGAGAGGATGACAACAAGTGGAACAACGTCAGTACTGTACGTCATTGTATCAGGCGACAAAAATCAATCTCAAAGATACCAAGGACCCCACCCAGGAAAAGGACAAAACCAAGTAATCTCATTCCAAGACAGAGACAGAAAGGAACTTGGAAAACAGATGTAGGGGGATAGAAGACATAGTAATTGCCTCTATACTCACTATGGGCGGTCAAAAACCCCACCCAGATTCACCATTCTCTGTTCAATAGTAAATAATGTTTACCACAACAGGCATTCTTCAAGATTGTGTAAAATATCAATTTCAAAGAAACATGATTTTAGATTTTAACTTTTGGTACCCCCCCCCCCCACCCCACACACACACACTTTTTTTTTTAAATTATTTTGCTGATGGCGAGTAGCCAAAACACTGGAATTGAAACCATTTCACGACGTGCTCTTATTTGCAGGACTGATAACCGAATCTTATTGTGGGCTTTATTTGACGTTGTTGTAATGGATACTATTTTGTGTTAGTTTGAAAGTATTTCCATCACAACAATAAGACTAAGACCATTACTATTTGGGTTATCAGTATCAGACCTAAAAATAAGAACACGACGGTTCATAATTTTGTTTAAATCACCTTCGTAGCCAACTGCTGTAGTGTCCGCCGTTTCAATGTTGTGATCGAACCCCTGCCCTCTATCATATAATACAATCTCTCTATACCGTTTTTAAACCATTCGTATGCTTTGTTCCTCCAACAAAATGGACCAGAGTATTATGATTACAATAAGTCAATAAGTGTGGCGATGTATTTTCTTACAAAGTTTTGAGTCTTCTTTCAGGAAGTGATAAGTTATTTTCTCATGATGTTTATCGGTGCCAAAGAAAAGATTAAAAAAAGGTTTTCACCGAAGAATGTGCATAATATCAGATAGGGTAGACAAGCTGGAGATTAGTTCCAGTTGAAAAAGTAAAGTTTTGATGGTTGATTCATGCCGACGTGGACTTATTCACAGGTCTGATAACCCAAATTATCACGGGCTCATTATTGTAATGGAAATACTCCCAAACCAACACAACATTTTGTCTTTTACAACTAAAACGTAATAAAGAAAAATGAATGTAACAGCTTCAAAAAAGTACAAAATACTAAACACGGAATGTTTCAGAATTTAATAAAATGACTTACGGAAGGGACGTGCCAAATAATTCTCCGTCCTCTATCTGGTTTTTCAGTTATGTATTTTATGTTTTTAAAAAATTTTTGTTGTTGGCTGAAGAAAGGTTTTGAGCTCAAAACGTTCCATGTTTGGTAGTTGTTTTTTTTTTTTTTTGTTTTTTTTTTTTTGAAGCCGTTATATCAATTTTTTGTTTATTACTTTTTACAGTCCACAGCTTCTAGCAGCCTAGGATCACTCCATTTCATTACAAGTATGTTTATGTTAATTCAATCCCGAATTGTGTTCGGCTATCAGACCTGCTAGATAGTACAAATAATAATAATAATAATAATAATAATAATAATAATAATAATAATAATAATAATAATAATAATAATAATAATAATAATAATAATAATAATAATAATAATATGTGTACCTATGTTTATCTATAGAAAAGTTGGTAACGTGATCGAAGGAAAAGAGAACTAGAGGAAGATAAAGAATGACATATTTAAATAACCTAAGAACGGCCAAAAGTGATTTTAAAAGCAACGCAGACTTCATGCGCACCGCAGAGGATGGCGATACGTGGAGACAGCTGACCGGCAACGTGCTCACGAGTGCAGACCATACTGGATGATGATGTTCATGCCATTAAAACAACAAAAATACATGAGATACCAATCTTCTTCTTTTTTTTAATGGGCAAAAATGCTCGGTAGTTACACTATTCATAAAGTAAAGACAGGTTCGATCTTCATTATAACAACACCATTGCCACATAGATTCGGATGATTTCTATACCCTGGTATAAACAACAATAGTCAAATGTATGAAAGCTTCAAATCGATTAGCGAAGACAGATAATATGACTTCATCAAATGTAAGTTTCCATTCCGTCTGACGATTGTTCCTGTATATATTTCTTAGAGCAGCAACATTTGCAGTATCAGTAACCTAATATAACAAGGCGAAGGATTAACAAGAATCTGACAACTCTTAAATTTAAATCGAAAAAAAAAACCCCAAAGAAATTTAGAAAAATAATCTGGTATTATTTAGTATTTATCTCAAAAGCACTCAGACAATAATGACATGAACTCCCATCTATATAATCCAACGTGAACTTATAACCGAACACAATTTTATGGACTTGATTTAACATTGTTGTAATGGGCAATTGTTTGCACTGGTTCGAGAATATTTCCATTACAACAATGAGCCCATAACAATATATGGGTTATCAAACCTGTCAATAAATTCACGTCGATATGGACACGAGATTGATAACCAAGGGCATATTAAACTTACTTTTCGATGCAAGCTGACCTGCTATGAATTTACCTCTCACCTTGTCTACCGAGTAACAGATTTATTTTGTCACATTTTTTATTGACTGTACTTTATTTATTGTGCTGCTTTGATTTATCTAAATCAGATACTAAACCATAACTGACAATAACAAAAACACACGATAAACAAGAAAAACTTTTTTCTTTCATGTAATTAACCCTCCCATTTATTGTTTACAGTTCCGATAGAAGCGATGTGATTTGCACTTCACTCATATTGAAACGTTACACAATTAACAATATATCCGTTTAGCTTTGTATGACACTGATACAGTTTGACTCCATTTCAAATTCACAGTATCTTTTCATCAGAAAACGATTAAAGGAAGGTAACTCAATTATATTCAACAGCTGTAACATTCGTGTTTGAGTAGCGTCCCTTGCATTTCAGTTGCTTTACTCGGAAAGTCACAATGCGAAATCTTAGAATGTCAATGTCTCATCTTGTATTTGTATTGTAATACGTGTCCATAACACGCTCCTTGAAATTGGATTTGACAAGAATTTACTGTACCTACAGTGGTGTTAAGTGGTATAAGCATGTGGCTACACCTCCACATATACAGGTCACTCCAGGCGGGAGATGTTGCAGTTGAAAACTAATCTGAAGCGCCCGTTAAGTTTTAGTCACAGGGCAGTGTAGGTTGAGATTGTCGGTCATTTGTGTGTGGGCATTGCATAGAATTAGAATATTGTTTTTGTTTTTAAGGGTTTTACGGCGCTTGCAACACATTAAGGTCATATCAGCGCCAGTAAAAAGGAAGAAAATGGGATAGTAAAAAGTTCTAGAATTACAATTAAAGTACAAAAGAAAAGGTAAGACAAAGGGGAACTGGTTCAAATAGGGAACAGATGTAGATTCCAAGAGCACACCGTCAAAGTACTTAGTTTGAGATCACCTAAAAGTCTCATCCAGACACAAGCAAAGGTCCCAACTAAGAGGAATATACTCAAATGTTTACCAATTTAATATGTAAACTAAACATAATACAATGCATAACAGAGAGATGATTTACAAGGAAAAAAAATATCATCTCCCAAAACTATAACTATACATTCGACTGTTTCCCTCCCAGCCAAGGAACTCCGGCAAGGATCAGGATAAAACTAAGTAATCTCATTCCAAGACAAAGACAGGAAACAATTGGAAAACAGGTATGGGGGGATAGAAGACACAGCATGTACCTCCCTGCCCACTATGGGAGGTCAGGATCCCCACCCAGAGAATTAGAATAGACACATTGTGAGATTATGTCGGGGAAACTGTGTGTGAATTTTTCGGGACATTATTACTAACCCCCCACCCCCCTTTCCCCCATTTTAACTCCATTGGTATAAATATTTCAAAATTCTGCTTTGTAAAAAAAAAATTTAAAACAAATTAAAAAGATTTTAAAAAGGTGCGCATTGTTTGCTTAAATAATAGATGTGTTTGTTGGGGTTTGAGTCGTTCTGATGAATTTTTGGTTGACTAGTTTCCTTATGTGAGGAGTTTGAATTGTAGTCGTCGGAAGTCATATAGAGGGAACGAAGTTGACTTCACTCACCACTTTGTTACTGTTCTTAAGCAGCCTGTTGGCTGGATGGTTCTCGGCTGGTGGATGTTGTGAGTATTTTACCTAAACGCATAGCATCAATTGGGATGCGTCCAGTTATAGTTCGTATTAATTCTATGCCTAGTGTCGCTATATTTTTTTTTTTTTTTTACGTTTAGGAACGTGTATAAACCGGGGAACAATATTCTGACAGATAAAGAAAAAGCAAGGACGTGGACCGATCTAAAACCCTCTGACTCTGACCCAGGAAGGCCAATGCCTTCCCTCCTCTTCCTCAAAAACAGAGACTTGATTCACAAGGGGAAAAAAAAGCATCTGTAAAATACTGCTTGACTGATTCCTGTTCTGCTATGGACGCTGGTCAGAGCCAGGAAAAAACAAGTAATCTCATTCTAAGACAAAGACAGGACGCAACCTTGTCTAGTTTGTTTTTAACTTTTACTTTTAATGGTTTTACGTCGTTAGCAACACATTATAACATTATAATATCAGCGCCAGTACCCAAGAAAAATGAAAACAAAGGGGAATTAGTTCAAATAGGGAACATTATGTAGATCTCGAGAGCACACTATCAGTGTTACTTAGTTCGAGATCATCTAAATGTCTCATCCTGACACAAGCACAGGTCCCCACTAAGAGGACCACACTCAAATGTTCACAAAGCATATGTAAGATAAAAAAAAATACAGTTCATAACAAAGAGATGATTTACAAGACAAAAAATATCAACGGCCAAAACTCTTACTCTTGTTATACATTTGACTGTTTCCCTCCCAACCAGGGTATCCCGGTAAGGGTCAGGACAAAACCAAGTAATCTCATTCCAAGACAAAGACAGATAACATGTTGGAAAACATATATAGGGAGATAGAAGACACAGTAAGTGTGCCTCCCTGCCCACAATGGGAGGCCAGGAACCCCACCCAGGATAGTGAGGAATAGAAGACATAGCAAGAGTGATATCTTCGCCCATCAAGAGTGCCTTTGTATAAGTAAGTTAAAAGGGAATACTTAGATGTCGAGATCAATCAAAAAGTCTGACATATTTCCGACTGTTACTGTTATCTTCCAAATTTAATTTAGCACTAATTTCACGACTTGAGAAAAGCAATATTGTGGTTAAGTCAAATCTGTCGGGTAAAACAGTGGCTTATCAATGCACAAACCTGTGTGTTATACGTGTAGTTCAAAGCAATTATAAATTCCTGGGTGTTTGTTTTGCTTTGTTTTTAAGAGACACAATTAGGTCATTTCAGCGCCAGTAAAAAGAAAGAAATTGAGACTGTCAAAAAATTCTTACTGTACACAAGAAAAATAAGACAAAGGATAGCCTATCATTGAGCATAATTTGAGATTACATAAAAGTCTCATCATTAAGAGCCACACACACTCAAATGCTACATTATTATACATTTAAACAAATATAACAAAGCAGAACAGAGAGGTAATTTATAAGGGAAAAAATATCATCTTCCATAACTATACATTTGACTGCTTCCCTCCCAGTCAATGACTCTGACAAGGGAAAGGTAAAATTAAGTAATCTCATTCCAAGGCAAAGACAATAAGCAAGTTGGAAAATATAGGGTTATAGAAGACACAGTAAGTGACCTCTCTGCCCATTATGGGAGGTCAGGAACCCACCCAGAATAGCTGGATGTCATGTGGGAAATAACCACCTCTCTCTCATCTCATGTAGTTCCATATCTGAAGCAGACGTCGGAGGTCATCTTCCGCCAAGCTGATCTATCTCTTGCCAATTCTATTAAAGCAGCGCCACCTTTCTCAGCTTCATCTGTCCAAGTTCTTATCCCTTTCAAATACGTTATTCTTTGTCTTCCTCTTATTCTTTTTCCATTCATCTTTCCAGTCAAGGCGAGTATTTCCAAACCAGGGTGGCGGATAATGTGTCCTAAAAATTCCATTTGGCGTTTGATGATTTTTGTTATCAGTGATCTTTTTCTGTTGGCCATTTCTAAAATTTCTTCATTTCTTTTCCTTTCCATCCATGACACCCTCATCATTCTTCTGTAAAACCACATTTCCACTGCCTCCAGTCTTTTAACCATGGTCTTGTTTATGGTCCAGCTCTCACAACCATATAGCAGCACAGACAGTACATAGCAATCCAGGACTTTGATTTTTGTTTTCATGCTAATATTCCTGTTTTTCATAATTGTATGCAGCTGGTTGAATGCATTCTTCGCCATACCTATTCTTTTCTTTATTTCACAATCTGATTTTCCATTGGATGTTACATTGAAGCCTAAATATTTGAAACATTCAACTTGTTGTATTGTTTGTCCTCTGCTTGTTATTACACAGGCTGGTGGGTTATTATTTTTAGATACCGTCATACATTCTGTTTTAGATATATTCAGTTCCAGTCCCATATTTTCACTACTCCTGACTACAACATCCAGTAATTCTTGTAGTTCATGTTCAGATTCTGCCAGTAGAACCGTATCATCTGCATACCTCAGATTTGTTACATTCTTTCCTCCAATACACACCCCCTTCTTGTGTTCGATATCTCTTAATATCATTTCACTATAGAGGTTGAATAAATCTGGAGACAAAACACACCCCTGCCTAACTCCTCTTCTAATAGGTGTAAAACTGCTTAGCTCGTTGTCAACACGTATTGCTGCTTCTTGTTCCCAGTACAAATTCCGTAATATTCTTAAATCTTTACCATCAATGTCCAAGGATGATAGAATTTTGAATAGTTTTTCGTGTTGTACTTTATCAAAGGCTTTTGAATAGTCGATGAAACACATATACAGATCTTTATTTACTTCAATACATCTTTCCATCAGCATTGATAATGTGAATATTCCATTTCTGGTACCCTTGTCCTCAACAAAACCAAATTGCATCTCCCCAATTTCAGGTCGTATTTTATTTCTTATTCTTAGTAAAATTATCTTCAAAAGAATTTTTGTGAGGTGGCTCATTAGGCTAATAGTTCTGTGTTGTTCACAATCAACTGCCCCAGGCTTTTTTGGTAGTGCTATAAAAATGGATCGTTTCATATCAGTTGGCATTTTTCCTGTGTCATACACTTGATTTAGAAGGTTTGTGATGAATTCAATCCCCCATTCACCCAGGCCAGTCAAGGCTTCAATTGTTATGGCATCAGGTCCTGCAGCTTTTCCATTTTTCATGCTTTTCATGACGTTCCTAACTTCATCTTTCATTATAGAAGGCCCTTCCAGTTCTTTTATCATAGGCATTTCTCCTCGATTATCAAAAAAAAGTTCTTCAATATATTCTGACCACCTCTCTACTAAACAAAATTGTAAAAAATTAAAATAACTCAATTTTTCTAATGATTTTTTAAAAAATTAAACAATAAAACATTTCAATTTGACAGCAGAATGGTAATTTATTTGTTTTGTTTTTAATTTTTAGGCGTTTAATGCCAATTGCAACACTCACTAAGTCATTTCAGCTCTAATTTAAAGGAAGATGACAGAATAGTAAAAATAGAGTGCATCTCGGTTACAACAAAGTCGACGGGATTGGAGGTCAATGTTCGTTATAAACAAGGTTTCATTGAGATCGAGGTGTCACTTTTGAAAATTAAAATACAATGGATTTAACCTTGTAAGTATCGTACTTATTGTTGGTAAACTTAATGGATTACCCCCCTTGCCACAATGTCCCCCAAGCACCACCATACTAAAAACATATCACTCGCAAAGAGAGATAAAAACATCCCATTACAATGTGGCAGTGAGTGAGTGTCGCTGCTTATTTATGGAACTCAGTCACACCTCGTTTACAATACAGTCTCACAGATGCAATACCCTATGCACTTATTTTTAGTGTATCATAATGTGAAATTGGTCTTCCTGAAAGTGGCAGTCTGTTATAAAGGTCACTGAGTTGGAAAGTAATACAATACACCTATCTTTATTTTTAAATGCCAGTCTTGTCTTTCGAATAGTAAAGAAAAAAAGGGAGAGTTTCAAAGCTTTTGTTGAATCCAAGGTGCACTATATTTTGATCGAATTAACAAACAGCTAAGACAAAAGGGGACTAGCTCAATAGATATCAAAAGTAGATCTAAGATAGGTGTACAGACCATGCCGTCCTTGAGCGAGTTTGAGCGACCAATAATAAGCAAGACAAAGGGGAATTGGTTCAAATCGGGAACATGTAGATTCCAAGAGCACACTATCAGTGTACTTAGTTTGAGATCACTAAATGTCTCATCCAGACACAAGCACAGGTCGCCGCCAAGAGGAACAAATTCAAATGTTTACAAATCATACATATGTAAAAGGTAAAATAATACAGTGCATAACAGTAACAGAGAGATGATTTACAAGGGAAAAATTATCATCTCCCAACACTAACTATACATTTGAATGTTTCCCTCCAAGCCAGGGCCAGGACAAAACCAAGTAACCTCATTCCAAGACAAAGACAGAAAGCAAGTTGGAAAACAGATATATGGGGATAGAAGGCACAGTATGTACCTCCCTGCCCATTATGGGAGGTCAGGAACCTCATCCAGTACTTCAATCTTAAGCATACTCCGGCATTAAGAACGAACGCCTAAGCCTCTTCCTGATGACTGTGATTTAAGGTGGCATGAAATGCATCCCTTTTGCTGGTCTGAACCACTTAAACTTAAAGTCCCACACTGACACCGCAACAGAATATCCACCAAAAGTGACAAGCTTAGATGGTTACAAACATAATCGTGATACATATATAATCTATTTTGGACAGATTATGTCTAAGGGAAAAAACATCATCTCTTACACAGAGATATATCTGTCCAACAGCCTACTTCTCAGTCAAAGCATGACCCAGAACAAGGACACATGGTTTCATGGAAATGACAAAATATTGAGATGAATGGAAGATATTGCAAGGCTGTGGACCAATAAAGACTCCACCAGCTCAGAGGAATTCAATGATTCCCTGTTATAAGGCAGAATGGTGTTTATTTGTTTTAAAGAGTTTTACAGCGCTTGCAACACTTTTAGATATTTTCAGCACCTGTAAAATAAGAAAATGATAAGAGTAAAGTTGCAGATCTGAAGTTTAGAACACCAAGGAAAAAGTAAGATAAAGGGACTGGTTCAAATAGGGATCATATAATTCCACAAGCTATCCATCAGTGTGCCTATTTTGATATTATCTAAAAGCCCCATCCATGCACAAACAAAAGACCCTTGTCTGAAGGATACACTAAAATGCTTACAAAGTACAATATATCAAAAACTAAAAACGATAGTACATACATACTGATGAATTACGATGAAAAACATACCATCTCTCAATAAAAAAAAAATAATTAATAAATAAAAAACATTCCCTTTATTCATCCCAAAGTGGAAATTTGTCTCTAGGGTCTATTCCACGGGAAGACTGGAATAACTCAGGCATCAGCCACAATGCAGCACTGCAAATTGAGCTAAGGCGAGGTGACTTGCTCAAGCCCACACAGTGCAGCAGTGAGCGATCGAACTTGGTACCTTTCGGGTACGAAGCTAAAATTGTACCACTGAGCCACACTACTCCCTATACATTTGACTGCCTCCTTCTCAGCTAACGATCCTAGTCAATAGCTGGAAAAATCTCAATCCAGAATAATGGCAGACAGTGAGCAGCAGGCAAAGGGAAAACAGATATAGGAGAAAGAAGATACAGCAAGAGTGGCCTCTCTGCCCATCATTGGAGGTCAGAAGACCACACCCCAGCAGATGGTGTCATTTGCAATTAATTTTCATGACAAAAAATGTTTTTAAAAATATGTCCTAACTCATGCGAAGATATAGAATATAATAGGAGCATTGAATTACACTGCTATGTCAATGAAAGAAAAGAAAACAACTCTAAATAACCAATGTCAATATAACCATAAATAATAATCAACTTGAACGACAATAAACGAAAAAGTTAACACCCCAGTCACCAATCACAACTTCTGAGTTACATGATCTCTTTATTTATCAAGTATATAAACAGTACAATCAACCGTCTTTTTATAACTGAACAAAGAGACAGCAAAAGATGAAAAGTACCCTCAAAATCATTTCCCTCTTCATTATGGATATAAAGACGAAATTCAGATAGGTTTAAAAGTTGGACAACACTTGCAACACTTTAGATTGTAGCAGTGCCTAGTTGAAAGGAAACCAGTAAACAACACACCAGACACAGATTAATATAAGTCCATTCAAATTTGCATGGTTCTTAAAGCAAAATATTCAACAACAAAAAATACTGTAAAACAAAAGAGATTACCTATTGGGGGAAAAAAAAAGAAAGATAGACGAAAAAAATGAATCCATCCGAGCCATTGGCCACCTGTCTCCCTCCTGGCATTTCAATATTTTTCAAAACAATTAGAGAAGAACTACTACTTAATGAAGATTCATATCATTGATGACCTTCAACGTCAAATGCAAAAACTGAGATATTCCATTATAAAACCAATTCAAATTTGATTTCAAAATAATAAAAAAGTACAAAATACAGACAGTCATTAAAACAAGATAATCTGGCTATAACAAACAATACTCTCTCATTCAAAGGTTTCACCATTTCAAAGGAATTCAATACATCTTATATAACAATAAAGTAATAATATTATGGCAACTATATTATACTTTATGTAATGTAAATAATGATAATGATGACAGCAATATCATTGATGATTGCGAATGATGATAATAATAACAATGATGATGATATTCATAATTACAAGGACGATGTTAATAATAATAATAATAATAATAATAATAATAATAATAATAATAATAATAATAATAATAATAATAATAATAATAATAATAAAAATAATGATAATAATAATAATAATAATAATAATAATAATATAATAATAATAATAATAATAACAATAATAATAATAATAATAATAATAATAATAATAATAATAATAATAATAATAATAATAATAATAATAATAATAATAATAAGTCAAATTTTAATTAAGTATAAACAGACAACTTGAAGAAACTTCATGAAAGAAAGAAAAAAAAAAAAAATATATATATATATATATATATAGTTTGTAGTGATAAGAAACAAGCACTACAAAAATTTAAAACTTTTTACATCAGCCCAAACAAAAATATAAAATGACAATTGTATCATTTTAGATAGCATTCAACCGGATCTATGAAACATACTAAAAAAAAAAAATTCAAAAAACACATTCAAAGATCACAACTCATCCTTTGGTAAATCTCTTTTACACATCTTTTTAAAATGGCAATCATCAATGTAAGATTGATACCGTTTTCGCATATCATTATAATTACAATATACATTGGGGCATCCAGGCATGACCACTGCTTTCTCATTCACCAGGACTTTGATGTAGTACTCAGCCTCCTCAATCTCCTCTTCCTCCGCCAATTCCTCAGGCACACATTCATACAACACAAACATTATATTGGAACCAAAGGGCAAAATGTTGCTGGTTCGAAAAACCCGATTACTCTGACTTTCAAAATTATCTGCTTTGAGAGGGAGGGAATTGTTGAACAGACCCAATGCACTGAAAACCGGTCCAAGAGTTTCAGCATGACCAAAAGCAAACTGGCCAACAAGGAACCTAAAATAAATATGAAAAGTTGGTTGAGGTAAAGTTGCATTTCTAATCCAATGTTTCAGGATTTTAATAATCTTTTTTCTTTTTCATTTTATTTAGTTCTACTTTTCAAAATTTTAATCAAAGTAGCATGTTTTTTTTTGTTTTCAAAAGATCAGTTTTAATCAAATCAAAATTAGAAGTCAACTCTCCAAGTTAATATTTCGTCATTACACAATTTCCGATAACGTAGGCAATTAAATCTTTTCCTTATTAAACAAATAACAGCCATTTCATAGCAGAGAACATAAGCTCTATTGAAAGGTCACCTGATGATCCTTCCATGACAGGTTAAGGCTTCTGACAAAATAAGCCCACTGACACTTTCTTGAGCAGAGTTCATGTTTAACAAGGATTCTACACAATACATTGGTATAGAATAGACATTCAATGGACAATTCATAAACTTACCCTGCAACTTCCTCATCCTCCTCTGTATTTTCTATTTCTAGAATAACCTCGTCCATTGTTGAAAATATCTCAGACACAAGAGGACAACTCTGGCGATATGTAATATTGAAACCATAGCCATTCTTATAAAAGTGCTGAAAAAAAAAAAAAAAGAAGAAGAAAAAATATAGAAGGCAAGTCATCTAAATTTGGTATTATCATCACCATCAGAAAAGGGCAGAGAAATCGTGACGTCACATCTTCCTCTTTTCTGGTTCAAAATTCATTGAAAGTGTGTGTCCAGTCCTCCAGACAATGTATAAATAATGAATAGGTTACATAGTGAATCTTAATCATAAGGTGGTATAACTATTTTAGTAGAAGGATCTATTGGCAGATTCTTATGATTATGGGGCATAAAAGAGCAAGGATGGATGATTGTTATTGATGACAGCATTTATTTAGGCTAGAAAACTCTGATATCAGAAGATCAGTTGCACAATGTATGTATCCAGTCCTCCGAAAGACTGATTTTACTCTTCCAATCAGATTGGAACCATATTTTGACATCACACTTTTGTTTCCTATTGGGTGGTTAATTAATAGGAAACTGTCCTATCACAAAATTTCATATATATAAGACATAACTCAGGGCCAGCTACTGTATCACACTGCTGGTTAGACAGAGGATTTAGGAGAAAGAAAAATCTGTTTGAATGCGAATATAAGCCGAATGCTTTATCAAATGAGCCACCTCCCCCCCCACACACACACATTACCATTGTCAAGCCTGAGTGATCAAAGCAGTGTTATTTCATAGGTAATATTTTGATTGTTTTCCATGTTCATTTGTACTAGAAGAAATTATTGAACAGATAACAAGAATTAATTAATTTGTAATTGACTTGGAGTTTCCAATACCTTCAGGTCTCCAAGGTATTCCAATGGTATCAAGTCTTCATCATCGAGTAGAGAACACCAGGGTGATTTCTCAAATATGGCCTTCTCATAACCACAAATGTTGTACAGTAAGTGAATATGCGCTGTTAAAATTCAATGGAAAAAAAATAGTTTAAAAACCAAACCATCAACTATTGTTGCTGCTTATCACAACAGAAAGACTAAATTGTTGTTTTATCTAGTTATATGGTAATTCCAATTAAAATTGAATTCCAAATGTCAAGCTCAGACGATTGTTCGTTTCATAATTCATATCCTAAGAAGTGTTTATTTTTAAAACTGTTGTATTGCAGTGGAATTTTGCATGGATATCACAAATGCCCATGACCAATTAAGAATTATTTTTACCGAATTTTATATTCACAAATTAATTTTTTTTTCTCTTAAAGTTTATTTTTTAAAAACTCAAACTGTAAAATGGATAGAAAATTTAATGTTTACAATTTGATTCAGAAAGTTACAAAATAATATTCCACATAATGATAATTTTTGAAAAACATAACACTACCATGAGCATTCACTCAATTCACGTCATCTCCTAACCGTCCTCAACAAAGACACTGACATTATCATTGAAGATCTGAAAATAAATGTGCCTGGCACTGTTATATACTCACTTTTTCAGATCTTTATCTTACATAAGGCCTGCTCCCTAATTTCTCAATTTGACATGATGTTAAACCGCATGAGTGTCTATGTTTTAATTAATACAAATCATGATCGTTGTAAAATTTGTCATACATTCATTCATTCATAAAATCAGAGGTGTAATGTAGTTTCATTTAATTTTTTTGACATTCTATCTTTCCATTAAGTTTTCAACAATGGATTTGAAATACAATATAGTGACACTGAAAAGTATTGCTTTCAAATTATTTGATTACCACAATCATGAAGCAAGGAATGAGTGACTTTAAAGCGACATTAACAATCCCAAGAAAAGGACAAACCCTGCATTAGGTATCAACAGACATGTTCCGACCAATGAATTACAGATTCTCACACTGCAAGTGAACCTAGTTGCAGAGACAAACAAGGAAGAAAGGCTAAAATCGAGACTTTCAATAAGGATGTTGCCCAAAGACAGGTCTTGAAATCATTTCATGATCAAGAATCAGTGACAATTGTATCATTTTAGATAGCATTCAACCGGATCTATGAAACATACATCATTGTTGCGACAAGTGAAAAGATTAAAAGATAAGAAAAAACCTTGTTGGTTCAAAATCAACTATGTGGAAGACGATTAGAGAGGTTGGCTGTACATTTTTAAACATTCATCTCAAAGATACTTGGTTATAGCACGGTGAAAATATTGGTGGCAGATCAGGGAAGTAAGAAATGAATGCTATGGTATAAAGTGAACAACATCAGCACAGTTGTATCAACATCTGCATTTTTTCTGTGGTTCAAACCAATGCTGTTTGATTTTCTCCCATTTCTTGATGATTGTGGTCAAGTTATTGGAAATCAACGAGGTAGGACAAAAATTAACTTAAGATGGCACTCTGAGTTGCTAGTGAATGCATGTGGGAGACTCAGGTAAGCTAAGTAAGCTACAGCACTTCATTGGTCCGAACGCAAGCATTTTCATTAGACTAGAAATTTCACATAGATTATTGATCTGAAGGTGGCAATTACTGCCTTATCGATGTCGCTATACATGGTTTTACTAAGATGTATGTCATTGTGGTGATTTTTTTATCACTAATGATATATAGGAAAATAAATTGGGACTTGGGACTCCATGTCTCTATAGAGAGGATGGCTTTATAACGGATGCCGTTATAAGTGGGTTGTATCGTATATCACCTAGATCAGGGACCAATTAGAGCTCAATACCTAATTGCAGGATTGAATGAGTTATTTTAGGCAAACACAAGAACTACTGCAGCTGTCACTACTACACTTGAGCAAGGAAATCTCACACAAGTTGGGACAGGGCCTATTTTTTCGAGATTTCTGTGTTTTCGACTTTTTCGTGTTGAGTATTTTACAGAGGATATGAGGGAGGCAAATGTGGCTGGTCTCTTGATAAAAGTCATATTAGAATGATAACTCTCCGTTATTGTGAACTCTGTCAAGATTCGATAGTGAGATAATTTAATATCTTTTTATCGGTCATCTTTTACAAAATTATGAAGAGAGTTTTCACTGGTGTTGTGTTTAGTGCTCCCCGTGTGGTGTCCGGGGTCCCTCAACTGAGAGGGTCAAGAATAGCCCAACGCCAAGCCAGCGTGTCGTAAAAGGCGACTAATGGTGTGTGATTCCCCCATCTTTGAGTCACCTGGTCCTCCAGGTTGGGGGTTGGCAAAGGGTTAACACCCCTTTCCGTTAAACTCAAACCGTTACAGAAACACAGACAGACAAACCAAATCCTTTTTTTAGCTTGGGCGACCGAAGAGTTTCTGGAATTACAGAATTTATGAAGGACAACAGACAAAGCCGAAAGGACTCTGCTGACCCGATGACGTCTTCGCCAAACAAGCAGCTTCGAATTGCGTCGTGGAACGTTCGCACCATGTATGAAGCAGGAAAAAGCTCTCAAGTTGTGACTGAGATGAGAAGATACAGGCTGCATATACTTGGAGTAAGCGAAACCCACTGGATACAATCCGGACAGAAACACCTCAAGTCTGGGGAGAAGATTTTATATTCAGGGAGAGGGGACGGGATTCATACACAGGGAGTAGGAATAATTCTAAGCAAGTTTGCCCAGAAGTCACTGAGAGGATGGGAACAATGCGGAGAAAGGATCATCATGGCGTCCTTTACAACACGGAGTAAGAAGATCAGCATGAACATTGTACAGATCTATGCCCCAACAAATGATGCAACAGATGAGGACAAAGATACATTTTATGGTCTGCTACAACAAGTCATTGACAAGTTGCCAAGGAAAGACATCAACATATTGATGGGAGATGCTAATGCAAAAGTGGGACAGGATAACGTAGGCTATGAAGGTATCATGGGACGTCATGGCATGGGAGAAATGAATGATAATGGTGAGAGATTTGCAAATTTCTGTGCATTCAACAGTTTGGTGATTGGAGGATCAGTGTTCCCCCATAAGAGGATCCACAAAGCAACTTGGGTCTCACCAGATGGTGTGACAGAGAATCAGATTGATCATTTTTGTATCTCTCGTAGATTCAGACGTTCATTGGAAGATGTGACAGTACGGAGAGGGGCAGATGTTGGATCAGACCACCATCTGCTATTGGCAAAGCTTAAGCTCCGACTCAGAAAACACGGGGCCAGATCACATACAAGAAGAAAATTCGAGGTGAATGCACTTGATGGGGAAAAGAATGAGGAATTCAAACTACAATTGAGTAATAGATTCCAACCTCTTACTGAGCTCGAGGAGGACATAGATGTAGAGTCACATTGGGCAAAGATCAAGGAAGTTTACATAACAACTTGCCACGAGGTATTGGGGTAAAGAAATCGGAACATAAAGAATGGATAAGTCCAACCACCTTGGACCTTATTGAAAAGAGGAGAACAAGGAAGGAACAAGTGAATGCAAGCCGAACAAGGGCTTCAAGACTGGATGCACAAGAGCAGTATCGAGCCATAGCTAAGGAAGTCAAAAGATCTGTGAAGAAAGACAAGGAAGCATTCATGAACAGACTTGCAGAGAAAGCAGAAGCAGCAGCGACTGGAGGACACATGAGGATCCTTTATCAAACTACCAAGACACTTGCTGGAAAATATGGGAAACCAGAGGTACCAGTCAAAGACAAAGATGGGAAAACTATTTTTGGAAAAGAGGCTCAATCTGAACGATGGAGGGAACATTTCAACTGCCTTCTGAACAGACCACCACCAGACAACCAGCCAGAAATTTTGCCTGCAAGGAATGAGCTACCAATTAGCTGTGATCCACCATCGATAGCAGAGATTGTGGGTGCCATTAACAAGATGAAAAGGGGGAAAGCTGCTGGACCAGACCAGATTCCACCGGAGGCTCTAAAAGTTGATGCGGAAAGAAATGCTGAGGCCCTGCACCCACTATTTGAGAGAATCTGGAATGACGGGATATTCCCAAAGGATTGGAAGGAAGGACATCTTATCAAGCTTCCAAAGAAAGGGGACCTCAGTAATTGTAATAATTATCGAGGCATCACTCTTCTTTCTATCCCAGGAAAGGTTTTCAACCGTATTATTTTAGAGAGAATTAAGAATGCAACAGATGCTAAACTGCGGGACGAACAGGCAGGTTTTCGGAAAAACCGTTCAACCACCGACCAGATTGCCTCTCTGCGAGTCATAGTGGAACAGTCTATAGAATGGAACTCTCCTCTTATTGTCAACTTTCTGGATTACGAGAAGGCTTTCGACAGTATTGACAGAGCAACATTGTGGAAAATTCTGGCACATTATGGACTCCCTGAAAAGATAGTAAACCTCATTAAGGAAATGTATGAAGGATCAAGTTGCAGGGTTGTACATGAAGATCAGCTGACTGACAGCTTTGAAATTAAGACTGGTGTCAAGCAGGGATGCTTGCTCTCTCCATTCCTGTTCATCCTTGCCATTGATTGGCTAATGAAGGAAACCTCCAAAGGGAGAAGAAATGGGATACAGTGGACCCCCTGGACACAGTTGGATGATCTGGATTTTGCAGATGATCTGGCTCTTTTGTCCCACACCCAGGACCAGATGCAAACAAAAACCACAATTATAAACAGCCTCTCGGAATCAATTGGTCTAAGAATACACCCTGCAAAGTCAAAGGTCTTGAGGATAGGTACGCGTCAAAGGGAGCAGATCAAAGTAAAAGATCAGGAACTCGAAGATATAGACACTTTCTGCTATCTCGGAAGTATAATTGACAAGGATGGAGGCACGGAAGCAGAGGTGAAAGCACGAATAGGAAAGGCACAGGCTGCATTCACATCTTTGAACAGAGTTTGGAGAACTAAAGATATCTCCCTTCAACTAAAGCTAAGACTTTTCAACTCAAACGTGAAGTCTGTCCTACTGTATGGATGTGAAACTTGGAACGCATCACAGGCATGTATAAGGAGGGTACAGATTTTTGTAAACAGGTGCATGCGTAAGCTACTCAGAATAAAATGGATGGATAGAATAAAAAATGAAGAAGTATGGAAAAGAACACAGCAGAAACCAGTAGGAGAGGATATAGGAAGAAGACGATGGAGGTGGATTGGACACACGCTTAGAAAGAATGACTCAACTATAACAAAGAAAGTATTGGACTGGAACCCTCAGGGCAGAAGATCAAGGGGAAGGCCACGAGGAACATGGAGAAGAATTAAAGAAGCTGATATACAGAGAAGTGGTAAGACCTGGAATGAGATAAAAAAGTTGGCTCAGGATAGAGAAGGATGGAAACTGTTTGTCTGTGGCCTATACCCTGACCCAGGGTGAAAAAGGCAATGATGTTGTGTTTAGTGCGTCTTGTCTTGTTTAATTACAGAAATGGAATGACAATTCCCACTGCGTGTGCTTAATAAATAGACAAAGCCAGCAAATCGCATTGTGGATTAGACACTCAGCATGTGACGTCATAACCTACAAATCCGGTACCTAAAATCACTATCACTCCTCACTTAACACCCTCAGGCTAAATAGAGAGGGAGGGCATTGCTCTCACCCCACCTTTCCCACCCCTAATTGTTTGTATAATTTTAATACGTAACAGTTACTGCCTTCGGCAATCACTGTTTGTTAGTCTCCTGTCCCAACGATACTGGTCATTTTGCGATGTACTGGCACCTCAGATTAAGCACCATAAAGTGAGGTTACGATAGAGTGCGGGTGTGTAAGACGCTAGTCAAACATTCCCTGTCAGTTCAGCATGCAAACACACACACACATAACACATCCCACACACATGCACACGTAACACATTAACTGACACTTAGCGCTACGGAGAGAGCGATGGCATCTTACCCTTCCGTTCAAGACAAATAATTCACGAGAAAAAAATTCAAAGGGCCGCAAGGGAAAGTCCAGTTTGTTCGAGATTTCTGTGTTGGGCCCGAAAAATGTTCGAGATTTTCGTGTCGCCAATAATAATGAAATAGAGGGATTAAAACAGGGAATTGTACTGAGTTTGAGATTTCCGTGATTTCGAGATTTGCGTGTTCGAGATTTGCGTGCTCGAGTGAAGTACTTTTATTACTACTGATTTTGCTCTGATCCTTCTATCCCTGTTATATCAGGTTCCTTTTTATATATATCTAAAAACAACACTAATCCAAATAACACCAGTGTTTTTTTTTCATTCTTTCTTTACTTTTGGTACATTGAGCAAGGAGGCAAATGGTTGCAAGACACACTGTGCTGTTTAAAAAAATGTATTCTATTTTAATTCATGTCTGCTCATTACAAATCGGGGGGCGATGTGGCCGCGAGGTTAAGGCATTGCACTGTGACCCGGGTTCAAGCCCCGCTTTAGGTACTTTCGTTTTTTTCCTTGAGCAAGATTATTAACCCCCAATTGGTCACTTGGACAACATGGGTGATTCCTGTTGACATCAGATATGATGAATTATCTATATTCCTTCGTGGAATGCCTAGGCGACAATGTCTTATGATGTCGTGGCGGGAAGGGCATTATTTTTTTTTTTTTTTTTACTACAAAGCAGTCTATTTCCTGTTCCATCATTGTTGTGTTTATAATTTGCCTTAACAACGTCATCTTCTCTCATTTAATTTGTCTTTAGTGTCCCATTCATCATGTTTCATTGACGAAGGGAAAACCTAAAATGTCAATCATGTCTTTGTAAATTAAATAGAGGCTTCTATTCCGTTTTTGTCATTAATTTATTGAAGCTTCATGCAGCAACTTCACATACTTGATTGGCAGCATTTGTCATTGCACACTGTGTAAACAATTCTGTCTGAAATGTTTTATCATTCAACTTTGATTGGGCGAAAGGCCCAAATAATGCCCCTAGATGAAAAAAAAAAGCTCACATTCACACAATCATCCAAACTGACTTTGGTATTGGAGTAACATTTATTGAGGTTGGGCTTTAGACACTTCCACAGTGGGTTTCATCATAATCATACTGGTAAGAATTCAACATTCAAAGGAAAAGCAATTTGGGCATCTTGCAATATGATATTGTTATCTGTATGTATGTCTCTATCATAAAAATGTTATAAACTGCAAAAATTTATTAAGATTATGATTAAGATTTTTTATTATACCTACTTGACAAAATGAAATGATGAATAATGACGATACTAACCTTGTGTCATTAGTTCGGATTTTACACCAAGCTTCTTCGCAATTTTTTCTTTGATCTTTGTAATGTGTTCACTATTCAAAAAAGTGTAATACTCGCCCATGGCAGTCTTGTTGTCTTTGACACCATAAACATAGCGTGCACACAAATCAAAAAACCTTATGAGCTCATCGTTGATTTCCGAATCAAAATCATCACTTTCTTCCTCCTCTGCTAATACAGTGTTAATAAAGCCATCATAGAAAGCGGACGCACTTTGCTTTGTTCTCTCCTTACTTGACGTCATAAATCTAAAATTTGAGAGTTCCTCATCGGCAAAAAGAGTTGACAATCTTTTCCCAACTCTTTTGCCTAAAGACTCAAGCTCATTTTCCCCAATGTGTGCCAAAGCTTTATCGTTATTGCTTGGAAATTTACATTTCCAGTCATATAAATCAGGATGTGTATCGGGCTCCATTGCATCAACCAATTTTTCGTGCAGATGGATAATTTCATGAACATCATCCAAACCTGGATACCGAGTTCCATGTCTAGCAACAACAGTTGCATGAGCGGCAGAGCAAGCCATTCCCTTCAATTCGGGTAAAGTATTGAGATCATCTTCTTTGTATCCTGTTACAGTTTCAGGATGTGCGAATGTGTAAGGTGTTTTAGTTGAAAATCGATTTTGAGATAACGCTGATAAACTAATTACAAAACATTTAAATACAACAATTGAAAAGAAGCCTGAAAGTATGGGAGCTGCCATTTTAACCGTTATATCGCTTTCTCTCTTTGCTTTGTTTACGGAAGTGAAAAAGTGAAAAGTTAAGAAATAATATCGATTTATGAATCATTAATAGGATTGTGACCATATTCTACACCTACGTATGCCTATAACGGTTTGATATTTGGTAAGTGGAAATATAATTGTAATTTCAATTATAAAAAAACTGACCTTATCTTCAAAACAATCAAATGGACTTCAAAAAGTGCGAAAATTGTCAAGAATAACTATCCACCGATTATCAATACATTACTAATGGAACTCTTCTGTGAAAAAAAAGTTGCCAAGTTAGTGGGCGTGGATTTGTTGTTGATGTTGTCATTGTGAGTTATGTTCAAATCTAGGCAGTAGGCCTACTGACGGAAAACTGTTAAAGCGTAAATTAATGTCTCACGGTTGACAGCACAAGAGAGACCGAGAACGGCCAGGTAAGCCCTTTGTGTATGAAAGCAAAGGATCACCCTTAACAAAATACGAGCATTGTTAATTCAGACTCATTTATATACATGTTTTATTCCCTGGAACAAGTTGTAATTTTCTATAGATACCAAGTCAAGTTCTATTTGACTTTGTGAGAATAAAAGTAAATAGACTTTAGACCTACCGTATCTATAGATCTATGAGTGATTATTTTTTTTCTGGACAATTGATTTTTTTAGATTTAAAAGAGGATCCGGTTCAAATATTTCCCGTGTAATTGGGGAAACATTGACATTATGACATTACAATACATTTTTCTTTCACACAGCCAATCCCTAAAACAGAGAGATGTGGAAACATAGATAGATAAAATAATATATGGCTTACGTTGGTTTTATGGTTCATTGTTGAAATAAGTGAGGGGGACTTTTTATAAAATTGCGTTTACCAGCAATTTTCAAATTATTTGATTTTGTTATGTTTTTAATTTTCAAATAGCCCACGCCCCATCGATACCAACATCAGAATGACATCATACAAACTCATATACTTTGATCTGAAGGGACGGGGACAGTTATCTCGTCTGCTCTTTGCCGTTGCCGGGTGTGGAGTATGAAGACTGTCGAGTTAAATTTTCGGACTGGCCAGCTTTAAAGCCAAGTACGTTAATTTCTTACTTAGTTGATGCTTAATTTCCATCATCATCATTAATGTCGTCCTTCTCCATCATCATCATAGCTTTTTCCTCTTCCTCCTCCTCCTTTTCTTCGTTGTCCTCCTCCTCTTCCACAATATATTTCTTCACCTGCCCTCTCTTTCCGATAGGAAATGTAATCAATAAAGTCATTTTATTCTCCCCTACCCTTCTCTTTATATGCTACAATCATGAATGAATAATTTCAATACTGATTTTGCCATTTACTTTCCTGTGCCTTGAGATGAAATTGAAATGTGAGAAGTGCTAATGTATACCTAATTCAAAGCCTTGGCTATTTATGCTATAATTCTATCAAGGTAAAAAAGGGGAAGGAGTTGAGACAATGATTTCTATTTCATTATGTAGTTAAGTAGTCTACTGCCACTTTTCCAGTTTTCTCAGGTTTCTAGCCAGCATTAGATCGTAAACATTTGCATTTTTCTATGTTGCATTGAAGTTAATTGACCTTACAGCAATGTAATTTTGCCTCCATCCATTGAAATTCTGATACAAATGGGTATTTTTCTCTAAATAATGATGTAATCTCGATCCAGTCACTGATCATCATTGCCTGGCCAGAAGTGGGACTCGAGGTTAATGACAACTCAGTACTCACTCCCAATAGTTTGTGATGTGTTGTTGGTGGAGATTCCCTTAGGGCTGGAAAAGAAAAAATACTCCTGGTCCATTGGACTCTACAGTGGTCCACATGTGTGACCCACTGGCTAATGACAGTATTATGTCTGGGTGATTAATTGCTGACATAGAAGACTTGAATTAATGTTGATTGGTTTATTGAGGAGATAGAGTACAGTTTCTTAAAGAGAGATGAACCAAAATTGTATATTTCTGATCCTTTCAAATCTAAATTCACATTTCGTCACTGGTCACCCTGGCATAATAAATACCAGGTCGATGTGTTGGGTCACATATTGGCTTTTTATTTCGACTTAGTTGAATTATTGCCATTCGCCTCCTAATCTTCAGACTGGGATGCTTTGGCAGCTTCTCTGATTTGTTGAGTTAGTTCTTTCCGTTGATGACAGTCTGCTGCGATGAATCTCAGGTATTCTAAATCCTTTTCGCTTCTTAATTCTTGTGTGTCATTGAGGCGCTAGAGGTCTTTATTTATCACAGTGTATATGCTTGTTGTGGGTCTGCCTTTGTTTTTGTTATGGCCGCTTGGTGTAAAGAATATTGCCATTGCCTTATTTCCTGGAATATTTTTGTCTTTCCTTAAAATATATCCACATAGTCTCCATCTTGTTTTCAAAATTTGAATCGATAACGGTGTTTCTTCACATTTTATGTACAGGGATTTGTTATTTATTTTGGTTGGATAGTGGATGATAAAAATTCTCATGAGCTGTTTCCTATGGAAGGCACCTAGTTTATCTTCTTTGCTTTTTTAAGTGCCCATGTTAGTGTTTTTTCTTTTACCCTCAGAACTCTCATTCTTTCTATCTGATTGTGTCCTTGTATCTTAAATTCTTTCCATGTGGTTTTAAGTGGAATAAAGTATTCAAGAGAGGCATTTGGTAGTATCTGCTTTTGAAATGTCATCATAACATGTAACTCGCATCAGTGAATTTTTTGTTTGTTTTTGTTTAGGAACATGGGATCAGGACTACTGGTTTTCATTGGATTGTATTCATTTTATTCTCTGTGGTCCATGTGGAGCACATGCTGATTTGCAATTTTTGTGCCCTTTCTTCCCATAGTCGGTATAAAAGTCCTATTTATTCATTGCTGTCCCCTTTTCTACTTCTGGTAGTTACAGGACTGCAGCAATTGCTTGCTACCCTTTGGATAAGATGCTAGTCTGTCACAAAGTACTTTCCACTAGATCTAACAGGCCCATCTTCCTAATCATTACTTTGTATGCATTTTTAATTTATTTCAATACTTTGTGTGTGTGTGTGTGTGGGGGGGGGGGGGGGGGTAATGCTAGAGTATTGTTTAGGATATTGTTCTTTTTTATTTCATACAGCACTGCCCTTTTCTCAGATGCCGGTCTTGGAGGTAAATGGCAAGAAATTTGCCCAAAGTTTGGCAATAGCAAGATACTTAGCTGAAGAATTTAGTAAGTATAATTGACTCAAAACAATAAAAGGTCTTATGTGATCCAACGCCTCATGTTAGTATTGTGTGAGGATGAGACAATTTTTTAATAATGATAATAATGATTATGTACTTTATTCATCCAAAAAGGAAATTTAAATAATCGTATTCGAAATAGAAAGGGTTAGAATTACAAAATTCAAGACAAGAGTACTTTAATACATTCATTTATCTTATTTGGGTGGATTAATTTAAACGAAATTTCACAATTTGGACTTTTACCAGTGAGATAGATAGAGAAAGACTTTTAAAATAATCTTCTTCTTCTTCGTCTTCTTTCAGCTAATCCCGCATTTTGCAGGGTTGTCATGAATGCCACATCTCCATGCATCTCGGTTCATAGAATCAACCTCCTCCAGGCCCAGTTCTTTCATATCATTTACCCTATCCAACCATCTTCTAGTCTTTGGGCGTCCATTTTTCCTCTTTCCCACTAATTGTTTATCTAATACTTACTGTTCTCCCTCTCTCATCTCTCAACATGTCCGAACTATGTTAGTCTATCTTTTCTCATCTTCATTGATACATTCTTCAATTCAGTCAACCTTTGAATTCGTTCATATCTCACCTTATC
>NC_088364.1:17550754-17553254 GCF_034508935.2 Berghia stephanieae
ATCCCGATTACAATTCCCATTGTCATAGCGTTGGGTGTTGGGTATTCGAGTAGCACATTATCTGAGTTCTCACCTTGATTGTGTTCACGATACATTGTCATTTATTCCACTCTCTTCTGTAAAGAAATCAGGTTAAATACCATTCGTAGCATTACATGTTTTGTTTCTCTTTTTTTTTTTTTTTTTTCTTATTTTTTTTTTTTGTTGGCAGATTTAACTTTCTTTTTTTTTTTTTTTTTTTTTTTTTCATTTTAATCTCTAATTTGTTGACGAAACTCTAGGATGACATTTTATTTTTGATTTTTTTTTTTTTGCGTTAAGTTTACGCTTGATATTAACAATGGAAAAGTTACAGACATACGTAGATTTTAGTCGATGAGTACGTACAAAGTTGTATTTTATTAAAATAAGAGGCATTGACGAGAAATGAATTTACATACCTATAAAACTATACAAGTTTCAATACACATAGGCCTATATAATACATTTCACACTAAATTTGGACAAACTAGTAGTTTGAATAACGACAAGGTTAGACGTAGACGATACTATGGAGTTAACAATGCGTACATCAAAGAATGAAGAAACTATGTTGTCATTTCAGTAAGAAAAATAAATTTTATATTACCTTACCTCATTGACAATAGTTGAATGGGGAAATGGTGTTTCGGAGATACGGCTATTGGAAAAACAGTTCACTAATGTGTCGTGTGTCAACGGGAATTCCCATTTTAAGCTTATGGAAATTACCTGTGAGAAAGTCAAAGGCATTCAAAATAAATTCCCAAGGATTAGATAACGTTATTAATTCATAATCTTAACCACAGAGTCAACCTGACATAGGTAGTTCTCCAGACTCATAAGGCCCGAAGAGCCGGAGTTTACCGGTTTCAATAGCGTGCGTTAATCGGACAAAAGAAATTGTTTGATACCCTTTGGATAGGACGCTGTACTTTTCGCCAGATCTATCAAACCCAGCGACCCAATCACTTCTGGTGGACAAGGGGAGGGGTGGGGATCAGAAGAAAAAAAACGTATGCATACTTCACCCAGGATCGGCTAGTGCTCTCCCAATAGAGCCATCAGGACCCTCCCCCCCCCCCCCCCCCCCCCCCCCCCAACGTAAAATAAAGGTTGTTTTTAGAATTATTAAGTATCATTCATGGGAGGGGCCGGGGGCATGGGACCAGAGTTGATAAATTATCTAGCTAGTGTGAATCAGACACGCCAGACTGGTAATTTTCCCATTCTGATAAACTATCACATTATCTCATTCGGCTGGAGCATTTCATTCATTCTGTGATAAAGGGAAAACCCAGAACGTCCACAGTATCTGCCTTCGTCTAATAAATTGAAGCTTACAATTCAATACTTATCGTTATATTTTTTTTCCTTCGAGCTTCAAGCAGCAACATTTTCATTATTCTGCTGTGTTTTTAGATAGCAAAAGAGATGATCGGTTTTCACAAAATCATGAGCAGTTAAGTTAAAACGTGTATTGTTTAACGTTGTTTCATTTGGGCAGACAGATCTGTACTTTAATTTTAAATTATTATTACAGCATATGTAAATGGTGCTGCTCGAAGCTCGAAGAAATAAATAACAATGTGAAATTGAATGTAAGCTTTAATATACGAAAACAGATAAAATGGACGTTTCGGGTTCCTGCCATCAATGTTTTTGTTTATTCGTCTAAACAACGCCACTACCATATTATCTCATTCGTCTGTAGTGTTTCATTCATCCTATTTTGTTGATAAAGGGGAAAACCGAAACGTCCGTTTTATTTGTTTTCGTATTTGAAATTGAAGCTTACATTCAATTTCACATTGTTATTTATTACTGCATACGAGAATGGGTGATGAAGTATGAGCGATCGTACAAAGTGTCACCAATCAAATTATTTATTGCTCATATCATTGGGAAAATCCGATACACATTCGGCAGAGCACTCAAATTAGACACGATGATATTTTACCAAGATAAAATAGAAAAGAAAAAAAAAGAAGAGAAAGAAATGTTATAATTATAAGAATCCACGTTATACTTGAAAGGGCATGAATTAGTGGTAAGTGAAGGTAACACATATTATCTAGATTACTTGTTTTGTTTTGTTTTGTTTGGTTTGGTTTTGGGGGTTTGTTTATTTTTTTTTTTTTTTTTTTTTTTTTTTGTAAGTACATAATATATTACATTCTAGGGGCACAAATTAGCTGGTTTGATAACCGGACGCAATTATAATTATGGACCTGATTTGACACTATTGTAATGGACTGGTTGAGAGTATTTCCATTACAACAATGAGCCCATAACAATTTGAGTTATCAGATCTGCAAATATGTACACGTCGATTAAATTACAAGGGAGGCCTTCCGTTTGTTTTTCCTATTAGGGTTAGTTAAAGGTACTAGGTTTTATTTTTCCTTAGGGATGGTTGAGGGAATATTTGAGTTGTTTCCCTTAGCACGAGGAGCCTTCGGAAGGCCTCCCCATTACAACA
>NC_088364.1:17563254-17565299 GCF_034508935.2 Berghia stephanieae
TCCCCGCTACCCAACATGTGTCGCCGATCAATGTTTTCCCATGCAGTGCTACAGAACAGGTCCAGACAGACCCATGATGTGTTGTTTGAATGTGCCATATTCTTCTCCACCAGGTCGTGAAGTATTTTGCCATCCCATCAGCTGTGACAATGGTATTCCCCCTGGTTACCCTCCTTGTGATTATCAATTTACGTGAGTAATTATTATCCGCACGTACCCGGTTTTTTGTTTTAGAAAAAAAAGAAGAGGAAGTGATTTTGACTCTTAAAGTTAAAGATATTTTGGCTAAAACTAAAACATAGCTGACGACTAAAAGGACAAAGCCCACCATTCAGTAATAACATTTAGTTAGAGAAAATCCAGATTTACTATATTATATCATAATGGCATTTTTTTAAAAACACAGATTAAGAGGCATCCTTTAAAAAAAAATAATAAATCAAATACAAACAAACAAACAAGCAAGCAAAAAACAAACATTTTTTTTTAAAGCCAGGAAAAATTCAGCTTCCTGATTTACTAAAAAAATAATAGATGTAATGACAATATTGTTAAATTCGAGTTTTATAAATAAAATAGATAAATAAATATAATTCCTTTTATTCATCCCATAGGGGAAATTTGTCTTTAGGGTCTATTCCAAGGGAAGACTGGAATAGCCCAGGCATCAGCCGCAGTGCAGCGCCGCAAATTGAGCTAAGGCGAGGTGACTTGCTCAAGACCACACAGGGCAGCGGCGGGTGATCGAACTCAGTACCTTTCGGGCACGATGCAAAGACCATACCGCTGAGCAACACTGCCCCTCCAAGGGGTGTGTGTGTATTTTTGAACCCCTGAGTTTGAAATTTCGAACTTGCTCTCAACCGCGCAACAGTTTTGGGAACTTGTTCGAAATTCCAAAGGTTGTTCAAGAATACTGTGCTTGAGACTATATTTTGAGGGATACGATAAAAAAGATTCTTGATTTGTTTTGAAATTTCAAAGGAATTATCGTTATTATCATCGTCATCATCATCATCATCATCATCATCATCATCATCATCATCATCATCATCATCATCATCATCATCATCCTCATCAGCAGCAGCAGCAGCATAATCCTCATCATCATCATCATCATCATCATCATCATCATCATCATCATCATCATCATCATCATCATCATCATCATCATCATCATCATCATCATCATATCATCACACCATCTTATTAATAATATGGATCAATTTTGTGTCATTTACTTTCAGATACTTGGAATAATGTATTCAACCATCCAAGAACATAATCTAAATCAAAACAAATGTCGATTTATGGAAAAAATTTTATTTGCTTTTATTCCCATTATTGCTATATAAAAACTGATAAGTAATCAAGAATTACAAATAAAACAAAACTAAACGTCAGCTGTTGTTCTTATTGTTTTATTACTCATCGCAGCAAAAAAAATATTCAGTTTTCAGACGTTGCTTCAAAACATCGATCACATTTTATTTTTAATTCAATAGGCCTATTATAGATTGTTAACCCCTTTCATTTACTGTTACATAATATGTGAAAATGTTCATGTCAAGAGAATTTCATCTTTAAGTTACATACCACAAGGGACTTGGTATGTAAAATTAAAAGTTTTTATTGCTGTACCATTCAATCTTTTTTTTTTTTTTTTTTTTTTGGAATATATCGACAAGAAGAACAAACCAGGCCTAGACAGGAAGAGCATAATATGTGATCTCTTCTGCCTTGGACTGTAAACTGAGTGCATTCAATTTCCTCTCCTGTTCGTGAATTTTCAGTGTATCATACTCCTATACATTTCTGTAATTTACTCAAAACAAACACATGAGACATACCAGCAAACAAAACTATGTGTAACCTAAAACGTTTATATTACGATTCAAACATGAGTGAGAATTGAGTATCCAAAAGTATTCTAAAAACAATAACAAAGAAACTCCGTGTACATTGTTTCACTTTGTTGGTAGGAAATTGGAAGAAAGTGGAATCCCGAGATAAAATGTTCGCGTTCGATTCCTGTATGGTTCGGC
>NC_088364.1:17565399-17572929 GCF_034508935.2 Berghia stephanieae
AAAGACAACAAAAATAACTCAAATGTATTGGTATTTGAGTTTTTTTATTGCTATATTGTAATCAGGGTATTTCTTGTAATAATGATAATAATGATTATAATTTAGTGAATGGTGATACTGATGATGATAACAATATTAGATTGTAATGAATATATTCCCAGACCTTTGAAAAATTATCTGGAGCAGTGGCTCAAGCTGATGTTGCGTTGGGACCCAAAATCCAGAGGAGGAGGTGTCAAGAAAGTCAATGATGTTGATAGGCCCAAATGTTTTATTGTTCTTGAACAATCTTAGAAATAAAGGTGAGTAGTGATCCACTTTATAACCTATTCTCAGCGATGCTAAGCTGCTAGGTGCTGTGGACTGTAAAAAAAACATTAAATGAAAATGAATATAACAGCTACAAAAAGAGAACTAAACAAACAAGGAATGTTTAGGACTCAAAACTCTTCTTCAGCCAACAACAGAAAACATGAGCCCGAAAAGTTCTACGTTTAGAATTTGTTTCTTTTTTTTTTTAGTTGTTTTATTAATTTTTGTTTGTAACCCATGCTGGAGAACTTATAAAACCACTGTGAAGGTCAATTCTCTATTCTATCTGTTTAAATCTGACATTCCTCTCCATTTCCTACAATTTCTGAAAAGAGTGAATTAAGTTTATTGTTACAGTTGACTCCACTTAATCGCGCACCTTCGGGAGTTCAGGTTAGTGTGTCGATTAAGCAGAGTTTGCGATTAAGCGGAGAAGCTAAAAATAGCATCTAAGCACCAGCTTTACTTACTTACTTACTTACTATCCGAACCAGCGACCACCTGAGCTCTAGCCCTTCGGTCTTGTGCCATGACGTAGAAGTTAGATGTCTTTTGTAGTTGTTCCAGGTGACTATAAGTGTGTTACTGATGCTTGGATTTGGTGGGGGAATGTGCATCTCAGGTCTTCAAGAGGTTGACATTCAAGCAAGGGGTGTGTTACTGTTTCATTGGGGTGTTGACATAGGGGCAGGAAGGGATGTGTCTTTTGTAATTTTGCTTAAATGGTTGTTGACTGTATGTGTTGTGTTCTTAGTTGAAAGATGATGCTTTGCTGGTGTCTTCTGAGCTTATTTAGGCAATCAGTCTTTACAGGAGTGGTCATATGGGAAAACATACATCTACCCGTGGAAGCACCAGCTTTCATGTGCCATTCATGTAGGACATTAACTTCTGATTCTTTTACGCGCTTGGGATCATCATATTCTAGACATGACCTCACTAAAATGTTTTTTTTTATTTCTTTCTTTCTGTTTTTATTTATTTGGGTTGGGGTATTTTTTTTTCTTATTTTTTTCTCTCTTATTTTTAATCTTTTCCTTTGTCATGTTTTACTGACAACAAAATGTGACATTATTGTTTGTTAGAACAGTAATCGCAAAGCGTTGATTACTTTATTCTGTGCAAGCTGTTTATAAACCTTTGTCTCCAATCTCGCCAATGTAGATTATCTGTCAAATGGTCTTCTTGGATGAAGTGCTGTAGTTTTGTCCACCATGTCAAGTTTTTCAGTGTTTGTCAGGGGTGGTGTGTCACATTCTGATGACTCATCCTCATCTTCATTATCTAAGCATTATCTTTTGTGTGGCTGAATGTAGTCCAGTGGTTCCTGAGATGTCAGTATACTGCTGATGTTGTCCATTGTTTCCAATTGCTTTGGCTGAAAAGTTGTGTGGAATGGGAATAGCATCGTTGATTTCATATGGCTGTTGGTTGTCACTCCAATCAAGGTGTAGCGATAAAGCGGAGATGGTGTGCAATTAAGCAGAGCGATTATATATATATTTTTTTAATCCGTTTTTCGGGAATGTGTAGCGTATAAGCGGAGTGTGTGATTAACCGATGTGCAGTTAAGCAGAGTGAACTGTATTATTATTATTATTATTATTATTATTATTATTATTATTATTATTATTATTATTATTATTATTATTATTATGTCTTTTCCTTGTCTGGAATGAGTTGACAAGATTTGATACTGGGTCAGACTGGGATCATTATTTTAAAGGCTTCATTTCTGTGAGTGTTTTTATTTTATTTGTTTTGATGTGGGTTAGACATCCAAGTGTGGAAATTTCTTGGTGGTCTCAGTCTCAGCTGCGATAGACAAGCATCCTATCCAAAGGATATTAAGCAATCGCTATTGTCCATTTTACTTTATAGAAACCAGGATAAACTCCATGCTCCATGGACTTAATGGACGGAAGGACTAAAAATTAATTCCATCTTGGCACATGAGTAGATTGCTACTAGGGTCTCCTATGGGTCTACATGGCATAGATTGATCAATTTAGAGTTCTTAGTGCCTACTTTTTTCTCCTGGCTTACTTGCAGGCACTAAAGAACTCTAAATTGATCAATCTATGCCATGTATTGAATACTATACAGTCCAAGCCGGTGTTGGGGATGCTGCTCAATTGGGACAGCTGCTTTATGGGGACTATTCCTTGGGAACGGATTTTTTCTATATAAAAAGTCTTACCCTTTCAATTCCCAGCTCCTTAATTGGGACAGCCTGCTGCTTATTGGGGATGAAATTTGACAATGACCGTTTCCATAAAATAGGTTTTTCATTTTCTTCAATCATTTATAACGGTTTCTTATAGAATACAAATTAGTCTAACGGGACGGTCAACCGAGTGTGAACAATTCAATTTACCTGTATCCCCTGTTAGTGTTTATCATGACAGCCAATCGGGTGTGTGGTTGAACCATTCATCATAGTCATCACAGGTATTTAAACAACAGAATTTACCTGTATCCCTTGTCATCACGTTCATGCTATTGAGTCAATGACCACAATGCTAGGTTCGCAGGAAAACTGACCAATTGTGCGATAGGTAATGACTGATGGCTTTGTTTGTTCAAGGCTGTCACCACCAAATGGTTTGTTTGTTGAATGAGATGAATGGATTGACAATGCATTCTTAAGCTTTTGCGTACTTCTGTAACCGCTATGAGTGGCATATCCGTTAATTGTTTTGTGCAGTTAGATTTGTCTCTTAGAGGTTGATTTTTAAGTTGTCATTTGTTTTTCATTGAGAACTGAAATGTCTGATAAACGCCTTTGCAATAACTGACGGATAAATGCAGAGTGGACAACGGTATATCTGAAAAAATCCTCAATTTCATGACTTCCACTTAATTGGGACATCGCTTAATTGGAATGATTTGTCGGGAACCCAATAATGTGGCTTGGACTGTATTTCTTTTTCAAGGAACTTCTATTTTCTGAATGTGTCGTTCTTGTTATTAACTAACTTACTTATCCGAATCAGCGACCACCTGAGCTCTAGCCCTTTGGTCTTATACCATGACGTAGAAGTTAGATGTCTTTTGTAGTTGTTCCAGGTGACTATACAGTGTGTTACTGATGCTTGGATTTGGTGGGAGGAATGTGCATCTCAGGTCTTCAAGAGGTTGACATTCAAGCAATTGATGTGCTACTGTTTCATTGGGGTGTTGACATAAGAGGCAGGAAGGGGACGTGTCTTTTGTAATTTTGCTTAAATGGCTGTTGAGCTGTATGTGTTGTGTTCTTAGTTGAAAGATGATGTTCTGCTGGTGTCTTCTGAGCTTATTTAGGCTATCAGTCTTTATGGGTGGTCATATGGGTAAATTTATATCTACCCGTGGTGCTCATTGCCCAATTGTTCATCCATTCTTCTCTCTTATTTGTTTTGATTATTTGTTTCGCTGTCTCCTAGGATACTGGAATTGATGGTTGCAAAAGTGTTGATCCGAGTCTGGCTAGTCTGTCTGCATAATCATTTCCTGGTATATTTGAATGTCCCGGTATCCACTGGAGAGATAAGGCTACTCTGTGTCTTGTAAGGAATTCATCTAGTTGAGATCTTATGCTGTGAAGGTTGAGGGGAGTTTATTTAAGTGAGCTTGGAGAACTGATTTGGAGTGTGAAGATGACTGTGGGGAAGTTTTGATTCGTCTAGCTGAAAAACAGAGGAATGGTGTTGCAGTGAGGCTTCTTTTGCAACTGCCTCTGCCTCGCATTTTGAGTAGGAGCTTTCGCAGGAATTGTGTATTTCATCATAGGTTTTATCTGGCTATTTCACTACAAACCCATACCCAGCATTTTTAGTTCCTTTTTGGACAGAGCCATCTGTGTAAACATCTATCCAGTTGTCTGGGTTTCTTGTATTGTCTTCATTGCTAATGTTTGTATATCTGATTTGTTTTTATTTCTAGTTGTTTCTTCTGGTCTTTATTTTTGGAAGTTTTGGTTTGATGTACGGAGGTTTTTGACTGATAAAAATTGTTTTTCTCTGTTTTTTGGGAGTCTGTGTCTTTCGTTCAAGTTGTTAGCAATGTGTAGCAGGGATGTTTGTTTTAATCTTGTTCTTGGTCTCCATTTCTCTGCCAGAATTCTGTTTGGATCGTGTTCATCTTTTCGTTTGTACCTTTCAACCGTTTCTAGCACTGCTGATTCTCTGCACAGTCCAAGTGGTTCTACATCTGTGTGTATTTCACATGTTGCTGTGGGTGTCGATCTCAGGGCACCGGAGATGATGCGAAGGGCTTGATTTTGTACTCTGCCCAAGGTTTTATTTGTGTTTTTACTACCTACATTTTGGAGGGCTAAATTGTAGTCCATGATGGAACGCACATAGCCTTAATAAAGTTGTCAAAACATCTTTTTGTCAGCTCCACAATTAGTACTGGCTAGTAGTTTTAGTAATGGAGTCTCTTTATGGCTTTGATCTTTACATTCCGTGTGTCTTTGTTCAAAGATAGTTGACTGTCTAACTGTATGCCTAGGTATGTGGGGTTTTCTTCTTTTCTTCTTTCTTGAGTCGATGGCCTCGGATGGAGAGTGTAGTTTTTTCTTGGAGACAGGATGGCTTTTAATAAATGTATGTGTAATTCTTGTTGAAAATAAATTTTAGAATTTACCTCCAACACAAAATTATTTACTAATTTGAAGTACTTTTTTTGTTTTCACCAGCTATTCCATGTGATGATCACCAAAGCCAATCTACTGATATCATTCCCTGTCACTGACCGCGTTACCATTGAGAGTATTCACCGGGCTATCGAGACAAAGACAAACATTCCGGTCACACATCAACTTCTCATCAACAAAGATGGAGTAGTTTTGCAGCCTGAACAGTTTGTCATTGATGCCTGCCAAGATTCGGTGAGCTTTTATCATGAATCTGCAATGCAGACTTGATAGTAAAAATGATGAGATCTAAATCTCATCATTTTTATTTTTAAGGGGGGGGGGGGGGCTTTCTTTTATCCCAATCTTTTCTTTAGATTCTCTTTTAATATTTGAAATCACACTTTGATGATGAGCACTTCTCATATCATTCAATTGTTTGTTATAATGAAATGTATATTAGAAATAAAGTGTATGGAGAAGCGCTATATGAAAACAGAATAAACGATACCAGAGAGTCAAACATGGGATCCAATTGATATGACACCCATCAGTGAGCTGATACACTAGCAACTCAGCTGTCCAGCAACATGAAAATATGGCTTTCTGCATACTTTCATCTTTCAACTACTAAGGGGATCACAATGAGCCTGGTTCACCTAACCCTTTGAATTTAAGAAGAGCTGGTTCACCTAACCCTTTGAATTTTCAAAGAGCTGGAAATTGATGCACCTAATGATATTATTGACCACTATTTGATTGCAGGCTTTTAACATAATGCACTGATTAATTTAGTCAGGAAACATCAAATTTTGTTTCATTCTTATAATGGAAGGTTTGACTTGATATGTGTTGGGTGCACAGCTAATCCATGTGATTGATCAGTATAAGTATTAAGATGAATCCGTCATAATTTCTTTTTATTAAGGTAGGCAGGGCATTGGTATTGTTTTGGTTCTTTTTTTTGTTTTTTTTTTTATGAGGAGGGGGATTCAGAGATTTGATAGAAGTTTTTGCATTTGACACATTTTACAAATGAAGTGTAAAAAGATATGAAAACAAAATAAAAGAAAACAATCAGAAACGGTAAAAAAAAAGAATTAACAAGGAAGACTGAATTGCAGAAAAAAAATACATTGGGGTCTTGGTATTTTAGTTGGTAGAGCACTTACCACAAGCAAATGGATCGGTGACAGTCTCAGGTTGTAACAGTCCTGAATCTTTGTTTAGACATCTTTATCAATTCAGACCAGATTATGTAACTTTGCCCTCTCCAAAGGATAGAAAATTCAACGTTACTGTACATTTCACGCTGCAGAATTCAGGATAAACTTTGGCCTCATTGGTCTAATGGCTTTAAAGGACAGACTGCATATAAGAAAGGCTGGGTGGGGTTCCCGACCTACATAATGGGCATGGAGGTCTCTTTCTGGGTCTTCTATACCCCTATGTGTGTTGTTTTCCAATTGCTTTTTGTCTTTGCCTTGGAATGAGATTACTTGGATTTGTCCTTTCCATTGCCGGAATCTTTGGCTGAGAAGGAAACAATGTATAGTATTAGTTTTGGGAGATGATCTATTTTTTTCTTGTAAATCATCTTTCTGTTATTCACTGCAATTTTTGTTTGTTTTATATACAATTATTTGTAAACATTTGAGTGTACTCCTCCTAGTGGGGACTTTTAGGTGATCTCAGACTAAGTTCACTGATAGTGTGCTCTTAGAATCTACATCTGTTCCTTATTTAAACCATTCCCCTTCATCTTACTTTTTATTTGTGTGCTTTCAATTGTAAATCTAAAATTTTTTTGAATTTCCCATTCTCTTCCATTTTACTGAAATGACCTAAATGTATCGCAAGCACCGTAAAAACCTTTAAAAAAAACAAAACAAAACAAAACACTAGAAAGGAATGGTGTGTTATCATTACATATTAAATAAGGATCATCATGGCTTGGTTGTTGGACGGTCTGACTAACATGCAATGGCCTAAGTATGATTCTACACCAGTGGTCCCCAATTAGGAGTGGATAAAAGATTTGATTTACACCATAAGGAGTTGGGTTTTAGCCCTGTTGTTGGTATCTAATTTTTATCCTTATTGCTTTCTTTGTGTCACTGCATTGTGGCTGACACCATGGTTAACTCGGGTTGACAGGCCACTTTTATGGTTCCTTTACTTGGTTCAACCATTTTTCTTTTGACAGTTTCCACCTTGCTTCTCATTCTTTATTTACTTTTCAGTGCTCTAAGAATCCCTCAGCCCACTTATTCTGTCAGTGGCCAATTCCTGAGGACATCATACGGAAAAATAAATTACCAAAGCCAGTGGAGAATATAGTCAAGGAACCAGATACTGTTCTCTCTTATCAGGTTAGATTTGCATTCAAGAAAATGATTTGAATTTCATTCTTTTTTATTTTTTTATTCAGAAATTTTTAATTAAATTTTCATTTAGAGTTATTTGAGTTTAATTTTAGTTCCATTTAAGCCTAAATGTTAACAAAGAAATGGCAAAAGTTTTTTAACAAGTTACTTTATCACAAAAAATGGGATAGAAATCTGGTTGCCCTTAGATTATTGCATTTTTTCTTTCTAAAG
>NC_088364.1:17573028-17579741 GCF_034508935.2 Berghia stephanieae
GGCTCAAAAGACTCATCTTATGCAACGAAGTGAGTGTTGCCAGATTGCGGTGAAATTGTAAAAACAATTGAGTCTTACCTGTAAGTGAAGATGTTTTAGATTTCACAGATCTTGGCACACAAACGAAGTATAAGATGCCGACCCATCAACACTCCCCCCCCCCTACTATAAAACTTCTTGTTGTATGTCACTAAACGTTAGTTTGGTTTCAGTCAGACGCTTTCGCAAAACATCTAAAGTGTGACTGGTCATCCTGCCTGTGTATCTCATCTTAATACTTCGTTCGTGTTGCCAGGATCTGTGAAATCTAAAACAATCTTCACCTTACAGGTAAGACTCAATTGTTTTTACAATTGTTGACAATCCTTCCTCAATGATCACCATAATGACTGCTGAAAATGTGCCCAAAAACCAGTGTATTTTTGTGAAGATAAACCGAACTCGAGAACCATAAGCAAAACAGAAACATATTGCCATTGAAATTTTACATTTAGTCATATTGACTTGAGAAGTGTAAAAGAAATAACTCTTGATTGCACATGTATCATCAGTCTTAAATTTGAATTCACAGTCATGCGTGTCAGTAAAGCACCTTTTGACCTTGGCTCAATTAAAAGGAGATGAGAAAAAGGGGACTGATTTAAATAAGAAACAGATGTAGACGGTTTGCTTTTGTTTTGTTTTGTTTTGTTTTGAAGGATTTACGGCGCTTGCAACACATTAAGGTCATATCAGCGCCAGTAAAAAGGAAGAAAATGGGATAGATGAAGAAGACACAGTAAGTAACCTCCCTGCCCACTATGGGAAAATAACAACAACAACAACAACAACAACAACAACAACAACAACAACAACAACAACAACAACAACAACAACAACAACAACAACAACACAACAACAACAACAACAACAACAACAACAGTAATAATAATAATAAGAATAATATGATTGTGATGATGATGAATGATAATAGTAATAAATATGCAATTGACCCATAATCTGTGACAATCTTTGCACAGATTAAAAGTTGGGTTAATGTTTTGTTTAAAAGAAATCAACATAGGAGTGAAATTTGTTCACCACCGGAATAACATTCATGGTTAGAAATCAGCACTCTATGGAATTCATTGTCTAAAGATAACTTGACACAGGGAAGGAGTGTGGGGAGAGATATTGGATCTCTGATTGAACAACTGGTAGCGCATTCCACTCCAAGGGAACAGACTGGTTGCGAATCAAAGACAGCAGTACAAAAACGAAACAAAGATAAGCTCTTTTGAACAAATGAAAGAGTGTCCACCACCCCCCCCCCCCCCCCCCCCCACAAGGGAGGACTCAAACATCCATATCCTCATTTCTATGATAATATTGTCAATAATGACATTACACTCATCACTTTCTTTCATCACAGTTTAAAAGTGCAGATTGAAAGGATTGATCACAAAAATATGAGTTTGATCAATACCTATTACGTGGTTAAAAATATATGTAATGATAATGACACATACTTGAAAAAGTATAGTACAAAGTATATTTGTTTTCTCTCTCATACACACACACACACACACACACACACACACACGTGTGTAAAACGTATGTTGTTTGTTTGTTTTTAAGGGTTTTACAGCGCTTGCAACACATTTAGGTCATTTCAGCGCCAGTAAAAAGGAAGAAAATGGGAAAGTAAAAAGTTATAGATTTACAATTATAACACCAAAGATAAAGTAAGACAAAAGGGAATTGGTTCAAATAGGACACAGATGTGGATTCCAAGAGCTCACTATCAAAGTACTTAGTTTGAGATCACCTTAAAGTCTCATCCTGACTCAAGCACAGGTCCTCACTAAGAGGAATACACTCAAATGTTTTCAAATCATATATATAAAACAAAAATAATACGGTGCATAACAGAGAGATGATATACAAGACAAAAAATTTCATCTCCCCAGACTGTTTCCCTCCCAGCTAGAACTCCGGCCAGGGCCAAGACAAAACCAAGTAATCTCATTCCAAGACAAAGACAGAAAGCATGTTGGAAAACAGATATAAGGGTATAGAAGACACAGTATGTACCCCCTGCCCACTATGTTAGGTCAGGAATCCCACCCAGAAACATTAAATAGAAAACAATGATCCACCTGCATCAACTAGATTGAGACAAGACAGAGCAACCTCAAAGTTCCATCATTGGGTATACACGAGTTCACCAAATTGCCTTTTATGCATCATCAGGCAAAACATGGACCACTTCATCACACAATGCTCAAATACAGCATCGCTCAGAGGATATGAAATGATCCACAAGGCTGATCAAACTTTCATTAGTGGTTTGTTTGTTTTTAAGGGTTTTATGGCCCTTGCGACATATTTAGGTCATTTTAGCGCCAGTAAGAAGGATGAAAATGAGAATACACTCAAATGTTTATAAAACAATATATGGTTATCACAAAATAAAAAATAAACAGTGTATAACAGAGAGATTTACAAGGGAAAAAAATATCATCTCCCAAAACTATGACAATACATTTGACTGTTTCCCTCCCAGTCGAGGACTCCAGCCAGACTAGGACAAAACCAAATAATCTCATTCCAAGACAAAGACAGAAAGCAACTCGGAAAACAGATATAAGGGGAAAGAAGATACAGCATAACCTCCTGCCCACCATGGGAGGTCAAAGACCCCACCCAGAGACTTTCATTGAGTGGTTAAATAACTGCAAACTGGAGATGCAATGTGCCCTAACAACACTGCTACCACCTGAAAGTCATCAATCCTAACCGGTGTCTTTTCAGCTCTGGTTCATATTCTCTATTTTGTCAACATGCCAGAAACATAAATAACTCTTTAAACAATGGCCTTTATCAGTACTACAATTGAATTAGATCTGCTTTCCATTTCAGCAATGACTCCATGCTGACAGCTTTAAATGGTTAAAAGAAAACTTCTCCAGGGAATAGCAAGTTGTCTGAAGCTGCAGATCTCAAGAGTGCAGAAAATCACGAATATAAAATAGCTAAAAATAAAGAATAGATAGAAAAGCAGGAAATATTTCAACTTAAAACCTTTTTCAACAAAACGATATAAAACACAAATTCAAGTGAAGCCTATTAATACAATCAACTGGGTCTTCACACCATCATTCTGAAAGTAGGGGATGATGATGATGGATGAAATAACATTTGTGACCCATCAATTCAAACTGTTATAATGTCAGGTCAAATCTGATGCTAAAAACATATCTATAGTTAAAAATAGGAAATAATTATCAATTCATATGATTTATTGAGCCTACTGAATCTGGACTCTTTACTAAAAAAAGTAAAATTTATTTTCACGATGACATAATATCAGACTGAGGTAGAGGGTTACATTTCCTTTGGTTTATAGGGAGACACGGTGTGGCATGACATGTCTAGTGATGTGCATGCAAAATGGTTTGTGGATGAAAAATAATGAGGCTTTTAAACACCAATAACAATAAAACATAAAACAATAAAACATTTGTTTTTGCTTTTAAGGGTTTTACGGCGCCGCAACACATTAAGGTCATATCAGCACCAGTAAAAAGGAAGAAAATTGGATAGTAAAAAGTTCTAGAATTACAATTAAAGAACAAAAGAAAAGGTAAGACAAAGGGGAATTGGTTCAAATAGGGAACAGATGTAGATTCCAAGAGCACACAGTCAAAGTACTTAGTTTGAGATCACCTAAAAGTCTCATCCAGACACAAGCACAGGTCCCAACTAAGAGGAATACACACAAATGTTTACCAATCATATAATATAATAAGTAAACTAAACATAATACAATGCATAACAGAGAGACGATTTACAAGGAAAAAAATATCATCTCCCAAAACTATAATATACATTCAACTGTTTCCCTCCCAGCCAAGGAACCTCAGCAAGGGTCAGGACAAAATTTAAGTAACCTCATTCCAAGACAATGACAGGAAACAATTGGAAAACGGGTATGGGGGGGGGGGGGGGGGGGGGGGGATAGAAGACACACCATGTACCTCCCTGCCCACTGTGGCAGGTCAGGATCCCCACCCAGAAACAATAAAACATGTATACAAATATAACTCTTTCCTGTTTACTGTATTCTCAACAATAATAATAATAATAATAATAATAAAAATAATAATAACAACAATAATAATAATAATAAAAATAATAATAATAATAATAATAATAATAATAATAACAATAATAATAATAATAATAATAATAATAATAATAATAATAATAATAATAATAATAATAATAATAATAATAATAAAAATAATAATAACAACAATAATAATAATAATACTTTAATCATCCAAAGGAAATTTTTTTGTTTTCCACACTGCACCTCAAATGTTTACTGTCACTCTTTTATTTCATTTTTTTTTTTTTTTTTGGAAGGCGATTATATTCATATAATTTGTTCATATTACTATGGTATTCTCTCAACAAACTAACCAAAAGGAAGGTCAATTTGCCAAGGAAACTTGATAAGGAATTTGTAATTTTAGAAATCTTAAGGATAGCAATATCATGCAAGGTATACAATCGACTCATCAAAAGATCACACTTCATTTTCGACTAGATTGGTTTGTATTAATTTAAAACTCATAAGTGAAAGATGAAAATCATCATTTTTAGATGAAAAATAAAAAGGACGTATGATGGAAATCTGGAGGCATGTCTCACTTGTAAAACTAAACCAATATTCATATTGGGTTTACTCTATCAATCTATGTGACCTCCCCATATCAATTTGGTATTAGGTCGGAGAGAACAGAAAACAAAAATTGAATTTAAAGCCAAAATTATTAAGATTTTTAGTTTGACAGGGTAACCAGGGAAGTCGGACAGTCGGAAATTTCATACTTAGTTGGAAATAATGAGATTGAGGGAAAATTTTTATTTAAAATGAGAAAAATTAGGAATTTCATACTTAAAATGTGATCCTAAAAATGTATGAAGCTGTGCACAAATTAGAATTTTACTGGCTGTGCTGACTACTTTCGATACTCGTAATTGATACTATCAATTCATTATTTATTATTACTTATAAGAGTATCAATATAACCAATACATTTTTCCATGATTTAAAAACAATTAGCCCAACCTTGCCAAGGTTGTTCTTGTCTTCCATTTTAAATGGCATTTAAATACTGTACTGGTTTTTCTTTTGTTCTCAGCATCTTAAAGATGAGACTTCGAACGTGGTTTGATTACCATTTTGATTTATGCACCAAGTTTCTATGGAGTTTGTATTTTTAGTGGAATTTCAAATGAGATGTTTTATGGCATTTCATTTTTGTTTTTATTGTGCTTCAAACTTGGGAGTATTTAGTGTCAGTAATATGTAGTCTAATTTGTTAAATTATAGTATAGACATCGTAAGTTAGTATCTCTAGATCTACAATTCTTTTGCCTGGATTTTGGAACATGTGTAACTCAAAAGTAACAAAGTTAATTGTATAACTTGAATGATTGATAAACTTTAACAATGGGGAAGTGTAAATTTAATCCTGATTCGCTTGAAGGTGCTAAGTATGCAGGCTGGCTAATGTCTGATAAGGCAGATAGTAACAAATGTTCATGTTATATTCACAATCAAGTGTTTGTGATGGACAATCTGGTGTTAAACCCTAGATAGTCACATGACATCATCCAAACACACAATAAAAGAGAACGCCTCAGTAAAAGGATCAAAATCCATTCTTCCCTCATCGGCATCAGCTATTCCTTCAACTACAATGCACTCCTCTCTGCAATCCACTCATACTTAAAAGGTAGATGACAATGATGTGCTTGCCTCTGAAATTTTATGGACCATGCATATCAATATAATTTTTACACACAATAGTGCTAACAGCTCAGATGAAATTGGATGTTTAAAAAAAAATTTCCAGACTCAGATATTGCCACAAAATCTAAATGCTCCTCAACAAAACTTGAATATCTATCTGCATTTGGTATTGCCCTAGCAATAAAGAGCATGATAATTTCATATATCAAAAAAGCTGAGAGCTTTGTTATGTTTGATAAAAGGTCAATCAGGATTCAAAAAAAACAACACAACTGGATGTGCATCTACGTTTTTGAATGTGAACGGGCAAGTCCAAAAATACATCGATTCCTGCTTTTTTGGGCCATAGAGCTGCATCGGACATCCTTCAACAGCTTTACATTGTCATGGACAAACTTGGCTGTCATAATGACAGAACTCGTTCAATGATCCATGGATGACCCCACGTAAATTGGAAGGTTTTTAAGGATCTTTCTGCCACTCTTCCAGGGAAGGCTGCACACACTGCTGAATATAAGATCAAGTGGGTTTCACACAGACTACAAAACAGTTTTAAGGATGGTGTGTCCAAATCAGGCTGGGACTTATCCCATAACTTCAAAACATTGTATTATCTTTTCCACAATTCTCCAGCCAGATGTGGAGATTTTATCTCTGTCAGTAATCTTTATCTCCTTCCTTTAAAATTTTGTGGTCACAGGTGGCTAGATTCCAGCAGCAGGGAGAGCCATAGCCATATTTGCTAAGTAAGTTGCTTTGTGAAAAAAAGGAAAGAAAGTGAGACTTTGTGAAAAAGTTTCAAGGTTGTGTTTGAGCTACAAGGTGCTAAACTTCTGTAAGCAAAACTGCATAGCATTGTATTTGTGGCAAACATATTGAGACCATTTTTATAAAGTTTTAAAAAAAA
>NC_088364.1:17579840-17664840 GCF_034508935.2 Berghia stephanieae
GTTTTAAAGAGTTTTACAGCGCTTGCAACACTTTTAGATATTTTCAGCACCTGTAAAATAAGAAAATGATAAGAGTAAAGTTGCAGATCTGAAGTTTAAAACACCAAGGAAAAAGTAAGATAAAGGGACTGGTTCAAATAGGGATCATATAATTCCACAAGCTATCCATCAGTGTGCCTATTTTGATATTATCTAAAAGCCCCATCCATGCACAAACAAAAGACCCTTGTCTGAAGGATACACTAAAATGCTTACAAAGTACAATATATCAAAAACTAAAAACAATAGTACATACATACTGATGAATTACGATGAAAAACATACCATCTCTCAATAAAATAAAAAAATCAATAAATAAATAACATTCCCTTTATTCATCCCAAAGTGGAAATTTGTCTCTAGGGTCTATTCCAAGGGAAGACTGGAATAACCCAGACGTCAGCCACAATGCAGTACCGCAAATTGAGCTAAGGCGAGGTGACTTGCTCAAGGCCACACAGCGCAGCAGTGAGCGATCGAACTTGGTACCTTTCGGGTATGAAGCTAAAACTGTACCACTGAGTCACACTACCCCCTATACATTTGACTGCCTCCTTCTCAGCTAATGATCCTAGTCAATAGCTGGAAAAATCTCAATCCAGAATAATGGCAGACAGTGAGCAGCATGCAAAGGGAAAACAGATATAGGAGAAAGAAGATACAGCAAGAGTGGCCTCTCTGCCCATCATTGGAGGTCAGAAGACCACACCCCAGCAGATGGTGTCATTTGCAATTAATTATCATGACAAAAAACGTTTTTTAAAATATGTCCTAACTCATGCGAAGATATAGAATATAATAGGAGCATTGAATTACACTGCTATGTCAATGAAAGAAAAGAAAACAACTCTAAATAACCAATGTCAATATAACCATAAATAATAATCAAGTTGAACGACAATAAACGAAAAAGTTAACACCCCAGTCACCAATCACAACTTCTGAGTTACATGATCTCTTTATTTATCAAGTATATAAACAGTACAATCAACCGTCTTTTTATAACTGAACAAAGAGACAGTAAAAGATGAAAAGTACCCTCAAAATCATTTCCCTCTTCATTATGGATATAAAGACGAAATTCAGATAGGTTTTAAAGTTGGACAACACTTGCAACACTTTAGATTGTAGCAGTGCCTAGTTGAAAGGAAACGAGTAAACAACACACCAGACACAGATTAATATAAGTCCATTAACATTTGCATGGTTCTTAAAGCAAAATATTCAACAACAAAAAATACTGTAAAACAAAAGAGATTACCTATTGGGGGAAAAAAAAAAAGAAAGAAAGACGAAAAAAATGAATCCATCCGAGCCATAGGCCACCTGTCTCCCTCCTGGCATTTCACTATTTTTCAAAACAATTAGAGAAGAACTACTACTTAATGAAGATTCATATCATTGATGACCTTCAACGTCAAATGCAAAAACTGAGATATTCCATTATAAAACCAATTCAAATTTGATTTCAAAATAATAAAAAAGTACAAAATACAGACAGTCATTAAAACAAGATAATCTGGCTATAACAAACAATACTCTCTCATTCAAAGGTTTCACCATTTCAAAGGAATTCAATACATCTTATATAACAATAAAGTAATAATATTATGGCAACTAGATTATACTTTATGTAATGTAAATAATGATAATGATGACAGCAATATCATTGATGATTGCGAATGATGATAACAATAACAATGATGATGATATTCATAATTACAAGGACGATGTTAATAATAATAATAATAATAATAATAATAATAATAATAATAATAATAATAATAATAATAATAATAATAATAATAATAATAATAATAATAATAATAAAAATAATAACAATAATAATAATAATAATAATAATAATAATAATAATAATAATAATAATAATAATAATAATAATAATAATAATAATAATAATAAGTCAAATTTTAATTAATTATAAACAGACAACTTGAAGAAACTTCATGAAAGAAAAAAAAAAAGAAAAAAAATATATATATAGTTTGTAGTGATAAGAAACAAGCACTACAAACATTTAAAACTTTTTACATCAGCCCAAACAAAAATAAAAAGTGACAATTGTATCATTTTAGATAGCATTCAACCGGATCTATGAAACATACTAAAAAAAAAAAATTCAAAAAACACATTCAAAGATCACAACTCATCCTTTGGTAAATCTCTTTTACACATCTTTTTAAAATGGCAATCATCAATGTAAGATTGATACCGTTTTCGCATATCATTATAATTACAATATACATTGGGGCATCCAGGCATGACCACTGCTTTCTCATTCACCAGGACTTTGATGTAGTACTCAGCCTCCTCAATCTCCTCTTCCTCCGCCAATTCCTCAGGCACACATTCATACAACACAAACATTATATTGGAACCAAAGGGCAAAATGTTGCTGGTTCGAAAAACCCGATTACTCTGACTTTCAAAATTATCTGCTTTGAGAGGGAGGGAATTGTTGAACAGACCCAATGCACTGAAAACCGGTCCAAGAGTTTCAGCATGACCAAAAGCAAACTGGCCAACAAGGAACCTAAAATAAATATGAAAAGTTGGTTGAGGTAAAGTTGCATTTCTAATCCAATGTTTCAGGATTTTAATAATCTTTTTTCTTTTTCATTTTATTTAGTTCTACTTTTCAAAATTTTAATCAAAGTAGCATGTTTTTTTGTTTTCAAAAGATCAGTTTTAATCAAATCAAAATTAGAAGTCAACTCTCCAAGTTAATATTTCTTCATTACACAATTTCCGATAACGTAGGCAATTAAATCTTTTCCTTATTAAACAAATAACAGCCATTTCATAGCAGAGAACATAAGCTCTATTGAAAGGTCACCTGATGATCCTTCCATGACAGGTTAAGGCTTCTGACAAAATAAGCCCACTGACACTTTCTTGAGCAGAGTTCATGTTTAACAAGGATTCTACACAATACATTGGTATAGAATAGACATTCAATGGACAATTCATAAACTTACCCTGCAACTTCCTCATCCTCCTCTGTATTTTCTATTTCTAGAATAACCTCGTCCATTGTTGAAAATATCTCAGACACAAGAGGACAACTCTGGCGATATGTAATATTGAAACCATAGCCATTCTTATAAAAGTGCTGAAAAAAAAAAAAAAAGAAGAAGAAAAAATATAGAAGGCAAGTCATCTAAATTTGGTATTATCATCACCATCAGAAAAGGGCAGAGAAATCGTGACGTCACATCTTCCTCTTTTCTGGTTCAAAATTCATTGAAAGTGTGTGTCCAGTCCTCCAGACAATGTATAAATAATGAATAGGTTACATAGTGAATCTTAATCATAAGGTGGTATAACTATTTTAGTAGAAGGATCTATTGGCAGATTCTTATGATTATGGGGCATAAAAGAGCAAGGATGGATGATTGTTATTGATGACAGCATTTATTTAGGCTAGAAAACTCTGATATCAGAAGATCAGGTGCGCAATGTATGTATCCAGTCCTCCGAAAGACTGATTTTACTCTTCCAATCAGATTGGAACCATATTTTGACATCACACTTTTGTTTCCTATTGGGTGGTTAATTAATAGGAAACTGTCCTATCACAAAATTTCATATATATAAGACATAACTCAGGGCCAGCTACTGTATCACACTGCTGGTTAGACAGAGGATTTAGGAGAAAGAAAAATCTGTTTGAATGCGAATATAAGCCGAATGCTTTATCAAATGAGCCACTTCCCCCCACACACACACATTACCATTGTCTAGCCTGAGTGATCAAAGCAGTGTTATTTCATAGGTAATATTTTGATTGTTTTCCATGTTCATTTGTACTAGAAGAAATTATTGAACAGATAACAAGAATTAATTAATTTGTAATTGACTTGGAGTTTCCAATACCTTCAGGTCTCCAAGGTATTCCAATGGTATCAAGTCTTCATCATCGAGTAGAGAACACCAGGGTGATTTCTCAAATATGGCCTTCTCATAACCACAAATGTTGTACAGTAAGTGAATATGCGCTGTTAAAATTCAATGGAAAAAAAATAGTTTAAAAACCAAACCATCAACTATTGTTGCTGCTTATCACAACAGAAAGACTAAATTGTTGTTTTATCTAGTTATATGGTAATTACAATTAAAATTGAATTCCAAATGTCAAGCTCAGACTATTGTTCGTTTCATAATTCATATCCTAAGAAGTGTTTATTTTTAAAACTGTTGTATTGCAGTGGAATTTTGCATGGATATCACAAATGCCCATGACCAATTAAGAATTATTTTTACCGAATTTTATATTCACAAATTAATTTTTTTTCTCTTAAAGTTATATTTTTTAAAAACTCAAACTGTAAAATGGATAGAAAATTTAATGTTTACAATTTGATTCAGAAAGTTACAAAATAATATTCCACATAATGATAATTTTTGAAAAACATAACACTACCATGAGCATTCACTCAATTCACGTTCATCTCCTAACCGTCCTCAACAAAGACACTGACATTATCATTGAAGATCTGAAAATAAATGTGCCTGGCACTGTTATATACTCACTTTTTCAGATCTTTATCTTACATAAGGCCTGCTCCCTAATTTCTCAATTTGACATGATGTTAAATCACATGAGTGTCTATGTTTTAATTAATACAAATCATGATCGTTGTAAAATTTGTCATACATTCATTCATTCATAAAATCAGAGGTGTAATGCAGTTTCATTTAATTTTTTTGACATTCTATCTTTCCATTAAGTTTTCAACAATGGATTTGAAATACAATATAGTGACACTGAAAAGTATTGCTTTCAAATTATTTGATTACCACAATCATGAAGCAAGGAATGAGTGACTTTAAAGCGACATTAACAATCCCAAGAAAAGGACAAACCCTGCATTAGGTATCAACAGACATGTTCCGACCAATGAATTACAGATTCTCAGACTGCAAGTGAACCTAGTTGCAGAGACAAACAAGGAAGAAAGCCTAAAATAGAGACTTTCAATAAGGATGTTGCCCAAAGACAGGTCTTGAAATCATTTCATGATCAAGAATCAGTTCATGATGTTGCGACAAGTGGAAAGATTAAAGATAAGAAAAAACCTTGTTGGTTCAAAATCAACTATGTAGAAGACGATTAGAGAGGTTGGCTGTACATTTTTAAACATTCACCAGGGAAGAATCTCAAAGATACTTGGTTATAGCACGGTGAAAATATTGGTGGCAGATCAGGGAAGTAAGAAATGAATGCTATGGTATAAAGTGAACAACATCAGCACAGTTGTATCAACATCTGCATTTTTTCTGTGGTTCAAACCAATGCTGTTTGATTTTCTCCCATTTCTTGATGATTGTGGTCAAGTTATTGGAAATCAACGAGGTAGGACAAAAATTAACTTAAGATGGCACTCTGAGTTGCTAGTGAATGCATGTGGGAGGCTCAGGTAAGCTAAGTAAGCTACAGCACTTCATTGGTCCGAATGCAAGCATTTTCATTAGACTAGAAATTTCACATAGATTATTGATCTGAAGGTGGCAATTACTGCCATATCGATGTCGCTATACATGGTTTTACTAAGATGTATGTCATTGTGGTGATATTTTTATCACTAATGATATATAGGAAAATAAATCGGGACTTGGGACTCCATGTCTCTATAGAGAGGATGGCTCTATAACGGATGCCGTTATAAGTGGGTTGTATCGTATATAACCTAGATCAGGGACCAATTAGAGCTCAATACCTAATTGCAGGATTGAATGAGTTATTTTAGGCAAACACAAGAACTACAAATACCATTGCTGCAGCTGTCACTACTACACTTGAGCAAGGAAATCTCACACAAGTTGGGACAGGGCCTATTTTTTCGAGATTTCCGTGTTTTCGACTTTTTCGTGTTGAGTATTTTACAGAGGATATGAGGGAGGCAAATGTGGCTGGTCTCTTGATAAAAGTCATATTAGAATGATAACTCTCCGTTATTGTGAACTCTGTCAAGATTCGATAGTGAGATAATTTAATATCTTTTTATCGGTCATCTTTTACAAAATTATGAAGAGAGTTTTCACTGGTGTTGTGTTTAGTGCGTCTTGTCTTGTTTAATTACAGAAATGGAATGACAATTCCCACTGCGTGTGCTTAATAAATAGACAAAGCCAGCAAATCGCATTGTGGATTAGACACTCAGCATGTGTTGTCATAACCTACAAATCCGGTACCTAAAATCACTATCACTCCTCACTTAACACCCTCAGGCTAAATAGAGAGGGAGGGCATTGCTCTCACCCCACCTTTCACACCCCTAATTGTTTGTATAATTTTAATACGTAACAGTTACTGCCTTCGGCAATCACTGTTTGTTAGTCTCCTGTCCCAACGATACTGGTCATTTTGCGATGTACTGGCACCTCAGATTAAGCACCATAAAGTGAGGTTACGATAGAGTGCGGGTGTGTAAGACGCTAGTCAAACATTCCCTGTCAGTTCAGCATGCAAACACACACACACATAACACATGCCACACACATGCACGCGTAACACATTAACTGACACTTAGCGCTACGGAGAGAGCAATGGCATCTTTCCCTTCCGTTCAACACAAATAATTCACGAGAAAAAAATTCAAAGGGCCGCAAGGGAAAGTCCAGTTTGTTCGAGATTTCTGTGTTGGGCCCGAAAAATGTTCGAGATTTTCGTGTCGCCAATAATAATGAAATAGAGGGATTAAAACGGGGAATTGTACTGAGTTTGAGATTTCCGTGATTTCGAGATTTGCGTGTTCGAGATTTGGTGGTCGAGTGAAGTACTTTTATTACTACTGATTTTGCTCTGATCCTTCTATCCCTGTTATATCAGGTTCCTTTTTATATATATCTAAAAACAACACTAATCCAAATAACACCAGTGTTTTTTTTTCATTCTTTCTTTACTTTTGGTACATTGAGCAAGGAGGCAAATGGTTGCAAGACACACTGTGCTGTTTAAAAAAATGTATTCTATTTTAATTCATGTCTGCTCATTACAAATCGGGGGGCGATGTGGCCGCGTGGTTAAGGCATTGCACTGTCACCCGGGTTCGAGCCCCGCTTTAGGCACTTTCGTTTTTTTCCTTGATTATTAACCCCCAATTGGTCACTTGGACAACATGGGTGATTCCTGTTGACATCAGATATGATGAATTATCTATATTCCTTCGTGGAATGCCTAGGCGACAATGTCTTATGATGTCGTGGCGGGAAGGGCATTATTTTTTTATTTTTTTTACGACAAAGCAGTCTATTTCCTGTTCCATCATTGTTGTGTTTATAATTTGCCTTAACAACGTCATCTTCTCTCATTTAATTTGTCTTTAGTGTCCCATTCATCATGTTTCATTGACGAAGGGAAAACCTAAAATGTCAATCATGTCTTTGTAAATTAAATAGAGGCTTCTATTCCGTTTTTGTCATTAATTTATTGAAGCTTCATGCAGCAACTTCACATACTTGATTGGCAGCATTTGTCATTGCACACTGTGTAAACAATTCTGTCTGAAATGTTTTATCATTCAACTTTGATTGGGCGAAAGGCCCAAATAATGCCCCTAGATGAAAAAAAAAAGCTCACATTCACATAATCATCCAAACTGACTTTGGTATTGGAGTAACATTTATTGAGGTTGGGCTTTAGACACTTCCACAGTGGGTTTCATCATAATCATACTGGTAAGAATTCAACATTCAAAGGAAAAGCAATTTGGGCATCTTGCAATATGATATTGTTATCTGTATGTATGTCTCTATCATAAAAATGTTATAAACTGCAAAAATTTATTAAGATTATGATTAAGATTTTTTATTATACCTACTTGACAAAATGAAATGATGAATAATGACGATACTAACCTTGTGTCATTAGTTCGGATTTTACACCAAGCTTCTTCGCAATTTTTTCTTTGATCTTTGTAATGTGTTCACTATTCAAAAAAGTGTAATACTCGCCCATGGCAGTCTTGTTGTCTTTGACACCATAAACATAGCGTGCACACAAATCAAAAAACCTTATGAGCTCATCGTTGATTTCCGAATCAAAATCATCACTTCTTCTCCTCCTCTGCTAATACAGTGTTAATAAAGCCATCATAGAAAGCGGACGCACTTTGCTTTGTTCTCTCCTTACTTGACGTCATAAATCTAAAATTTGAGAGTTCCTCATCGGCAAAAAGAGTTGACAATCTTTTCCCAACTCTTTTACCTAAAGACTCAAGCTCATTTTCCCCAATGTGTGCCAAAGCTTTATCGTTATTGCTTGGAAATTTACATTTCCAGTCATATAAATCAGGATGTGTATCGGGCTCCATTGCATCAACCAATTTTTCGTGCAGATGGATAATTTCATGAACATCATCCAAACCTGGATACCGAGTTCCATGTCTAGCAACAACAGTTGCATGAGCGGCAGAGCAAGCCATTCCCTTCAATTCGGGTAAAGTATTGAGATCATCTTCTTTGTATCCTGTTACAGTTTCAGGATGTGCGAATTTGTAAGGTGTTTTAGTTGAAAATCGATTTTGAGATAATGCTGATAAACTAATTACAAAACATTTAAATACAACAATTGAAAAGAAGCCTGAAAGTATGGGAGCTGCCATTTTAACCGTTATATCGCTTTCTCTCTTTGCTTTGTTTACGGAAGTGAAAAATTGAAAAGTTAAGAAATAATATCGATTTATGAATCATTAAAGGATTGTGACCATATTCTACACCTACGTGTGCCTATAACTGTTTGATATCTGGTAAGTGGAAATATAATTGTAATTTCAATTATAAAAAAAAACTGACCTTATCTTCAAAACAATCAAATGGACTTCAGAAAGTGCGAAAATTGTCAAGAATAACTATCCACCGATTATCAATACATTACTAATGGAACTCTTCTGTGAAAAAAAAGTTGCCAAGTTAGTGGGCGTGGATTTGTTGTTGATGTTGTCATTGTGAGTTATGTTCAAATCTAGGCAGTAGGCCTACTGACGGAAAACTGTTAAAGCGTAAATTAATGTCTCACGGTTGACAGCACAAGAGAGACCGAGAACGGTCAGGTAAGCCCTTTGTGTATGAAAGCAAAGGATCTTCCCTTAACAAAATACGAGCATTGTTAATTCAGACTCATTTATATATATCTACATGTTTTATTCCCTGGAACAAGTTGTAATTTTCTATAGATACCAAGTCAAGTTCTATTTGACTTTGTGAGAATAAAAGTAAATAGACTTTAGACCTACCGTATCTATAGATCTATGAGTGATTATTTTTTTCTGGACAATTGATTTTTTTAGATTTAAAAGAGGATCCGGTTCAAATATTTCCCGTGTAATTGGGGAAACATTGACATTATGACTCATTATGTTGCATTTCATTACAATACATTTTTCTTTCACACAGCCAATCCCTAAAAACAGAGAGATATGGAAAGAATATATGGCTTACGTTGGTTTTATGGTTCATTGTTGAAATAAGTGAGGGGGACTTTTAATAAAATTGCGTTTACCAGCAATTTTCAAATTATTTGATTTTGTTATGTTTTTAATTTTCAAATAGCCCACGCCCCATCGATACCAACATCAGAATGACATCATACAAACTCATATACTTTGATCTGAAGGGACGGGGACAGTTATCTCGTCTGCTCTTTGCCGTTGCCGGTGTGGAGTATGAAGACTGTCGAGTTAAATTTTCGGACTGGCCAGCTTTAAAGCCAAGTACGTTAATTTCTTACTTAGTTGATGCTTAATTTCCATCATCATCATTAATGTCGTCCTTCTCCATCATCATCATCATCGCTTTTTCCTCTTCCTCCTCCTTTTCTTCGTTGTCCTCCTCCTCTTCCACAATATATTTCTTCACCTGCCCTCTCTTTCCGATAGGAAATGTAATCAATGAAGTCATTTTATTCTCCCCTACCCTTCTCTTCATATGCTACAATCATGAATGAATAACTTCAATACTGATTTTGCCATTTACTTTCCTGTGCCTTGAGATGAAATTGAAATGTGAGAAGTGCTAATGTATACCTAATTCAAAGCCTTGGCTATTTATGCTATAATTCTATCAAGGTAAAAAAGGGGAAGGAGTTGAGACAATGATTTCTATTTCATTATGTAGTTAAGTAGTCTACTGCCACTTTTCCAGTTTGCTCAGGTTTCTAGCCAGCATTAGATCGTAAACATTTGCATTTTTCAATGTTGCATTGAAGTTATTTTGACCTTACAGCAATGTAATTTTGCCTCCATCCATTGATATTCTGATACAAATGGGTATTTTTCTCTAAATAATGATGTAATCTCGATCATCAGTCACTGATCATCATTGCCTGGCCAGAAGTGGGACTCGAGGTTAATGACAACTCAGTACTCACTCCCAATAGTTGTGATGTGTTGTTGGTGGAGATTCCCTTAGGGCTGGAAAAGAAAAAATACTCCTGGTCCATTGGACTCTACAGTGGTCCACATGTGTGACCCACTGGCTAATGACAGTATTATGTCTGGGTGATTAATTGCTGACATAGAAGACTTGAATTAATGTTGATTGGTTTATTGAGGAGATAGAGTACAGTTTCTTAAAGAGAGATGAACCAAAATTGTATATTTCTGATCCTTTCAAATCTAAATTCACATTTCGTCACTGGTCACCCTGGCATAATAAATACCAGGTCGATGTGTTGGGTCACATATTGGCTTTTTATTTCGACTTAGTTGAATTATTGCCATTCGCCTCCTAATCTTCAGACTGGGATGCTTTGGCAGCTTCTCTGATTTGTTGAGTTAGTTCTTTCCATTGATGACAGTCTGCTGCGATGAATCTCAGGTATTCTAAATCCTTTTCGCTTCTTAGTTCTTGTGTGTCATTGAGGCGCTAGAGGTCTTTATTTATCACAGTGTATATGCTTGTTGTGGGTCTGCCTTTGTTTTTGTTATGGCCGCTTGGTGTAAAGAATATTGCCATTGCCTTATTTCCTGGAATATTTTTGTCTTTCCTTAAAATATATCCACATAGTCTCCATCTTGTTTTCAAAATTTGAATCGATAACGGTGTTTCTTCACATTTTATGTACAGGGATTTGTTATTTATTTTGGTTGGATAGTGGATGATAAAAATTCTCATGAGCTGTTTCCTATGGAAGGCACCTAGTTTATCTTCTTTGCTTTTTTAAGTGCCCATGTTAGTGTTTTTCTTTTACCCTCAGAACTCATTATTTCTATCTGATTGTGTCCTTGTATCTTAAATTCTTTCCATGTGGTTTTAAGTGGAATAAAGTATTCAAGAGAGGCATTTGGTAGTATCTGCTTTTGAAATGTCATCATAACATGTAAATCGCATCAGTGAATTTTTTGTTTGTTTTTGTTTAGGAACATGGGATCAGGACTACTGGTTTTCATTGGATTGTATTCATTTTATTCTCTGTGGTCCATGTGGAGCACATGCTGATTTGCAATTTTTGTGCCCTTTCTTCCCATAGTCGGTATAAAAGTCCTATTTATTCATTGCTGTCCCCTTTTCTACTTCTGGTAGTTATAGGACTGCAGCAATTGCTTGCTACCCTTTGGATAAGATGCTAGTCTGTCACAAAGTACTTTCCACTAGATCTAACAAGCCCATCTACCTAATCATTACTTTGTATGCATTTTTAATTTATTTCAATACTTTGTTTGTGTGTGTGTGTGTGTGGGGGGGGGGGGGTAATGCTAGAGTATTGTTTAGGATATTGTTCTTTTTTTTTCATACAGCACTGCCCTTTTCTCAGATGCCGGTCTTGGAGGTAAATGGCAAGAAATTTGCCCAAAGTTTGGCAATAGCAAGATACTTAGCTGAAGAATTTAGTAAGTATAATTGACTAAAAACAATAAAAGGTCTTAGGTGATCCAACGCCTCATGTTAGTATTGTGTGAGGATGAGACAATTTTTTAATAATAATAATAATAATGATTATGTACTTTATTCATCCAAAAAGGAAATTTAAATAATCGTATTCTAAATAGAAAGGGTTAGAATTACAAAATTCAAGACAAGAGTACTTTAATACATTCATTTATCTTATTTGGGTGGATTAATTTAAACGAAATTTCACAATTTAGACTTTTACCAGTGAGATAGACAGAGAAAGACTTTTAAAATAATCTTCTTCTTCTTCGTCTTCTTTCAGCTAATCCCGCATTTTGCAGGGTTGTCATAATGAATGCCACATCTCCATGCATCTCGGTTCATAGAATCAACCTCCTCCAGGCCCAGTTCTTTCATATCATCATTTACCCTATCCAACCATCTTCTAGTCTTTGGGCGTCCATTTTTCCTCTTTCCCACTAATTGTTTATCCAATACTTACTGTTCTCCCTCTCTCATCTCTCAACATGTCCGAACTATGTTAGTCTATCTTTTCTCATCTTCATTGATACATTCTTCAATTCAGTCAACCTTTGAATTCGTTCATATCTCACCTTATCTTTTCTTGTTCAGCCAAGTGACCATCTCAACATCCTCATTTCTGCCACCTCAACTTCTTTATCTTGTTTCCTTGTTGTAGCTGCTGTCTCTAGTCCATACAACATTGCTGGTCTTACAACAGATGTATATATTTTCCCCTTCAGCTTTGTGGGAATTCGTTTGTCAAACATAACACCAGTTACCTTTCTCCAATTATTCCAGCCTGTCTGTATCCTCTTCTTAACCTCCATCTCATTGCCCCCATCTCCTTGTACAGTTGTTGCTAAGTATTTGAATTGTTTTGTCTCTGGCACATCCTCTTCTCCTATATTTATTGGTGGTCCTGCTCTCTGTTGTCTGATGCACAAATACTCTGTCTTCGATCTGCTTACCCTTAATCCCCTCCTTTCCAACACCCGCCTCCAGCCCTCCAGCTCCTTTTCCGCCTCAGCTTTTGTATCATTCAAAGGTACTACATCATCCGCATACATCATGTTCCGTGGTGCCTCATGCTGAATGGGTTCTGTGAGAAAATCCGTTACTATTGCAAACAGCAGTGGGCTGAGAGCCGATCCCAGGTGTAATCCAACTCTTACATCACCACTTTTATCGTTGATTAATGGGTAGATTGCACGAGTTTTCTTCTTCTTCTTCTTCCTTCTTCTTCTTCCTTCTTCTTCTTCCTTCTTCTTCTGCTGCTTCTTCTTCTTCTTCTTCTTCTTCTTCTTCTTCTTCTTCTTCTTCTTCTTCTTCTTCTTCTTCTTCTTCTTCTTCTTCTTCTTCTTCTTCTTCTTCTTCTTCTTCTTCTTCTTCTTCTTCTTCTTCTTCTTCTTCTTCTTACTACTATTACTATTATTATTATTACTATTATTATAATTATTATTATTATTATTATTATTATTATTATTATTATTGTTACTAATATTATCAATATTATTATTAATGCATATCATATATATTATCATTGGAATACAGGTCTCTATGGGGATAACAGTATGGACCATTTAGAGATTAACCAAATCCTCGAACTGTTAAAGGACTTTATTTTCTATCTAGACAAATCCTTCAAGGAGGAAGATAAAGAAAAGAAGGTAAAACTTTATTGAATTATGCTTTTAAAACTATTCTAATTTTGTTTGTTTTGTTTTGTTTTTGCTGGTTGTATTTTTGCGTCTGTATTTTAAATATGTTTGTAACCTAACAAGTCAATCTGGTATTTGTTATATAATCATACTTAGTTGAAAACAGCCAATATGGCAACACCATATGGACCTGGCAACTAAAATACCAACTTCCCCTCAGTTGTGAATAAACATGGTTGACGACTAGACCACATGTGTTTTGTTTGTCATTCATAGTACCACACTCAAACCATAACATGGTGTCAGAAGATACAGATAAGTCAACCCTTGCTTCAGAAACTCCACTAGTATATTACATTTTCTTTGAATCGATATTTCATCGAGCTATTTCTTCTACCAAAACTAATTCCTGACTAAAGTTCCAAACCCAAAGATGGACTCCATAAAACCGAGTCCCATGAATTTTGAAAGTGGGAACATTTCAGAAAACTGGCGAAAATGGTTGCAGCACATGAAATTACTGCTGACTGGCCCATTAGCAGAGAAAAGCGAAGAACAAAAGAGTAGCTACTTCCTGCTCTATATTGGTGAAGATGGGCGAGATATTTACAACTCCTGGAACACCGAGGAGCAACTGGCAGTAAGTGAAATGATAGAACGATTCACAAGGTATTGCCAACCAAAGAAAAACGTTCCAATGGCCCGCTATAAGTTCAATTCCAGAATGCAGGCAACTGAAGAAATGGTCGATCAGTTTATTACAGATTTGAAGATTCTGGCCAACGATTGTGAATTTGAAGAATAAAAAATTCACTCATCAGAGATCGCATCATATTTGGGACAAATGATGCCAGAATAAGAGAAAGACTACTTCAAGAGGGAGATGCAGACTTGGAGAAGGCAAGTGACATCGCAAGAGCAATGGAGACATCAAAACAACAGATTAGTAAGCTTCAACAAACAACAGTGTACACCTTAAAAGAAAAGAGTAAAACCAAGCCAGATGAAGAAAGACAGAAGGCAAGAACACATCTAAAGCAGAATTACAAACAATGTCAGAAATGTGGCGGGCATATGCACCCCTTTGACCAATGTCCTGCCAAGAATAAGATTTGCAACTATTGCGAGAAATCGCACCATTTCGAGAAAATGTGCAGGAAATTAAAGTACGATAACAACAGAAAAAACATGAACAATTTTTAACTTGAAGATGAAGACGAAGACTTACATTTTGAAACATTGCAAATACAGGGCCTCAAAGACGAAGTATTCACCTCAATGAAGATAAAACTTAACGAGAAGAAGACTGCTACTTTAAAGGTGAAAGTTGATACCGGTGCACAAGGCAACGCCCTTCCACTAAGAATCTACAAAAACATGTACCCAGATGATGTCGACAAAGAAGGATTACCAAAATCACTCCAGCCTTCCTCAAGAACATTGATGGCATACGGCGGTCACCAAGTCAAACAATTTGGAACAGTTACTTTTCCCTGTTTGAGTAAAGACAAATACCAAAATGCCTTATTCTATGTCACAGAAGATGAAGGAAACACAATCTTAGGACTGCCAACAGCTCAAGCACTCAATCTAATCACAATTAATTGCCAACTTAAAAATGAAAATTATGAAAGAAAATCAAGAACAGATTTCCAGATACCTTCAATGGTATTGGCAAATTCCAAGGCCAATATCACATCAACATTGACAAAAGTATTCCACCAGTGATACATGCTCCAAGAAGAGTCCCAATTATCCTGAAAGACCGAATAAAAGAAGAATTGGACAAAATGACAGAAAAAGGAATCATCAACAAAATCAAAGAAGGTGAACCGACGGCATGGGTCAACAGCCTTGTCTACAGAGAAAAATCTAATGGCAAACTAAGACTTTGTCTTGACCCGAAAGATCTAAACAAGGCTATACTGAGAGAACATCATGCCATTCCAACACTTGAAGATATCATACCGAAACTCAATGGTGCCAAGTATTTCTCCATACTTGATGCAAAAGCTGGATACTGGAATATTGAACTGGACGACGAATCCAGTTACCTGACAACCTTCAATACCCCTTTCGGCAGATACAGATTCTTGAGAATGCCATTTGGTCTGAAAATGAGCCAAGACATTTTTCAAGCCAAGATCGATCAGACATTTGAAGGATGCAAAGGCGTGATTGGAATATCAGACGATATTGTGGTACATGGGGAGACAGAAGAAGAACATGATGCCAACCTCAATGAGATGTTGAAAAGATGTGAAGCCACCGGTTTGAAACTGAATCCAGAAAAGTGCAAAATAAAACAAAAAAGCATCAAATTTTATGGCATCATATGCTCAGAAGATGGTATATAAAACCAGACCCTGCAAAAGTAGCAGCTCTCAAGAATATGAAGCCACCACAAACGCCCCGAGAACTACAATCATTCCTAGGACTGACGACATACATGAGCACATTCATTCCAAACACCTGTGACCTTACTGCACCTCTAAGAGAAATCCTGAAAAAAGACAGCGATTTTTGTTGGAATGCTACAATGCAAGAAGATTATGACAAAATCAAAGAGGCTATATCTGAAAAAGTAACACTTGCATACTTCGACAGCAGGAAATCAATCACGGTCCAAGTAGATGCATCACTGAAAGGGTTAGGGGCCACACTTCTACAAGAAGGTCTCCCTGTTGCATTCGCCAGCAAATCCCTCACAGAAGAGGAAACAAGATATGCCAATATAGAGAGAGAGAAATGTTGGCTGTCGTTTATGGCTGCGAGAGATTCCACACCTATCTATATGGACAACAATTCATTGTAGAAAACGACCATAAACCCCTTGAGTCCATCCAACTCAAACATTTGAAGGCAGCACCACCCAGACTGCTTAGAATTCAGCCTTACAACTTGAAGATAAAATATGTTCCAGGCAAGGAAATGGCAATTGCAGACCCACTGTCAAGAATCTCTCCACAAGAAATGAACCCTATCAACGACCTGAATGTTCAAATACATTCCATACTTTCAGAATTCAGCAACGACAAGCTTCAGAGGATCAAAGAGGAAGTCGAACAAGACACAGAACTAAATGCTCTCAAGCATACAGTTTTTACAGGATGGCCAGAGAAAATTCAAGATGTTGACTACCTCTGCAGACCCTATTGGAACTACAGAGATGAAATCAGCATAGAGGAAGGTATTTTGCTAAAAGGCAGAAGAGTTATCATACCCAAAACATTACAGAAAGAGATCCTTGAAACCTCCATAAACCACACCTGGGGGTTGAAAAAACTCAACTAAGGGCACGAGCTTCAGTGTTTTGGAGAAACATAACCAGAGACATAGCAGAAATCACGAAAGAGTGTAAAACATGCCAAGCTTACCAACCATCTCAAAGGAAAGAACCTCTCATCCCTTCTGAAGTTCCACCCCATGCATGGCACACAATAGGTACAGACCTGTTCTACCTTGATGGAGAAGAATACCTTTTGGTTGCAGATTACTTCACAAAGTTTCATTTTGTAAGGAAGATTCCGCAAAACCAAAGCACTAGCCAAAAAATAGTGACACTAATTAAACAAATCATTAGTGAACATGGGATTCCTGTAACCATAAGATCAGACAATGGTCCTCATTTCAGCGGGAATGCATACAAAAATTTTACACAAAATTATGGAATCCACCATGACACAAGTTCACCTCACTATCCACGTAGCAATGGATTCATCGAGAGCCAGGTGAAAATAGTGAAACGTACACTCAAGAAAGCACGTGAAACAGCATCAGATCCATTCATGGCCATGTTAGCTCTCAGGACAACTCCGATTGACAATAACACTCCATCACCTGCACAACTACTCTATGGCCGACAACTGAAAGATGATTTGCCAAGAAAAGAATCTCGTGCTCCAGACCTAGAAGAAACCAAATGCCATCTTGAGAATCGGCAGAAAACCCAAGAACATTACTACAATAGATCAACGTATCAACTCCCAAAATTATCAATGGGACAGCCAGTAACCTACCAAAACAAATCGACCAACAGATGGCAACAAGGTATCATAATGCAGAAAGACGAACATCCCAGATCGTACCTTGTCAGAACAGAAAACGACAACATCATTCGTCGAAATAGGCACCATCTACGTCCATTGCCAAATCCAAATACAGCAAGACCAATATCGACATCTAGTGCCAATCATCAGATGGTACAGACAACGGCAGCACAGGTCGAGCTCCCATTCTCACCTGTGCCCGAACAGAACAAGCACGAGCGCTCTTCTGTTCGTGAAGACAATCTGTCTTCACAGGAACACAACACACAGACAAACAAAAGTAAATCACCTTATATAACTAGAAGTAGAAGTGGTCGTACTGTTAAGGTTCCACAGACTTACAAATGATAGGCATGGCCATTTAGCATGAAATATGATTGTGAATATGACCACTAACACGACAGACTTGCAAACACTAGATGCAAATATACACTAAATTAAGCCGCTAGGGCATTGGATAGGTTTTACATTTATCTTAATTCAGTCAGTAGTTTAGAAACAGAGGAAACATCTTTTCACAGAAGAATAAAATGAAAAACGTTGACTATAACCTCAACATTATAATGTTGTTGGAAAGGGGGATGTTATATAATCATACTTAGTTGAAAACAGCCAATATGGCAACACCATATGGACCTGGCAACTAAAATACCAACTTCCCCTCAGTTGTGAATAAACATGGTTGACGACTAGACCACATGTGTTTTGTTTGTCATTCATAGTACCACACTCAAATCATAACAGTATTATGTTAGATAATGAAGGAAAGAATTGTGTTCAAAGTCAAAACAATCAGATGTACATATTAATAGCCTCAGTCCAAATCACTCAAGTTCAAGAACATGCGGTTTTCTATTTTTAGGACAAAGATCACTCTTCAATCAACGGCGCATCAATTCTATAAATAGTGGGTAAAACTATCCAATAATAATGCTTTATTTTGACATGTGACTAAACCATTCATGGTCATTGGACCTTTATATTGTCAGCAGTGTTTCTAATCCCCTGCTTAGATGGGATTTCTACGACCAAACCCATTGACAAGCTTTTTGCAGTCTGAGAATTTACAATCATTCAGTCTCAATGATGATATAGCAACCCTCCAAACATTTTTCCAGGCCCATATCACGTTATATAGCATAGATTTTGGAAAAAAATAAATCTAAAAATAAAACAAAGATTCCTGTCCTGTCATGAGTTATTTGTTCATAAGCATCACTGAAAAGAGAGTGGTCTATCAGTTTGATATCTCTCAATGTTCACATTGGGTTTTGAATGTCATATGTTACCAACCACTTGAATTTGGTTTTCAGACAGGATGAACAACATCCTCAAAATTCAATTTGACATCCAAAATGTGAAAATAAATTTGATAGGAAGTCGCACATACTGGCAGTTCAGTTTACACCCCTGAGTTGGCCCCAGCTTTGTGGTCTAGTGATATGAAGCTCAGCTTGTGGCCCGGTGGAAAATGTGCTTTGTTCTCTTTTTCTCACCATAACCAGGTCTAAAATGCGTACCTGGCTGGTAACAGCATTGCCTTTCTCAAAAATTAAAAAAATTATAATGGAAGCCATCATGTCTCATCCTATATGCTAAGTGCTGCTCTTGGCTTATGAGCCCATGTAAAGCACTTGTTTAAACGCTCACATAATGGCACATAGGGTTATTGCATACTCCATACTACAAATATATATAAAATTTGCACATTAAAATCTAAAAATGTCTTCAGTTTCACAACGATCTTTAAGCTTCTCAATGGTTATTTTATTCTTCTAGATCATACGGAACCAAATTTCCAAGTTATTCAAATGACATCTGTTAGGCAATCTTTTTTTGTACTCAGTCTCTTGAAATATCTTACAACTTATATTTCACACTCATTCACACTTAAGTTGGGTTGGACTCTGTATATGTGTGTGCGAAATTTTTGCTTCCAGGTTTACCATATATTAGTACACAAGTCATGCAATAATTGTCACATATCTGGTAGCTGACCATGCTCTAAACCTTTTTGACTCGTGTTGCATTCTGCAGGTACAGTACATGAAAGAGGCATTGGAGGTTCACAGTTTGACCTACCTGAGATTCTTCGAGAACATGATAAAGAAGAGCACAACAGGATTCTTTGTAGGATCTAAGGTATGATTTTTAAAAGAATAAATTGCAGTAGAAATTCTTCTGAAATGTGGTTTTACAGAAGGATAATGAGGATAATCTATAATGGTCTGGACTGTCTGTGTGGTCCAGGGAGATTTCTGGAATAGATCAGTTCTTGTTCACAACACCCATAAATAAATATGAATATTTATAAGGAGTGCTTCTGCAGACACACCATAGTCAATTTCGGTCACTGCTTAGAGCTCAAGTTCACAAGAAAGTGTGTGTGCATTGTCATCAGTCACTACTTGTCTTGCTCTCCTTCGTTTGACTTTTATAGAAGCTGAGATGCAAAATGTTTTCCACACCACCATGTTGATATCTTTTGTAATGTCAATAAGCACAGTATTAATTCAATTTATTTACCATTGTTATTTCATTTGTAGTTGAGTCTTGGTGATTTGGCTGTTTTTGACATTATGGATTACATCACCGAGAGAAATGCCACTGCCCTCGATGGATGTCCTCATTTACAAACATTTCGGGAAAAGATTGGAAGTATTGACAGTGTGAAAGAGTTCATGGATAGTCAAAAGAAATAGTTTATCCTCCATGTGAAAAGGCTGAAGTTGTTTTCACTTTTTTTTGTTGTGGACAAAGACCTTATTGCAGGTTGCTCTATTTTATACATGAGCTACCATAATGTTAATCTATGATTTGTTGTTTTCCTATCTTGTTTTCTGCAATCAACGAAACTTTGATATATAATCATTAAGGCAATCAATGCATATATAAACTTAAAGATAATCAATACATATAAAAAATTTTTGTCATAAATGATGAGGAAGGAGTTGATTCACCACACATTAAAAACTGGTACTGAGACCTGCCTCCGATGATGACACGGAAGTCGTAATTTGGTCGGATAAACACCAGAGAGGTCGGATGTTTCTGATTGCCGACTTTTGTTGATTTTTTACCATTTCCTTAATTAATTTAATTGGGTTATCGGGTGTTCTACTAATACCTTTTTCTCATTGTTTTGGGATTGTCGTAAAATTATGGATATGAACATGGAATATAGCTCAGGAAACATCTCCGATTTATTCATTACTTTCATTTTGATTACCTGGGATTTGGATTTTATTTAAACAAAATGAATCAAGCTCTTATTAAACGGATTCAATTGTTAACTTTTTTTGTGGCTACAATCTTCAACTACTAGCATTTTATTCATTAATCTGTGAAAAAAATAAATGTGTCAAGCGTAAATTCAACATCATTATGCCCGAACAACATAATTTATGTTTATTGAACATGCAATGATGTATGGAATAAATCTAATGGAAAATGCCGTCTTTCATATCATTTCATATTTTTCTTGATTTTTTAAAAATATAATTCAATTTTAAAACGTCATTCATTTGCTAAATATTTTTCTTTGGTACAATGCAGACCTTTCATCTTTTTATTAATCTTGATAGAATGGCTCGCTCAGAGGTACTTCAGTTTGATTGCGAAGCATAGTTATTGTTAGTAAATACAATGTTGAATGGCGTCCGTAGCATTAGATAAGAAAATGACCTCTTTCATATGACAATTTTTAATTCCATTTTGACTTTATCAATGGAAGGCAAACACAATTGCAATTTTCCATTGTATTAGTATTCTTTTTGTTTGACACTAATGCTCATTAATAGGAATTAGATCTGATAATACGTATTCCCTTCAATTTATTTATAAAATTACTTTAATTATATTTTTAATCATTTACTTTATCATGGAGGCAACAAATCAATTTTCTTTATGATTCTTTGGACTATTATAAGGACAGATTGAAAATGATTTTACATATCAGTTTCCAATGTTATTATTTTTTATCAAATATTATCAGGATCATCTTGTTTTCTACCTGACTTTCTTTGAATTTGATGGCTGTTTGAATACGATTGTACAAGATCGTTTCTTTATTTTAATAAATTGTGTTCTTTTATTACTCACTCAAAACAAAAATATGTGATGTTTTGTATATCTTCACTTTTAATATCATTATTTTATAAAAAAATTATGTGATTATCTTCAATGTTCAACATCGTTTTAATTAGTGATTTTAATTCTATCATTGTCTATTGGAAATTAATCTAGTAATGTTTATAATGTTTTTGCTTAACAGGTATATTTAACAACAAAACAAAAAACAACTAAGAAACATCAACTTCAAAACATTTCAGATTGAGCCAATGAAAATTCGAGCTTCATAACCTTTTTGTTGGCATCTGTAATTGATATTTATTTTCATAAAACAAGTTGGCTTTAAAACTTGCTCAGTAATACGAATGATTCTTTTTCATGACATCTGACAATCTATCAGATTGTCAATTTTTCCTTGTTTTTTGGGGGTTTTTTTTTGTGCGTGTTCTGTTTTGTTTTGTTTTGTTTGTTTGTGCTAATGTTTCAACTGATTACCATTTGAGCTATATTTAAAACATTTGTGATACAAACAGTAGTTCTAATTCTGTTTGAAGGGTATTCACGGTTATCCATTCTAAACAAACTGCTTGATTTCCATAGTGGATTACCTCAATAAGTAATGGCTATTTCATTTGATGTTTTGGTATATTTTGATATTTTTATAAATCTTTTTTAAAAAGTATATTATTTAACAAACATTTAGATCCGTTGTTCTTTTCTGTATTGGAAATACGAATTAAATCTCACGTTGTTATATATCCATAAGAAAAGTAACATCAGTGTTTATTATTGCTACCTAACTAATACTCTCAACGAACCTAATAAAGTATTACATGTTTAATTAGAAATTAATAGTATTTATATAAATTCTTAGTTTGCCAACTTTAATCAACAATTATGACAAAACTAGTGCTCTTTTTTCCCTTTATGTGATCCATCACTTATTTTTCATCGCATTTTGTTCATTTGAAATCTGTGTACTAAAAAATAATGTTTGTACATGTTTTTGATGATTGATATTATAAATATTCCTGCCCTTTATTTTATCATTCCACGTGTCATTTTAAAGTTTATTCAAAATAACATATCTTTAAAACAGATAATATTAACCCTTTAACAACAAGCCTGGATAGTTTTCAAACTATTATTTCTGATACAGCTCTGGTTTCATTAAATCCCAAATCGTATTGCTGTTTGGGTGAAATTGGTTGTCTGTGTTTATATTCAAATTAACAATTTGTGAAATTAGGGCTTGATCAGGTAAACTAAACCTTTGCCTGTAAAGGTTTAAGTATATCTGTTTGTCGGTTATTGTAATGATTCTTAATTGAAAACATATCTTGTTGACAAAAGAATATTATTATTATTCCGCAACAAATATCATCATTGTTACCTCAATGATATTAACGTCTCGTCTTCCATTACATTCCTTTCATTAAAAGGACATGTGATGTTTATTTTCTTTACATGAAGCACGTCCTATGCTTTTACGACATGTATTAGTTCTAAAATTTGACTATTCCCTCATCTTTCTTTTTATAGCTGCTGAAATGACCTAAAGTGTCACAAGTTCTGTAAAATTCCTTTATAACAGATCTGATTTTCTATTCCAATACTTCCAATTGATTGAAATGACTATAATGGCAGTTTTTCACTGCAAGAATCACACTTCTAGTGGTTACATAAACACGACATGTATTAGTTCTACACATGTATTAGTTATAGAATTTGACTATTCCCTCATCTTTCTTTTTATAGCTGCTGAAATGACCTAAAGTGTCACAAGTTCTGTAAAATTCCTTTATAACAGATCTGATTTTCTATTCCAATACTTCCAATTGATTGAAATAACTATAATGGCAGTTTTTCACTGCAAGAATCACACTTCTAGTGGTTACATAAACAATAACTTTTCTTCTTGTTGCCGGATTGTAAAAAAATCGGGGCTTGCTCTGTACTTTACCTCAGCAGAGAATAGTTTTTGTCCTATTATATATTTATGAAACACGATAATATTAACCATCTCCCAGGTTCCCAATATGTAAATAAACCATCTGGTGTCAGTTGCTGTTTTGCTGGCATGATCATGGAGAGTTTTCATATACCTACAAAGAGTGAATGTATATAAGCTACAGTTGTGCAACTATGATTTACATTCATAACTCTCAAATCTCATTCCATTAATGTTAAAATAATAGAATTACTACATAGACTAGTCCATAGCACGCCACTTGCTCTTTTTCATCTCTATTTTTTATATTTATTATTTTTTTGGTGGTAAAAACAAAAAATATACCTTCCAAAATTGTTACAAGTGATCTTCATTACCTGTTGAAATTGTATTTACACGAAAGATTGATATTTTTACAAAAAAATTTGATGAGATATTATTGATTGTTTACCAAATATTTGTTTTCAATAGACAATATAATATAGCATTTTGATATACATTCATTTGTTTGTTTTTTATATGAGAGGATTAGTATTTTAGAGGAATAAAATATCCGCTTTTTCCCTTTGAAAAAGATTTTATGAAATGATTCTGTTCACTGGGTGGGGTCTTGTAACCCTCCGTGTTGGATAGGTGCTGTATCTCCTATCCCGCTATATTTGTTTTATGAGTTGCTTTCTGTCTGTCTTGGAATGCGATTACTTGTTTTTTTCCTAGCCATGGCTGAGAGGGTAACAGTCAAATGTATAGTGTTAGTTTTAGGAAGTGATAATTTTTATCTTCTTAATCCTCTCTCTGTTGTGTGCTGATAGTAATCTTTTTTATTGTTTTGAACGCATCTTGCATACCTGCCTATTATTATGGACTGTCCGTAATTGTTACGGAAGTGTAAGGACAATTACGGACTTACAGAAATAGAAGAAATATTACTGATACAAATGGTCGCAACATTAAAAAATAATTTTAAAATTTTCATTTATATATAGAATGTGTAGAATTTGTAGCAGATGTAGTTTTTACTTATTCACTGGACTTGATTTCTTATGAATATTTTGCCATGCTGTGGAAAATAGACTTTAATTGAGGCTTGACCCGCATAAGTAGTAGGCCATGGTAAGTTTATTTTACATATATAAAAGGGTGTATCTATCATTTTTTTGTTTGCTTTAATATTACTGAAATTTGACCATTAATTACTGATGAATTTTGTATTTCTTACTGAATTTGAAATTTTCAAGTAGGCAGGTATGATCTTGTAAACATCTTAGTGGGATCTTGTGCTGGTGTCTGGATGAGACTTTTAGATGATCTCAAACTAAGTACTTTTGACCCAATTCCCCTTTGTCCTACTTTTTCTTGGGTGCTTTAATTGTAATTTAAAAATTTTTGACTTTCCCTTTTACTGGCGCTGATATGACCTAGTGTGTTGCGAGCACCCTTAAAAACATGTTCATAAAACAATTATTTTTTATAAAATTATAAACCATTAACTTTAGACAATATAACAATCAGACACCCAGAAGATCAATGAGCAAAGCATCTGACTGTGACACCGATATGCAAACACACCTGGTTTGATCCTGCATTTCAGCTCATTTTTACTGGCCTTACAGCTCATCCAACAATGATTGGGTGGCTGGATACAGCGTTAGATCTGCCAGATAATATTTTACGACAAACAGTAGTCCTAGTGCTTGATGACTGACTCTGAACTCTATACACAGAATTTATATTAATGTTATGTGATTATTTGGTTATTTTCGTAAACTTTATTATACTTTTTTTTTCAATCTCTGTCTCTTTTACGAAAAGAAATTATAAAATATTTTTTAACTAAAATTATAAATTTGATTACAACCAAGTGATAGTTGTTGATATTATTCAAAGGTGATATAATCTTATCTGACACCGAGTTTTACAATTTTTTTCGTTTTTTGACTTATATACTCGTACATAGCAGCAAAAGACTAGACTGTTGAATCTTGCTGTCTTTTACAATTTCTACATAATGTGATTTGTGAGTGATTTGTGCTTTTTTTCTTTTGTTATTAAATTTACTTTGTTACAAATTATCATATTGTTGTTGTTATACACTATTTCGTTCAATAAATGTTAAATTGTCCTACATCAACTAAAAGTTTCTCCCATAGTGGGCAGGGAGGCACTTTCTGTGTCGTCTATCCCCCTATATGTTTTCCAACTTGCTTTCTGTCTTTGTCTTGGAATGAGATTACTTGGTTTTGTCCTGTTCCTGTCCGGATACCCTGGCTGAGAGGGAAACGGTCAAATGTATAGTTAAATTTGGGAGATATTTTTTTCCTCGTAAATCATCTCTCTGGTATGCACTATATTATGTTTTGTTTACATGTTCTATATGATTTGCAAACATCTGAGTGTGTTCCTCTTTGTGGGGACCTGTGCTTGTGTCAGGATGAGAGTTTTAGGTGAACTAAGTACACTGTTAGTGTGCTCTTGGAATCTACATCAGTTTTCTATTTGAACCAATTCCTCTTTGTCTTACCTTTTCTTGGGTGCTTTAATTGCAATTCTAGAACTTTTAACTATCTCATTTTCTTCCTTTTTACTGGCGCTGATATGACCTTAACATGTTGCAAGTGCCAGCAAACCTTAAAAACAAACAACTAAAAGCTTATGCGTCCCATGCATAAATGTGATCCACCACAGAAATACTGTATTACGTCACGATGATCCAGATACTGAAAATGGACAGTGGTCCAAAATCATAAAGTCTGAGCTAATGTTCAGGTTTAAAATCGACAAGTTTCTCAAACTAAAGTCTCATATTTTGTAATAGCAACCATTTTCACTTTTAATTCCAGTTTAGGAAATTGGTTCACCCTGACATAATTCTAAATGGGTGGGTGGGTTGTACTTAACATCTTCCTTCTTTATTTTCTAGATAGTTGCTTTGGCACTAGGATTGTATTAATTGAATTAATTCTATTGTCCACTTCTGTTCTCTTTTTTATCTAAGTATGTCATCTTGATTTTCAACTTTTTAATGGCCCATATGTGTTAAAACTTCCTGGAAGCCAAACGAATGGAAAAGGTTTATATGGAACACTGAATGGGCCGTGGCTGGAGAGAATTCTCCTGGAAGGGAGGGGGGGTGTCATCTTGCTGGGTGGGGTTCCTTGTAAATTATCTCTCTGTTATATACTATTATATTTGTTATTTTTAATGTATAATGAAATGTAAGCATTTGAGTGAATTCCTCTGTTGGATCTTGTGCTTGTGTCTGGGTGAGACTTACAGGTGATCCCAGACTAAGTACATTGATGGTATGCTCTTGGAATCTACATCTGATCCCTATTTATTCCCAGTTCCCCTTTGTCTTCCTTTCTCTTGGGTGCTTTAATTGTAATTCTAGAACTTTCTACTATACCATTTTCTTCCTTTTTACTGGCGCTGATATAACCTAAATGTGTTGCAAGCGCCGTAAAACCCTTAAAAACAAACAAACAATAGTGGGCAGGGAGGTCGCTTATTGTGTCTTCAATACCCCTATATCTGTTTTCCAGTGGCTTTTTGTCTTTGTCTTAGAATGAGATTACTTGGTTTTGACCTTTCCCTTGACTGAGAGGGGAAACAGTCAAATGTATAGTATTAGTTTTGAGAGATGATATTTTTTTGTCTTGTAAATCATCTCTCTGTTTTCCACTTTATTATTTTTTGTTTTATACACACAATGATGTGTAAAGATTTGAGTGTATTCCCCTTAGAGGGGACCTGTGCTTGTGCCAGGATGAGACTTTTAGGTGATCTCAGCTACATAATAATAATAATAATACTGAAAATTAAATAGTACTATAACTCAGCGCTTATGTTTGTTTTGTTTTTAAGGGTTTTACGGCGCTAGCAACACATTAAGGTCATATCAGCGCCAGTAAAAAGGAAGAAAATGGGAAAGTAAAAAGTTCTAGAATTATAATTAAAGCACCCAAGAAAAAGGAAGACAAAGGGGAATTGGTTTGAATAGGAAACAGATGTAGATTCCAAGAGCACACTATCAAAATACTTAGTTTGAGATCACCTAAAAGTCTCATCCAGACACAAGCACAGGTCCCCACTAAGAGGAATACACTCAAATGTTTACAAATGATATATAATATACAACACATAATACAGTGCATAACAGAGAGATGATTTACAAGGAAAAAAATATCATCTCCCAAAACTATAATGACACATTCGACTGTTTCCCTCCCAGCCAAGGAACTCCGGCAAGGATCAGGACAAAACTTAGTAATCTCATTCCAAGACACTGACAGGAAAAAATTGGAAAACGGGTATGGGGGGAAAGTAGACACAGCATGTACCTCCCTGCCCACTATGGGAGGTTAGGATCCCCACCCAGAACTCAGCGCTTAAATTACAATTTTTGGCTGAAACATACTCTCATTCGCACACATACAACACAACACAAACAGATCCTATCCTGCTTCTCATATCATCTACTAAAATCGAAACAGATAAATTAGTCCCAGATTCACTCCCCTGTAGTGCCTTTTCACTAAAAGGGTGAAATAGATTTAAGCTCCCAACTAATTAACAAAGACAATTGATGCAGATTTTTCGGAATTCCCCATTAGCAAGTTAGACGTCTACTTCCTATCAAGATTGTCTATAAAAGGGAAAGCTTAAAAATATGCACTATTTGTCTTTATTAATCAAACTCACTGTTTCTTGCTTTTCAAAGCTTAAAGTGATAGCATTTTTACATTTTAAAATAATTGAAAGGAACTTTTTTTAAATATGCATGATGTAAGCATGGAATTTATTTTCATTGAAATTTTATGGGTTGTTTTTTTAAATCAAATCAGTGATATAGTTCGACAATAAATTAGAATTCATAAGCACAAATATCCAGTAAAATCATTTAAACATGTGTATGATTTATGTGTAATAACAATAACAACAATAATAACATTATAATAACAACAATAATAAGATGTTATATACAGCACTTGCGACAGTAAAAAGCAAGAAAATTGGAGAGTCAAAAAATTCTAGATTTTCAACTGAGCCAATGGTCAAAAGGTGCCATATGCCAAGTGATTATTTTGAAGTCTCTGATTTTGTTATAGCTGGAACTTTAAATTTTGGTATTTTTATGATTGAAAGGTGAAACATGAAGCTTCTGACCCAAAATTTGACACAAACGTGACAATTTCACCTCAATCTGGCAACACGCACTTCGTTGCATTAAGATGAGATGCACACGGCAGGATGACCAGTCACTTCGCATGAGACCTTTGATCAGTTCACATGTATCTGCACACCGGCTCTCACTGATCTTTTAGTTCATATTATTGTGTTGGCTGACTTCTCACATAATATGAAACTTCCACATTACTTCTAACAAACGGATCATTCATAAAATTGATTTGTGCTTTGTACTGGTAAAGTATATTTATTTAAGATTATAATACAATTGAATTATATCCATTTGTGATTGATTCTGGTGGTCACCAGGTAAGACAGAAACATTATAACATCATTAAAAAAAAAAGAAGAGATTATCCCGTTATGTCAGGCTGTTCAGCGGAGAATAAAAGAGGGGAAAATTATAGTGTAGAAAGAGTGAAAGCTCGTTCAGTGGTAATTAAAGGGGGAAATTATAGATGTGTATATATGTTTTATTGATTACAAAAAGGCCTTTGACCGTGTAAAACATGAAAGAGTTAATGACATTCTGCAGAAGTTGGATATAGATGGCAAAGACATTCGACCCGTTAGAAATATTTACTGGGAGCAAAAAGCGGCTGCTCGAATTGATAGTGAGGTCAGCGAGTACACACACATACAGCAAGGTGTGAGGCAAGGATGTGTCCTATCTCCCGACCTTTTTATCATCTACGGCGAGTTCATTCTACGTGTTTGTTTGTTTGTTTGTTGCTTTAGGTCTCTTCCAACACAATTGAGGTTATATGAGAGACCGCTGAAACAAAAAAACAAGCAATCTAACAAAAATAGTACAAATGTAAATCAAAATCATAACCTAAAGATATCATAAGCTAAATTATTTTGTTTGTTTGTTGCTTTAGGTCTCTTCCAACACAATTGAGGTTATATGAGAGACCGCTGAAACAAAAAAACAAGCAATCTAACAAAAATAGTACAAATGTAAATCAAAATCATAACCTAAAGATATCATAAGCTAAATTATAAATAACCAAGAACAAACAGGCAGAAGATTTACAGAAAAAAAATATCCCCTGTCAAAAATACAATCACAAACCAAAGAAGCAGGATAGGCTAGTAAAGAGAAGAAGAAACGACATCACTATCGGATCGTACACCCATGCGAACATCATAGGTATATGATTCAAGGGTGATGCTCCCATCCAACCACCCGCAAGCTAAATTATAAATAACCAAGAACAAACAGGCAGAAGATTTACAGAAAAAAAATATCCCCGGTCAAAAATACAATCACAAACCAAAGAAGCAGGATAGGCTAGTAAAGAGAAGAAGAAACGACATCACTATCGGATCGTACACCCATGCGAACATCATAGGTATATGATTCAAGGGTGATGCTCCCATCCAACCACCCGCCATTCTACGTGAAATATGGCTGAAGGCAGGAGTGAATATAGGGGGACATATCATCAACAATCTAAGATATGCAGATGACACTGCTCTAATCGCAGAATCAGAAAAAGAGTTACAAGAACTACTCGATAATGTGGCCAAACATAGCGAAGACATGGGGTTAGAACTCAAAGTGAAAAAAAAAGAATGTATGGTTTTGAGCAGAAATAATGTTAAACCACCCTGCAAATTATCCTATCAAAACGAAGAGATCAGGAGAGTTGAAATTTTACATATTTGGGATACATTATTACATCTGATGGTAGATCCACTCATGAAATTAAAAGAAGAATTGCTTTAGCAAAGAACACGTATAATCAATTAAAACAAATCATGAACAACCACAACATTGAGATGGCAACATAACTCTGGGTAATGAAATCATACGTGTGGTCTGTGCTTCTTTATGGCAGCGAGTGTTGGAAGATTAACAAAGAATGTGAATGTACAATAACTGCTGTTTGTTTTTTGTTTTTAAGGGTTTTACGGCGCTTGCAACACATTAAGGTCATATCAGTGCCAGTAAAAAGGAAGAGAATAGGATAGTAAAAAGTTCTAGAATTACAATTAAAGCACAAAAGAAAAGGTAAGACAAAGGGGAACGGGTTCAAATAGGGAACAGATGTAGATTCCAAGAGCACACCGTTAAAGTACTTAGTTTGAGATCACCTAAAAGTCTCCTCCAGACACAAGCACAGGTCCCAACTAAGAGGAATACACTCAAATGTTTACCAATCATATAATATAATATGTAAACTAAACATAATACAATGCATAACAGAGAGATGATTTACAAGGAAAAAAATATCATCTCCCAAAACTATAACTATACATTCGACTGTTTCCCTCCCAGTCAAGGAACTCCGGCAAGGATCAGGACAAAACTAAGTAATCTCATTCCAAGACAATGACAGGAAACAATTGGAAAACAGGTATGGGGGGATAGAAGACACAGCATGTACCTCCCTGCCCACTATGGGAGGTCAGGATCCCCACCCAGTACAATAACTGCAGCCGAAATTTGGTTTTATAGACGCATTCTTAGAATATCATGGAAAGATAAAATAAAAAACGAGGAGGTATTAAAAGAAATTGGAGTACGACCAACTTTGGTAAATACCATCAGAAAAAGACAGTTAAAATTTATCTGACATATTTACAGAAAAAATGAAATGGAAAAGATTGTACTTATGGGGTAAAGTTGCTGGGAAGAAAAGAGGAGGGAGACAGAGGATAGATTGCATTGACAATATGAACGGATGGATTGGTGGAGGAGGAACAGGAATCAAGCTATTGAGAAGATCTGAGCTGAGGACAGATATGGTTGGAGGGACATGATCGCCGATGTCTGCAACAGGCCTAGCACTTGATATGTTTGATGAATCTAATCATATTATAAGTAACATAATTATTATCTAAATGCAAATGTTAGAAATGGGTTTAGATATGAATAAACCACACACATTTTGTTACAATGTTTGGAAAGTAACCACTTCTTTGAAGTTATTTATTCCATATCTAGCTAGTTGAAGTTGCGAGTCAGAAAGGCTCTAAAGACTCATCTTAATGCAACGAAGTGAGTGTTGCCAGATTGAGGTGAAATTGTAAAAACAATTGAGTCTTACCTGTAAGGTGAAGATTGTTTTAGATTTCACAGATCTTGGCAACACAAACGAAGTATTAAGATGCCGACCCATCAACACTCCCCCCCCTATCTATAATACTTCTTGTTGCATGTCACTAAACGTTAGTTTGGTTTCAGTCTGACGCTTTCGCAAAACATCTAAAGTGTGACTGGTCATCCTGCCTGTGTATCTCATCTTAATACTTCGTTCGTGTTGCCAGGATCTGTGAAATCTAAAACAATCTTCACCTTACAGGTAAGACTCGATTGTTTTTACAATTGTTGACAATCCTTCCTCAATGATCACCATTAATGACTGCTGAAATGTGCCCAAAAACCAGTGTATTTTTGTGAAGATAAACCAAACTCGAGAACCATGAGCAAAACAGAAACAATTTGCCATGAAATTTTATATTTTAGTCATATTGACTTGAGAAGTGTAAAGAAATACTCTTGATTGCACATGTATCATCAGTCTTAAATTTGAATTCACAGTCATGCGTGTCAGTAAAGCACCTTTTGACCTTGGCTCAATTAAAAGGAGATGAGAAAAAGGGGACTGATTTAAATAAGAAACAGATGTAGATGGTTTGCTTTTGTTTTGTTTTGTTTTGTTTTGAAGGATTTTACGGCGCTTGCAACACATTAAGGTCATATCAGCGCCAGTAAAAAGGAAGAAAATGGGATAGAGGATAGAAGACACAGTAAGTAACCTCTCTGCCCACTATGGGAAAATAACAACAACAACAACAACAACAACAACAACAACAACAACAACAACAACAACAACAACAACAACAACAACAACAACAACAACAACAACAACAACAACAACAACAACAACAACAGTAATAATAATAATAAGAATAATAATGATTGTGATGATGATGATGATAATAATAATAAATCATGCAATTGACCCATTAATCTGTGACAATCTTTGCACAGATTAAAAAGTTGGGTTAATGTTTTGTTTAAAAGAAATCAACATAGGAGTGAAATTTGTTCACCACCGGAATAACATTCATGGTTAGAAATCAGCACTCTATGGAATTCATTGTCTAAAGATAACTTGACACAGGGAAGGGGTGGGGGAGAGATATTTGGATCTCTGATTGAACAACTGGTAGCGCATTCCACTCCAAGGGAACAGACTGGTTGCGAATCAAAGACAGCAGTACAAGAAACGAAACAAAGATAAGCTCTTTTGAACAAATGAAAGAGTGTAGAGATAAAAATAATATAAGGAACAATGATTTTATTACCACTCACCCCCCCCCCCCCCCCCCACAAGGGAGGACTCCAAACATCCATATCCTGATTTCTATGATAATATTGTCAATAATGACATTGCACTCATCACTTTCTTTCATCACAGTTTAAAAGTGCAGATTGAAAGGATTGATCACAAAAATATGAGTTTGACTGATCAATACCTATTACCTGGTTAAAAATATATGTAATGATAATGACACATACTTGAAAAAGTATAGTACAAAGTATATTTGTTTTCTCTCTCATACACACACACACACACACACACACACACACACGTGTGTAAAACGTATGTTGTTTGTTTGTTTTTAAGGGTTTTACAGCGCTTGCAACACATTTAGGTCATTTCAGCGCCAGTAAAAAGGAAGAAAATGGGATAGTAAAAAGTTATAGATTTACAATTATAACACCAAAGATAAAGTAAGACAAAGGGAATTGGTTCAAATAGGACACAGATGTGGATTCCAAGAGCTCACTATCAAAGTACTTAGTTTGAGATCACCTTAAAGTCTCATCCTGACTCAAGCACAGGTCCTAAGAGAATACACTCAAATGTTTTCAAATCATATATATAAAACAAAAATAATACGGTGCATAACAGAGAGATGATATACAAGACAAAAAATTTCATCTCCCCAGACTGTTTCCCTCCCAGCTAGAACTCCGGCCAGGGCCAAGACAAAACCAAGTAATCTCATTCCAAGACAAAGACAGAAAGCATGTTGGAAAACAGATATAAGGGTATAGAAGACACAGTATGTACCCCCTGCCCACTATGGTAGGTCAGGAATCCCACCCAGAAACATTAAATAGAAAACAATGATCCACCTGCATCAACTAGATTGAGGCAAGACAGAACAACCTCAAAGTTCCATCATTGGGTATACACGAGTTCACCAAATTGCCTTTTATGCATCATCAGGCAAAACATGGACCACTTCATCACACAATGCTCAAATACAGCATAACTCAGAGGATATGAAATGATCCACAAGGCTGATCAAACTTTCACTAGTGGTTTGTTTGTTTTTAAGGGTTTTATGGCCCTTGCGACATATTTAGGTCATTTTAGCGCCAGTAAAAAGGATGAAAATGAGAATACACTCAAATGTTTATAAAACAATATATGGTTATCACAAAATAAAAAATATAACAGTGTATAACAGAGAGATTTACAAGGGAAAAAAATATCATCTCCCAAAACTATGACAATACATTTGACTGTTTCCCTCCCAGTCGAGGACTCCAGCCAGACTAGGACAAAACCAAATAATCTCATTCCAAGACAAAGACAGAAAGCAACTCGGAAAACAGAAATAAGGGGAAAGAAGATACAGCGTAACCTCCTGCCCACCATGGGAGGTCAAAGACCCCACCCAGAGACTTTCATTAAGTGGTTAAATAACTGCAAACTGGAGATGCAATGTGCCCTAACAACACTGCTACCACCTGAAAGTCATCAATCCTAACCGGTGTCTTTTCAGCTCTGGTTCATATTCTCTATTTTGTCAACATGCCAGAAACATAAATAACTCTTTAAACAATGGCCTTTATCAGTACTACAACTGAATTAGATCTGCTTTCCATTTCAGCAATGACTCCATGCAGACAGCTTTAAATGATTAAAACTTCTACAGGGAATAGCAAGTTGTCTGAAGCTGCAGATCTCAAGAGTGCAGAAAATCACGAAAATATAATAGCTAAAAATAAAGGATAGAATAGCAGGAAATATTTCAACTTAAAACCTTTTTCAACAAAACCATATAAAACACAAATTCAAGTGAAGCCTATAAATACAATCAACTGGGTCTTCACACCATCATTCTGAAAGTAGGGGATGATGATGATGGATGAAATAACATTTGTGACCCATCAATTCAAACTGTTATTATGTCAGGTCAAATCTGATGCTAAAAACATATCTATAGTTAAAAATAGGAAATAATTATCAATTCATATGATTTATTGAGCCTATTGAGTCTGGACTCTTTACTAAAAAAGTAAAATTTATTTTCATGATGACATAATATCAGACTGAGGTAGAGGGTTACATTTCCTTTGGTTTATAGGGAGACACGGTGTGGCATGACATGTCTAGTGATGTGCATGCAAAATGGTTTGAAGATGAAAAATAATGAGGTTTTTAAACACCAATAACAATAAAACATAAAACAATAAAACATTTGTTTTTGTTTTTAAGGGTTTTACGGCGCTTGCAACACATTAAGGTCATATCAGCGCCAGTAAAAAGGAAGAAAATTGGATAGTAAAAAGTTCTAGAATTACAATTAAAGAACAAAAGAAAAGGTAAGACAAAGGGGAATTGGTTCAAATAGGGAACAGATGTAGATTCCAAGAGCACACCGTCAAAGTACTTAGTTTGAGATCACCTAAAAGTCTCATCCAAACACAAGCACAGGTCCCAACTAAGAAGAATACACTCAAATGTTTACCAATCATATAATATAATATGTAAACTAAACATAATACAATGCAAAACAGAGAGATGATTTACAAGGAAAAAAATATCATCTCCCAAAACTATAATATACATTCAACTGTTTCCCTCCCAGCCAAGGAACCTCAGCAAGGGTCAGGACAAAATTAAGTAATCTCATTCCAAGACAATGAATGACAGGAAACAATTGGAAAACGGGTATGGGGGGGGGGGGGGGGGGGGGGGATAGAAGACACACCATGTACCTCCCTGCCCACTGTGGCAGGTCAGGATCCCACCAGAAACAAAACAGTATACAAATTAACTCTTTCTGTTTACTGTATCCAAAATAATAATAATAATAATAATATATAAAATAATAATATAACAAATAATAATAATATATATAACAATAATAATAATAATAATAATAATAATAATAATAATAATAATAAAAAAATAATATATAATAATACTTAATATCCAAAGGAAATTTTTTTGTTTTCCACACTGCACCTCAAATGTTTACTGTCACTCTTTTATTTCATTTTTTTTTTTTTTTGGAAGGCGATTATATTCATATAATTTGTTCATATTACTATGGTATTCTCTCACCAAACTAACCAAAAGGAAGGTCAATTTACCAAGGAAACTTGATAAGGCATTTGTAATATTAGAAATCTTAAGGATAGCAATATCATGCAAGGTATACAATCGACTCATCAAAAGATCACACTTCATTTTCGACTAGATTGGTTTGTATAATTTAAAACTCATAAGTGAAAGATGAAAATCATCATTTTTAGATGAAAAATAAAAAGGACATATGATGGAAATCTGGAGGCATGTCTCACTTGTAAAACTAAACCAATATTCATATTGGGTTTACTCTATCAATATATGTGACCTCCCCATATCAATTTGGTATTAGGTCGGAGAGAACAGAATACAAAAATTGAATTTAAAGCCAAAATTATTAAGATTTTTAGTTTGACAGGGTAACCAGGGAAGTCGGACAGTCGGAAATTTCATACTTAGTTGGAAATAATGAGATCGAGGGAAAAATTTTATTTAAAATGAGAAAAATTAGGAATTTCTTACTTAAAATGTGATCTTAAAAATGTATGAAGCTGTGCACAAATTAGAATTTTACTGGCTGTGCTGACTACTTTCGATACTCGTAATTGATACTATCAATTCACTATTTATTATTATGTAAACAATACATTTTCCATGATTTAATAACAATAAGCCCAACCTTGCCAAGGTTGTTCTTGTCTTCCATTTTAAATGGCATTTAAATACTGTACTGGTTTTTCTTTTGTTCTCAGATGAGACTTCGAACATGGTTTGATTACCATTTTGATTTATGCACCAAGTTTCTATGGAGTTTGTATTTTTAGTGGAATTTCAAATGAGATGTTTTATGGCATTTCATTTTTGTTTTTATTGTGCTTAAACTTGGGAGTATTTAGTGTCAGTAATATGTAGTCTAATTTGTTAAATTATAGTATAGACATCGTAAGTTATAATCTCTAGATCTACAATTCTTTTGCCTGGATTTTGGAACATGTGTAACTCAAAAGTAACAAAGTTAATTGTATAACGTGAATGATTGATAAACTTTAACAATGGGGAAGTGTAAATTTAATCCTGATTCGCTTGAAGATGCTAAGTATGCAGACTGGCTAATGTCTGATAAGGCAGAGAGTAACAAATGTTCATGTTATATTCACAAGAGTCTGTGATGGACAATCTGGTGTTAAACCCTAGATAGTCACATGACATCATCCAAACACACACCAAAAAAGAACACCTCAGTAAAAGGATCAAAATCCATTCTTCCCTCATCGGCATCAGCTATTCCTTCAACTACAATCCACTCATACTTAAAAGGTAGATGACAATGATGTGCTTGCCTCTGAAATTTTATGGACCATGCATATCAATATAATTTTTGCACACAATAGTGCTAACAGCTCAGATGAAATTGGATGTTAAAAAAAAAATTTCCAGACTCAGAAATTGCCACAAAATCTAAATGCTCCTCAACAAAACTTGAATATTTATCTGCATTTGGTATTGCCCTAGCAATAAAGAGCCTGATAATTTCATATATCAAAAAAGCTGAGAGCTTTGTTATGTTTGATAAAAGGCTCAATCAGGATCTCAAAAAAAAACAACACAACTGGATGTGCATCTACGTTTTCTGAATGTGAACGGGCAAGTCCAAAAATACATCGATTCCTGCTTTTTTGGGCCATAGAGCTGCATCGGACATCCTTCAACAGCTTTACATTGTCATGGACAAACTTGGCTCTCATAAAGACAGAACTCGTTCAATGATCCATGGATGACCCCAATATAAATTGGAAGGTTTTTAAGGATCTTTCTGCCACTCTTCCAGGGAAGGCTGGGACTTATCCCATAACTTCAAAACAATGTATTATCTTTTCCACAATTCTCCAGCGAGATGTGAAAATATATATATATTATATCTGTCAGTAATATTTATCTCCTTCCTCTAAAATGCTGTGGTCACAGGTGGCGAGAAACCATCCCAGCAGCAGAGAGAGCCATAGCCATATTTCCTTCTGTTGCTAAGTAAGTTGCTTTGTGAAAAAAAAAGGAAAGAAAGTGAGACTTTGTGAAAAAGTTTCAAGGCTGTGTTTGAGCTATAAGGTGCCAAACTTCTGTAAGCAAAACTGCATAGAATTGTATTTGTGGCAAACATATTGAGACCATTTTTGATAAAGTTTCAAAGTGATAAACCCCTTGTGACCTTTTGTGGAAAGAACTGTTCATCAACGTGAAACGCCTTTACAATTTACAGTCTGATTTTTCAATCAGATCATCTGATTTCCTTGATTGCTCCACCAGACATACATCTGCCAAAGGACATAGATGCTTCCCATTACAACAAGCCCAACTGAAAAAATTGATGTTGGTTACCAGACCGAGCAAAGAGAAGGAAAACATATGCGACTGCACGTCACCTGGTGGAGTTCAAAATGGCATTTCAAAAATTGGTGAAGGGATGTGTCCCAAAAATTATCAAAAAGAGCCTTCTGAAATACCTGTTTTCTGTTGACCAAGCTTGTTTTGACCCCTGCATCATATCATCAGATGGGTTATAAGCTAAAGAAATGCTCAAGAGAGAAGTTCATCACATGCAGCAATGTGGCTGGATAGATGCTAGCAATGTTGATGATGTTGTCTATCAGCTCACTACACTGGAGGATAATGTTAGGGCAAAGCATACTCATCAACAAAAAGGCTTCCATCAACATGGAGGATTACATGGACTGCCAGAATTAAGACAGGTTCTAAACATCATACTCATTTTGAGCCATGGAATGCCTAAGTAGAGAGGGGCTTCTCTATAAATAAAGAAGATGCTGTTGAAAAAACTGAAAGAGACATTGGTTGCTAGGAGGATAATTTGCCAGCATGTTCAAGGTAAAAATGTGGCGATGTATCCATTACCAAGGACATGCTTACTTCATGTAGCAGAGCATGGCATTGGTATTCAGAAACACTGAAAGCAAAGAAAAAAGCTGTCCAAGTATCAGAGGAAGCAAAGAAATGAAACAGACGGATGAGATGGGCCTGAAGTGTGAGAAAAGTCTTGAACTGGACATAGACCTGCTAATGAGGAGGGTAGATGACCTAAATGAAAAAGCAGAAACTGCAGGCCCAAATGCAGCACATGAAATGATAATCCCAAGCAATGCCTTGAGATGGGATTTTAAGGGGAAAAAAGAATCTTTGTCTGCTCTTTCTTCTCAAATTAGTGAGAAAGAGGAACAATACTCAAGGCGGATGAAAACGACTTGTACATAGTGTAAATATTTGATATTATTATTGTTCTGTTTTGGTGTACATAAGTATCGATTTTAAAATTTTTGATTAGCAGTCGAGTAATACTATATATTAGTACATGCTCACGAATTATGTGCCTGAGCAAGACTTAACTCACACTATTGGTCAGGTTGACCTCCGGGTTAGGCGGTCAATCCTGCAGACAATGCATTACGTTCCAAAAAAGATAAATTAAGTAATGACATTTTCTTTATTCAGTCTACTGCCACCCTTCTTCTGAATTCACATGTTTTTCAGAACTTGGATATAACTGAATTTTTATTGTTTGATATTTGTGTCTGAATTTCATTATTCTGCTGCAATCAATTCTTTAGTTATCTAAACCTGAAATACTCATTGAATAAAATAAATTACATGTGTTATTTATTTTGTCTAAAAATTAATGTAAAATTTTTGATGCGACCACCTTTCTTTTAATATTTTATAACATTTTGTTTCTTCATACAGGTAAAATGGATCACAATTTAGAGACCCACTTGAAATCTCTAAATGAACTTTGTAGAGTATGTGGCAATACAGCACTCACACAAAATAAATTGTAATCGCAAAAGATTATTCAGTAATGATTTCAAATGTGAAATACTTTTGTTATTTAATATCGATATTGGAAAGGACTTGGAAGCAACACATTCAAAAATGCTATGTTTCAAATGTGTAAAAAGAGTAAAAAAACATTAAGTAAACAAAGGAGAAGAGTTTTTACTTTTGTGGACAGATTTTGCACCCAGTGACATTACAATGTGCAATGTGTGCGAAACATTTACAAAAAATAAGTGTCGGCTGCATCAAAGATAGGCAATCAGGTGACATTCAAAACTTAGACACAATGCAAGACACAAAATCATCACATCAATGATTGATCTAACAAAAGACACTGACATCCTCTATTTTCAAAGTAGACGCTCAAAAAACAACGCAGTCAGACGAAAAGACCGATGCAGACTTTGTCAAGCAAAAATTATCTTAGTCAAAAGACAACATAATCAAGTTAAAAACAAAAGGGCAACCATTATATCTCATGAAAATTCCAAAGCACAGAACTAAATCTTCACAGGTAATATCTCCCATATGAAGAAAACGTTCAAAAGCAGTAACCGTCATAAGAAAGTATATAGCAGGTACATCATCAAAAGCATTGCATACACAACAATCATATGAATTAAAAAAGAATCCACCTCCAACATGGCGAAGCATTTGCCAAACTGCAGGCATCATAAATAATACAAACATTCCAACTTTGTCTGCCTTAGTGATGAAAGAGACGGTGGGATTGACGTGTTCACAGGAGAGGACATTGTGACAATTCTTAAGACAAGGCGGGATAAAAAATTCCAATGAACATGCTCAACAACATTTAATGAAAACACTGACAGATGACGACTTAGAAATTAAAAGGAAACCATTCAATGATTCAAGTGGAAAAGTTTTCAAAACACCGATGGTGAAATTAAAAAGCATTACAGATTTTGTAACCAAAATGCTTGATAAAATTGAAAATGAATTAACTTGGTATGATGGGGCCATCCCTAGTAATGAAATTTGGATCAAAGTCAGTGTAAAGTGTATCCACAGTAAAGGGAGTTTTAAACTCAGCAAGGCCATAGTAAATAGAGAAAATCCAAATTCCAAATACAATCACATTATAATTGCAATTGCAAGGACTCAGGATTCTAGGGAAAATTTGTAACTTTTTTTTAAAGATATTAAAAGACAGCTGTATGACTTGAATCTTTTAAAATAGAATGGGGAAAAAATTAGGTTGTTTCTGTTTGTGATTATGACGTTTTAACAAAAATGAATAATCTTTCAGGTGCTGGTGGTGCATAACCATGTCTGTGGTGTTTTGTAAAGAAAAGAGACATACAAAATTCGCAAATAGAAAATGCACAATTATGAAATTGGTCTCTTCTTCATCATGATTACAAAAGATTTTTAGAACATGGAGAGGGCTGGAAGAAAAATGCACACTCTTACAATACCAGTATTCACCCACTCATTCTTAACATTCCTTTACACAGAATGTGTCTGCCATATCTACACTGTTTATTGGGCATCACACATTAAGACATCATAAGATACTTGAAAAATAGTGTCGACAAAACAGATTGTTTATTGTTTGATGATGTAAACAATGAAAATGAAGATATTAAAATATTTCAACAGAACGGGAAAAAACTGGGAGAGATGTATAGAAATTAAATAATCACAATTCTTACCTGCTGCTTGTTGATTTAGAAGATGAAAAGAAGGAATGAAGAAGAAAAATAGAATCAGTAGAGAGTGAGTGACCTTTCATTTCACCATTACAAAAAGAGGAACTCACAGAAAGATGTGTGCATCATCCTTGACAAACAAATGCAATCACCCCACAATTTTACCACAGCAGAGGTTTTATCTGAGATCATTGTCATAAATATTTAAAGAACAAAATATGCCATTAACTCACTGATAACCTTACAAAAATTACTGCATCAAACACCACAGACACCAACATTCTTGATTTTGCACATGATATAAGAGACGTTTTTGAGCACATCGACAGTGCATTTAGTAAAGTACATGAATTAGTTTCACACACAAAACCAATCCAAATTGATGATCTACAACACATTCAGATTGCAAGAAAAACATTATATGACCCTTTACCGCAGTTATTTCCATGAAAAATTTCTAACAAAACATCACATACTTGAGAAGCACTTCTGACTGGGTGGTAAGGCATGCAATCAGGTTGAGTTCACTAAACAACTAAAGGCACAGCCTTTCGTTTCTGTGAGCAACTAGTGGTCATTATTGTGCAGAAGTGAAGTCAACAGATGCCCAGGTTTTAATAGCAACAGTGGTATGGTATGGTAGTAATGCCTTTTTATCTCTTTCTTTAAGATTTGGATTGTGTTTAAGTAAGACCTATTTTAAGTAGGAATATATTTTTTCAGCATAGAGAACTGTGGGAAGAATTGATAAAATACCTGGTAAGAAAGTTCAGTTCTAGGAAGGAAAATATAAAGCTGGATTTCCCTGGATATCTTGGTTTAAGAAATTACATTCATTACCCTTGATAAATTCTGCATATTTTTGACTTATTATTCAATTTTTCATTATCTGGTTACCCTGCAAAACACAAGTTTGAAATGGTAGGCCACATATAAGCTGTCACAACATCCAGCTCCATTTATCAAGGCAATCTTTTAAAAACCTGAAAATTCTCTTCCACCTATGAGAATCAAACATTGTGACCATACAATGATATAAACATGTGACTCCCTGCCTCCAGTCAGCAGACGTCTAGTTGCCCTTGGGTGTGAAATACGTCATACTCTCGTCATGCTCTTTCTCCATAGATTCAAGTAAATCATCTAGCCTACAAGAAAAAGACAAAAGAAATAACATAAGTTTAAGACCTGACTATAGATACAAATATAAAATCTGTGATATCAATAAAAAAAATTGAAAATGAAGTGGACAGGATCACCCAATTCTATTGCTTTACTTTCCAACCCTCAGTATTCCAATCATGGAAAATCACATTTTCAAAACTTGCACCACCCCATCCCCCTAAGGAAGACCTTGCGAGGTCTCAGATTTGCGAGTTTTTTGCAAAGATGACAGTAATTTAAATCAGTCGATATTTGAAGGACGAGTTTTCTGGCCAAATTCTTAGATACATATCTTTCCAGAGTTAAGTGGTTAATTAAACACTTAAATTGCAACAATGATCTTTTTTAAACTTACTTTATTCAGTTATTTACAGCCTTATTTGCAGATTTATTTGTTTTTACTTGGACAGAGGATGACAGCTGCTGTTGCTGCCCTCTTGGGATATAATGTCAGATTGGTGTTGTAAAATTGAATGCAGCCTACAAATTGTTAAGTCATAAGAATTGAACAAAAAAATAATAAAACACAAACAAAAAAAAAACAATACATAAAACGTTATGAGCTAAAATCCTTCTTAAACCAACAACAAAAACCATAAAAACTAATAATTTATGCATAATCCAGAAAGACATAAATCCACTAGCTTTAAATGTTTGGTATTAAGCATTCCATTCATTTTTGAAGCTGTTACTGTTATATTCATTTTTGTCAGCATCTAGAAGCTGAATATTCACTTTGAACTTGGCTAAGTCAACAACTTACAATTGTACATTGGTCTTATTGTCATCCATCAGTTGAACCGACTCCATTGGATTTAGAAGAGAATGAAAGACAGGTGGTGTGCTGCCATCCCACATACTCAGTGGATTTATTGAGGTGTCTGCTGTCAAATTTAGGCTCTGAACATTCATCTGCAACAATAGGAAAAGAATAAAAATATGGGGTAACCCAACAACCATCCATTTCCTGTTTGTGACACTAAGAGTAGTTGAAGATTTGACTAAACACTTAAAATGCGACAATGTATTATAAGTTTTTAGGAAAATTTCCCCAAAGGTCTAAACAGGAAATTGATCTTTATTTCAACTTAAATATGACCTTATTATTGATTTGGCTTATTGAACTTGAACTTTGACAGGCATACTTGACAAATAAATGGATGGATTTTCACCATCAAATTAAATTGAGCTTTTTAGATAGCGCAATATCCACTAAACATGCTCAAAGCGCTTTACAAGGAGTCCCTGGCCAACAGCAACACTTAACATTTAGGACGTGACATGACGTCTGTTAGTCGATATTACAATTTTTTCGGACAGAGACAATGCTGTAAACGGCCAGGTACTCATTTTACACCTGAGTATAGTGAGAGAATGTGAGGAAAGATTGAATAAAGTCTTGTTCAAGGACTCAACTATGTGCCAAGCAAGGCTCGAACCCAGGACCTTCCGATCCGAAAACGAGTGTCCTACCAAAAGACCACATAGCAGCACCATCACACCCGAGTGCACTCAGATGTTGAATTACAGTGAACAATTCAAAAACCCTCAGATTACGATGATTTATTTTAATAAGAAAAAAAAAAAGGAAAACAAGTCCAGAAAAGGCTTAAAACGTAAGATAGGGGATATCCTTCACAAGAGCATGATGAGAAGTGGCCTCCTATAAAATATCTCTGAGTAAAGAACAGGATCTCACAGAAGCCTACTGGAATATAAACCAAAAACTAGAGGTGCCTAAATGAGACAATAAAATTTGCCTTTTTTTTCTTTTTTTAATATCTTAACAGGGTAGGTAGGGGGTCAATAATAACACTATCGCCACCTAGTATTTTTCAATACCCTCCCCCCCACCCCCCTACCTTATTCTTGATATATATAGTTTTGATCTCACTGCTTGATCTCATTGTCGCTCTCTCTCTCTCTCTCTCTCTCTTCCTTTTCCCATGCACGCACACAGACACACACACACACATATATACATTCACTCACTCAATCCTCTCCAGGCCTGCTGGTACTTGAGGCGATGCAAGGATCTCCACCTGGTCCTGTCAGCAGCTATTCTTGGAGCCATCTCGAGGGACAGACCTCTCTGTTTTATGTCCCTCTCTACGGTACATCTCCAGTCTCCTCGAGGCGGCCTCACTTCCTCTTTCCTTGGGGTGTCCATCGCAGAGCCTTTCTTATCAGAGTTTCATCAGGTCTGCGAGAGACATGCCCCAACCATTGCCATCTTCTCCCACTTCAGCTCTCATTCTCAGAACCTCATCTGAGATTGTGTTTGGCCAGAATATCTTGAAGATACTTCACAAACAATTGTTTTGGAATACTTCAAGTTTCTGGATGACACTCTCACACATACACACATTTTCACCTATAATGTTTCAACTATTATGACAATTAATATACATTATATATATATAAACACCACCAGACTGACTGACAGACAAATAAAACAGGGAAGTTGTCTCCAGTCTGTGTCCCAAATCAGGAAGAGGAAAATTCTAATAGCAGTCAATACATGTTGGTCTAGAAATGGTCTACCAAAGGCACACTGCACAAGTTAGCTCCGATAGTTTGTCACTAATCAATCAGTAGCCATACTTAATATTGCTTGACTCTGTTACAAAACAGCGCTTCGTAGGATAGGGCACCAATGCAATAAGAGTAAACATGTTTAATTAACAACCCAGTCAAAATCTCTCTGGCAGGGAGAAAGATCACACTTCAATCCACCCAATCAACCCTCTATCCATCTCCATTATAGGACTAAACTAAAGATAAAGACTACTAACTGCATCTGAGGAACGTTTCCAGATGTCTTCCTGCCTCCGCCTCTGCAACATAATTATGTTCTTTTTCATGTCTTGGATTTTGTTGTTCTTGATCTCCAATTCAGGTAGAAGCCTCCTCAAGTCGTGAAACAATTCCATTTTTTTACTAGAAGGGTAGTAATAAAATTTAGTATGACAATTAGATAAATGGTAACAAGTTAAAATTATGATGAGAAAAAAAAATGTTTGCCTAGTTTAACAGCATTAATAACTACATAGATAGCAGTTGTTTTTTTTTGGTGAAGATATGTATTAAAATCTCTATGATGAAAAAGATAAAGATAACAACAATGATAATAATAATAATAATAATAATAATAATAATAATAATAATAATAATAATAATAATACATATTGGGGACACCGCTTAATTGGTACAGTCGCTTTATTGGGACGATTCCTTGGGAACAGAATATTTTCTATATATATAAAAGGTCATTTCATTTCCAATTCCCTGCCGCTTAATGGGGACAAAATTTGACAATGACCATCCCCATAAAAGAGCTTTTTTGTTGTCTTCATTTAAAGCGACGGTTCAAAAAATACAAATTAGTCTTACGGGACTGCCAATGGAGTGAGTGCTTGTACCGTTCATCACAGAGGTCTGTGTTATGTTCAAGGCTCTTAATAGCCTGATGGCTCTGGATAGCCAACGTGGTGAAATGAAGAAAAACTCTGAAGACTCTTGTAAGCACTTGTGAACAATGATTTTATTTACTTCCTGTAACTGTTTATATATACATGTAGACAAAAAGGGGAAAAACTATAATTGACTAATAGCGGGATATAAAGATTCAAGGAAATATTCTTACTTTACTAATTTACACTAAAATATATACATGGTTACATTCCTTTGTTCATAATTGGCATTCATACATCTTTCATATAGGTTACAATAAATTTCTCATTCAACCCTTAGAACCTCAATCATTACAGTCTGAACAATAGAATGTACCTGTTTCCCCGGTTAGTGCCTATTGCGACAGCCAATCGAGTGTGTGGTTGAACCGTTCATAGAATTTACCTGTAGTCCCTTGTCAGTGTCATCGTCACATTCATGGTCATGAGTCATGGCCACGATGCATGGCAAAAAGGTCAACAACAGACAGTTGTAAACTGCTAAACTAAAGCTAAATTTTCGCTGAGTGGCCATGCAAGAAATGCAGAGAGACAATACAATACAGACAGAAAAAACAAACAAAAAATCAACAAAAAATTGAAGAGCACGAAAGTACTGATGAAAAGGACAGCCCATCAATGACTTCATTAAAAAAAACGTGAAATGGTGAAGCTGTTGCGACCATTTGTCCTAGAAAGAACTCTGACCCCTCTGACAAAGTTTGTAGATCAGATTAGCAGTCAGGTGGCCACTGAAGTAACCCACAATAGATGTCAAACAAGTCTCCCTGATTACTATGGCTTTAAACCATGAAAAAAAAAAAGAAAGAAATGAAACAAACAAACATAAAAAAGTTGAATGCAACCAATACAGCTTTCATTAGAAGTGGTATTGCCAATCCGAAGTCTGGATAAATGCAAAGGGGATTATGGTAAATCTGAAAAATTGCTCAATTTCATAGCAGCTGCTTAATCGGGATGCCACTTAATTGGGATTTGTCATTTCCAATCAACAATCCAAATTTGACTATTCTTGATTTCATAGTTTTTAAATCTATAGAGCTCTGGGGCTTAGATCCATTATAATAAGATTATTATTATTATTATCATCATCATCATCATCATAATATTATTATTATTATTATTATTATTATTATTATTATAACAATAGTAATAGTAATGAAGGCCCCAATAGATCTGTTGAGAGATTAGTCATTTCACAAGCAGTGGGACTGTCGTGGCTTTGTGTGCAGTCAGACCTCTCTGACCACCAGTGGTAATTAGCTCAGTCTTTTTGTAAATATTATTCTGAACATATGATTTTCTTTTTGTTCGTGATACACATTAGGTGACATTTTTTCAGGTAGAATTCCATATTCTATTCTTTCTTTCTTGATTGTAGCCTGTCCAAGTTTTCTTGCAATCTTTTGATTTTTAAAATTTCCCTATATTATAGAAGGCAAGGCTATCATCTGCAAAAAGTGGAATTTTGATAATTCTGATACTTTCCTCAGCATATTATTAATGAATAGCTTAAAACTGTTCCTTGAGGTGTACACCTGAGAGAACTGGAAGTGATGATGATTTTTTGTTTTCAACAATGACTCTTTGGGATCGCATCAAAAGAAATGATTTAATCCAAAAGTAGTTGGGTTTTGAGAACCCATGATGAGGCTTAGGTTGTGTACTTAATCAAAAGCTTTGCTCAAACCCGTTCCCCAATCAACAACCAAAACAGTAAGAGTAATAAAACATGATATATGGAAAGGATAAATGATAAGGCAAAAATGATATTGCACTCTACAGACCCGCAACATGGTATTACAAGAAATATCAGGATAGAGCTCTCAAAATATTAGAATTTGGGTCACGAAAATTTGAATATGTTGTGCTTGATGGGTCCTGCAATTCTTTTAACCCAGATATTTTATTTAATCAGTCACAATGATCTACTTCTTAAATGTGCAATCTACACATGTGTGCTCATTATGTGACTTAAGACAACTGAATAACAAAACAAAATGTCTGCACAATAGGTTAATGAAGCTTATGATATGTATTGTAGCGTTGACTCACCCAATAATGTCATGAAAGCTTTCAGTGAGTTCCTCACTGCATACCATACATTCGCCTATGATTTTTACCATAGGAGTGTGCTCAAGGGTTCTTTCATCTATGGAAATATAGGGAAAAGATATCAACTTTATACACTCAATTTTTTCTTCTTCTTCTTCCTTTTAAGTTTGTAACTTCAGATTTTGAAAATTCCACAGTATTTTTCTTTCTTTCGATATGTGAGACTGTCTTAATGTCGATGGTATGAACGAGTACAAGTGTACATCCGCTCTTGAGTGGGGGAACCATAAACTTGGATGACTTCCTCTTATTTTGTTGAATATCACCGATGGGTAATCTAACTTGATCGTTTAAGCCTTTGCAAAATATTGTTACTTTGTTATGCTTTCTTCTCTGTTGTAGTAGTTAGAGATTTTCATGGGTTTTTTTTATCTTTGTTGTTTTGATTTATAAAATTCACTGTTCTGTTTTGTATTTGTTGATTTCTTGAATTTCTGATTTGTGGTAAGAGTCCCAGAGAAAGCCACTATATTCTAGTGTAGGTCTAACAAAGGCTTTGTAGCACTTTAACTTTATTTCCCTCCTGCTGTCTTATAAGTTTCTTCTGAGGAAGCCCAGTTTCCTTACAAACAATGTAGTTTTAATGTGCAATGCAGATGGCTGTTAAAATGGATGTGTTATTTTTGATAAAAATTTTATGTGTTGAAAAGGGTATTATATACACTTTACCATTTCAGAAATTTTTTAAAATCTTGAAATAAAGTAGACAAATGAAAAATAATTCTCTCTTTACATTTACATTCCCAAATGCCGGATAACAAAGAAGAGTCGGTCACAGTACAATGAAGCAATGTATTATAGGGGCTAAGATGTTGGGCTCAAACCCAGGTCCCTCAGGTGTAAGACCAATACTTTTGTCAAATCAGTCATTCACCTCCTAGTATAACCTATTCCTCAAAAACATTTGAAGTATTAAAAGTTTTCAAATGGAGTCTACACTCTTCTTTATACTTACTGTATGATCTTAGTTTTTCATAAAGTTTCTTGGCTTGCATTTCACTGATAGAAATAAAAAAAAAAAAGATTGAAAATCATAAATCATGAAATAAGATCAAACTTGTGAGATATTTCTTTTTAAATGGGGGAGTTTTAAAATTTGTCGTTTGTTTTTCAGGATGGCTCCTAATCCAAATTCCAATTTTAAGAAAATGAAAAAAGAGAGATGACTGGTCTCAACTGCTGAAAGATTGATAAAAGTGATTGAAAAATTATATATACTCATACTCATTTAACATTTTTAAAAATAAATCATTCCTATTGAATCTATATCATCTGTTCTACATTTAAGTGAATTTTTCTCCAATTTTTGTTTTTAGAATAAATTTTAATTTTGATACCCGTCAATTCATTGCTTTGAAGTAACAATTGTTATAATTTGTTTATATACTCTAAACACTACTACAAAAGCTATTTAGATTTCTGATACATGGTAAGTTCTACTCCTTCATGAATAAAATAGCTGTCCATGTAACCCAAATTTTGCCAATCTTCTAGGACAAGATTTTCAAATTTTTATGATTAAAAAATAGAATGAAGTAAACAATCAATCCAAGTGTAATAATAATTGTTAATCACATTAACAGTCGTTTATAATAATATATTTACCACAAGCGAAGTAATTGGGAATTTTCAAATGAATGGAGTTGCAAATATTATCTTTCTTTTTTCAAGACTGCCATCAACTCTCCAACAATCAAACAAAAACAACAAAAAATTTTGGAATCTTTATTGCTTCTTCTCAATAGATTACATTTTGACCTTGGTTTATTAAAATGATATTTATTAAAAATCAGGTCTCTGTGTGTCGAGTCCCCTTAAACAGTCAATTAAACTAACATCAGATAAAGCCAATTTTTCATTATGAGAGCAGTTACAACAACGCAAATTGGGCTCCAATGAAGCCTTTGTTGTATTATTGTCACAGCCCTTTTCATGAAAATATTAACGACTGTAATTACATTCAGATAAATAATGAAACATTATGTTAAGAAAAAGACTCAGTCCTGCCATTAAAAAAATTGGAACAAAGAAAGTAATTCTTAACTGTTGAGGGAACACGGCCTATGAAATACTTGGAAACTAAATGCATACCAATCTTCAAGCTTTGGATCCTTGGTCAAATTGTTTTGTAGCTCCATACACCTTTGGATTTTTTCCTCGACAAAATTGTCCAATCTCGTAACTTGTAGACTCTAAGTTAAGACAAGATAAGAAATATGAGAAAAGATTTTAATCATCCAATAATAAAAATCCCCAGTATTTTGTTGAAGATCATTTCGATCACAAAATTGCATTATACAATACTTTAAAATGTTCTTGCAAATACATTATGAAATCTAAAGCATATGCGAGCTCATTTTTCCCCAAAACCACCTGCTTATTATAGTCCACTTATAGTCGGCTTTTATACCAAAACAGCACTTCGAAGGGTAGCAGATGATTTGCTACTTAAAATGGACAACAACAGGTAGATTGTCGTCCTCGTTTTCTTTATTCATCGTCTATCTAGAGGTGCCTTAACGAGTCAATAAAATGTATAGTAAAATACAGGGAGTAAAAATAACGTTTCAGCCTTTGGCTTTCTTCAGGTAAACAAGAAAAGGAATTTTAAGATAAGATAAGATATACTTTATTCATCCAAAAAAATGGAAATTCGTTTATAGACGTGGCATGCATGAAAATGTATAAACACAAAGTTGAGAATATATGGCGACAATGTATACATATATAATATATGCAAATGCACAAAAATGTAAAAATATACAACCAAGAACCAATAGCAAAACTTCATATTATATTAGTTTGATAAGTTGAGATAGGCCATACCTCTGGCCCTTAGTCCGAACCTGTGTGTATATTTAAAAGTTAGTATTTAATTCAAATCACAGTTGCGCGTTAAAAATTAGAACACCATGTGGCAAAAATGAGTTAAGGTGACGTGTTGTCTTTGTTTTTATAGATATAAGGCGACTGCTCCTCATGGAGAACTTGTGAAGTGGGTGATCGCCATTCTTCATAACTTTCTCCATTTTACTTAGACAAAATCTCTTGAACAATTCTTCAACATTGAAAATTGGGTGAGTATAACTCCTGGCTTTATCAATTATCCGATCAATTTTCTTAATGTCACAAATACTGGCATTTCCACACCATGCTGTAATACAAAAAGTAATATTATATTACATTTGCATTATGGTTAGTAAATGAGAAAAAGAGAGTAAGAAAGAAAACATTATAGGTAAAAATGTGTGCAAGTGTGTGCATGCAACGGAAGGGGGCAGATTCTACAGAACATAACGAAATAGCAAAAAAAATATTTAGCCTGATTACAAATGATTTCGAACACGGGGAAAATAAATACTCTATTGTAGTCTCGAATTCTTTAATAACCCATATTCAAGTAGGTGTTATCATTGGTTTAATTGTGATTGTTTCATAATAAATAGAATGATGTGCAGTCTTACGAGATCTTCGATGCTTGCAGCTTCCTGTTTTGACTGTAACCATTGGCTGTGAATCGCATCATTTATACCTTGATTCAAATCTGCAGTCAAGAAAAAAAAAATTTGGAAATTCTTTAAAATACAAAACCAAGGTTTAAATCCGGGATAGATTAAATATGAAATATTGAATATCAATGCAATTTGCTGAATATACAATACAATTATTTAGCAAAAACATATAAGAAGCATTTGGAAAAATAAAACCTGTTTAATTGGGTTTTAACAGAGAAAGCATTTCCAATTACTAATAGTGACTTTATAGTAAAAGAAATGATACATATGACCTCAACATATTTGGATGCTCTTTGTGATGAAATAGTTTGTGGCTGTCTCATAAAGTTGCAGTAAATAACCTTTATTGGCTGTTTCACACTTTTTCTTAGTTCACGAAAGATCTGGAATGTTGTTCCTGGCATTTGGTCTTTGAAATAGCCCCAGAGAAAAAAATGTGGAGTGTGCAAGTTGGGGCTGTGAGAGGTTCAAGGATGCTCTGTACAAATACTCACTTCACGATCACCAAAATGGATTCAAGTCAAGGAATTCTTTGCATTGCAAGGAGCTGCACCATCCGACTTAAACCATGGTCATGTTTGTCTGCCATACAATCTTCCCACAGGCTGCTAAAACTAACAAATATATTGACATATCCATTTGCAGTAGCAGTTTGTGTCTCCCCACTTCCATTACAAAACCCAAATAGCTTGATGATTCCATGAGTATTTAAAGCCATCCACACTGTTGCTTTTTGCCCATGTCAATCTTGTTTGATAATTTTATATGGTCACTCCATTGATCAATCAATGACAATAAGGAATGTCTGATCACAGACTGCTTCAGTGTCTCATCGACAGAAATGCAAACTTTCATCACATTCTCATCAGTATGTGATCTATTTCGGATAGCAACTCCTTTCCTCGAATGGCTTATTGAGAGACAACTGCATAGCTTAAAACTTTCATACCATCTTATAATCATTTTGACACAAACGTTTTCGGCAGGGAATCAATATATGTTACTTCCTTCAAAATTCAAGTTGAACTTTCTTCAGTGACTTAAGATTCAGGCATCTTCCCAAAAAAATGCGAAATGTTTTTTGTGATGATGTCCAAGACATTGCTACAAACATTTTAGTTACACATTTTTAAATCTGGGTGTTCAAATTTACTTCCTTTTCAAATTTGGTGGAAAATGATTTGTAAATAATAAGGTCCTGAAAAATTTGGTGAGGGACATTGAATTCAAAACATTAGGTACAACGAGGAGTGGACAAAGAATTCAAAACGAAAAGGCCTAAAGCCAGGTTTACAAATTATTAGCAGGTCTACTAACGCTTATGGACAATATTTTGTGTTAGTTTGAGAGTAGTTCCATTAAAACAATGAGCCCATAACAATTCGGGTTATCAGACCTCCAAATAAGTACACATCGGTCAAAAGATATGTCACTCTGCTTGTTACCCTGTACTCTTTACCCACAATTTCTTACCATAAAAAAGTAATCCTTCAGAGCCATTGGGCCCATGGAGCCAGAGTTTATCTTGGTTTCTCTAGCATGAAATGGACAATAGAAATTACTTGCTATCCTTTGGATAGGACACTAGTCTATCACAAAGTACTTTCCACCAAATCTAACAGACTCAGATACCCAGTCACTGCTGGGTGGACATGGGTGACAGTCAGAAAAAATCTCGACTGCATCCGGGATTGATCTTGGCCCCTTTGCGTGTGAAGCGAGTGCTCTACCAACTGAGCTATCGGGACCCCCTTTTTCTTAGCATACTCAGGTGTAAAACGAGTTCCTAACAGCAAACTATAAGCTTTATAAAACAAAACTTATACATTTTACTTAAGGGGCGGTTTGGGTCTAATTATTAGGAAAATCCTTCAAAAATTTGATTTTGAGATTTTGGTGGGAAATGATATTTTATTATCTTAGAAATAATAAAATTGAAGTCTAAATTCTTAAAGTAGACTATAAAGGCACGAAATACACAGTCGAAAATGGTGCAGGTAGTAAGAAATGTGTGAAAAACGGGAAGCCATTTTGCTATTTTCTCAATATGTCATTTTTCTAAGGCTATGGGAAACTGTGTCAAACGTTTCTCAGAATCTATTCAATGAAATTGTCTGAAAATTTCCACAGTTATCACAGAGATAATGTATTATGTCACCATAGAGAGATTTTTTTGATAAGATTTGTGATTTTTAAATTATAATCCTAAATCTGAATTTTTTACATCAATTTTGTCATAACATTTTGATTCTCAACTTTGTAATGATCTAATAAAAATTCCATAAGCTAAAGCCGTAAAATCTCTCTATGGTGACACACTATGGTACAATGTTGACAAGAGGGAAGAATATGGAGGTCATTCCTTCATTAGTTTTTGTGGAACGTTTGCCACAAGATTGTTATATTTTTTTATGTCAGACCCCCAAATTAGGTCGCAAAATGGGTATCAACACAGATAATTAAAATTTTTCACCATAAATGTTGTTTTTTAACCTATATTGATGATACAGAATGATTAAAACCGCCCAATATAGGTAATTAAAATTTTTTTAGAAAAGACCCAAACCTCCCCTTAAGCTTCTCAGGCTGAAAAAGTTGAATTTCAAAAAATCTAAACAAATCCTCTGAATAACAGGTGAACATTTTGAATGGCTACTTTAGAATAGATTTTTTCTTCTCAAAAATTATTTAAAAGAATTTTTTAAAAAGCTATCTTGAGGCTCAATAATTTACATCCAATGTTTTTTGTGATGTCTATTGTATTCATGATTTTCTTCATCAGACCAACAACGTGAATGAAGGAATAAGGGTGTGACAGATCTGCCTCGACAGGTTTTCTAAACGTAGAAATGTGATCCATCTCCTTAAAACTTTTGATCAAAATTATAGATTTTCTTTTCTTTAAAACCCAACTTTTCATAATTTTTCAATACGACTTTTGATTTTTTAAAATTCAGCACCATTGACATGCCGGTTTTTAAAAAAGCTGGTTGGCCATAAAATAAGCATTAATTGCTTTTGCAGGTGTTTTTTTTTTTCCTCATTTCATTCTCAATGTTAGGGCTAGTCAAAAGTACAATACCAAAATATTCTCTAATAATTAATACATACTTACTGTCATTTGAATCATATTGTCGCAAGTCAAAGTCAAGACTGTAATTATAAAACAAGAAACAAATGTAATATAATAATTGATTACAATACAATATAGGTGAATGTAAAAAACTGGCTCCTATTGTAACGAGTGGACATTTTTTTTTTTTACATAAGGGGTGAGAGATGCCTGTGCATATATCTGCATTTCCCAACCCCATAAGTAATTTAATTCACTCTAGTTGAGGAAAAATCCATAACACTTCATTCACACATGTGCAAACGACCAAAATACTCCAGCACAGCTATAACACTGAAGCACTATCCTCCATGAGAGGCTTAAGCTTAATACCCGTATTACTCTATAGGTGTGAAAAATCATGACTCAACCAGATAGCTGGTCACTTTAAGTTAATTCATGCTTCACTTCATGGTCAAGTGGATATCAGCATTACCACAGAAAATTCTGGGAATCAAGGTTAATTCAAGAACTTGAAATTTATTTACTAACACATTTCCAATACCTTAGACAAGCCATTTAATTAAATTCGACAATTTAAAAATTTTTACAAAATTTAATTATACCCCTAATCGACCCTCAAACCTACTAAAAATCAAAATTCAATGCTTAGTCCTCCCTCCTTATTTTGAGATTCATCTCTGTAGACATGGCATGTCAATCATAATCAGGAAACTAATGAAAATCTATAAGCACCCATCAAAAACGTATATTTTTGAAATACACATTTTTAAAAATATGGCCTAAGGCAAGCTTGGTGACTCAAACGAATTAGTAAACAGAATAAGAGTTTTTTAAAAAGGCAGTGAATAAGTAGATCATCTGTGTTCGATCCAGGTATGATCTAATAATTTATTTTGTTGGTGGATTTGTATAAAGGTGCTTGTAATACTTTTAGCACATTTCAGAACCAGGAAAAATTGACATCATGGAACGGCCTTATCATAATAATATAAGAAAAACCAAACCAGATCAAAAGGAAGTAAATTCAAAGACAATCAGTCCATAACCCTTGAAAACACATGAAAGTCCCACCTTGACACAATATCTCCACCAAAGGAGCTGTAAGTGATACAAATAAAAACAATAACAAATCAAGAATTTTTTAAGTACCTTATGTTAAAATATTCCTGAAAAGCTTCCAGTCGTTTTATTTCATCAGTCAAAGCCCTTTTCTCCTTGACAATCATCATGACAGTATGTGTGAGAGCTTTCCTGGGTGTGAAATTTAAAAAAAAATTTTAAAAGCAATATAACAAAATGTGACCAACTGCCTCAATTCAGTAATACATTGAGGGGTGAACCAAAGTAGCACAAAACCTAAATGTCATAACAAATATCATTTTGACTTTTTATCTACTTTTCAGCATCTAGTTCATCCCAACACGGAGACCAGAAAAGGTAGAGGATCAAGATTGACATATTTATTACAAAAACTTTTCAGAATCTGCTCAAAATTTTGATAAACTCTTCACTTTTTAATTGAAGCAAATGATTTATCTTACATAATATTCAATTTCACCATTAACCACTGTTCCATTACAAGAATAATAAGAATAAAAACATCACATACATTGTGTTTGATTGATCGAACTAATGCAATCTGTCACTTTTTTAAAAGATTTGCTGAATAAATGCTGCAAAAAGAATATTGATGTGAGTATTACAGTTAAGAAAGGTCCTGATAGTGAAGCAGTAGAGCACTCCTCTCACAAACATAGGGACCAGGATAAGCACCTGGCAGTAATTAAGGAGCCGGTTCTGTTATTTCTGACAGAAAGTATCAGTATCCTATCTTTTTAAAGAGACACAGCATGGGATAACCCAGCACACCATATGGATCTAAAGGACTACTTTATTTAATGCTTTTTTTTTTTTTCGTTACAATAAACAGTAATATATCCAACATTTATCTATGCAATATTTTCATCTCATTTATGTTTCACTGTGTCTACTTTACTTTGACTTGAGATTCCTGAATCCATACAACTTTCTTGACATACCGTAGTCAGCCCTTGTAAAAGGCTTTCTATTCATATCTTTTATGTCCTATCAAAGACAAATATCATACTGATATCAGGATTTGATGTGACAGAATTTTTTACAACAGCATGGCTAATCAAATGACATGCAAATAAATTTTATTTCATTGATGAGCGGCTGGAACACTTTACCAATTGATTGATATTAACCAACATTGCTCATAAAGAGTTAAAAGATTATAACTTACATGGCTGTTCTTTCACTAGCCTCTAACTGTTTATAATCAAAGTTTTTAATGGCACAAAAGTAAACAACATTTTTCCACGCCTCTTTTTGTCTCTGCAATTGAAAAAAGAAGGAGAAATCAGTGAATAAATTCTGCAAATAAAAATTTTATAATAAACATTTTTAGGATTGCCATTATGAGCCTATTTATTCTACTATAAGAACGGTTAACACAAAGGACTTGAAAAAAAAAAAAAGTTTGTTTTAAATCAGGGCCTGAAGCCAATGTTTACCTTGTCTTCTAATGATAGAAGGAAAGGACAATAACAATTTAATGGCTACCCTCTGAATTAAATGCCAGTTTATTGAATAGTGATTTTCATCATATCAGCACACCCTGCTAGGAAAAAGGGTTTAAAGAATCTTTGACTCTTTTTTTGTTTGTTTGTTGCTTTAGGTCTCTTCCAACACAATTGAGGTTATATGAGAGACCGCTGAAACCAAAAAAACAAGCAATCTAACAAAAATAGTACAAATGTAAATCAAAATCATAACCTAAAGATATCATAAGCTAAATTATAAATAACCAAGAACAAACAGGCAGAAGATTTACAGAAAAAAAAAATATCCCCTGTCAAAAATACAATCACAAACCAAAGAAGCAGGATAGGCTAGTAAAGAGAAGAAGAAACGACATCACTATCATAACGTAAACCCATGCGAACATCATAGGTATATGATTCAAGGGTGCTGCTCCCATCCAACCACCCGCTATAATCTTTGACTCAAGCCAGAATCAAAATCAGTCGACTTGTATGTAAGTGAAGTGTTCCCCCCAATTGACAGTAAAAAACATGAGAATTTTTTGTTTGTTTTGTTTGTTTGTTGCTTTAGGTCTCTTCCAACACAATTGAGGTTATATGAGAGACCGCTGAAACAAAAAAAACAAGCAATCTAACAAAAATAGTACAAATGTAAATCAAAATCATAACCTAAAGATATCATAAGCTAAATTATAAACCAAAGAAGCAGGATAGGCTAGTAAAGAGAAGACGAAACGACATCACTATCGGATCGTACACCCATGCGAACATCATAGGTATATGATTCAAGGGTGATGCTCCCATCCAACCACCCGCAAACATGAGAATGGAAAGGTCTTCATCTCAAAACTAGACAATAATGCAGTAGGCCACAAAAACAAAATCTGCCTCTTCTAAATAAATTCAATATCTTTAGAAAGAAAAAATGCAATAATCTAAGGGCAACCAGATTTCTATCCCATTTTTTGTGATAAAGTAACTTGTTAAAAAACTTTTGCCATTTCTTTGTTAACATTTAGGCTTAAATGGAACTAAAATTAAACTCAAATAACTCTAAATGAAAGTTTAATTTAAAATTTCTGAATAAAAAATAAAAAAGAATGAAATTCAAATCATTTTCTTGAATGCAAATCTAACCTGATAAGAGAGAACAGTATCTGGTTCCTTGACTATATTCTCCACTGGCTTTGGTAATTTATTTTTCCGTATGATGTCCTCAGGAATTGGCCACTGACAGAATAAGTGGGCTGAGGGATTCTTAGAGCACTGAAAAGTAAATAAAGAATGAGAAGCAAGGTGGACACTGTCAAAAGAAAAATAGTTGAACCAAGTAAAGGAACCATAAAAGTGGCCTGTCAACCCGAGTTAACCATGGTGTCAGCCACAATGCAGTGACACAAAGAAAGCAATAAGGATAAAAATTAGATACCAACAACAGGGCTAAAACCCAAGTCCTTTTGGTGTAAATCAAATCTTTTATCCACTCCTAATTGGGGACCACTGGTGTAGAATCATACTTAGGCCATTGCATGTTAGTCAGACCGTCCAACAACCAAGCCATGATGATCCTTATTTAATGTGTAATGATAACACACCATTCCTTTCTAGTGTTTTGTTTTGTTTTGTTTTGTTTTTTTTTAAAGGTTTTTACGGTGCTTGCGATACATTTAGGTCATTTCAGTAAAATGGAAGAGAATGGGAAAGTAAAAAAAATTATAGATTTACAATTGAAAGCACACAAATAAAAAGTAAGATGAAGGGGAATGGTTTTAATAAGGAACAGATATAGATTCTAAGAGCACACTATTAGTGAACTTAGTCTGAGATCACCTAAAAGTCTCATCTTGACACAAGCACAAGTCTCTACTAAGAGGAGTACACCCAAATGTTTACAAATAATTGTATATAAAACAAACCAAAAATGCAGTGAATAACAGAAAGATGATTTACAAGAAAAAAAATAGATCATCTCCCAAAACTAATACTATACATTGTTTCCTTCTCAGCCAAAGATTCCGGCAATGGAAAGGACAAATCCAAGTAATCTCATTCCAAGGCAAAGACAAAAAGCAATTGGAAAACAACACACATAGGGGTATAGAAGACCCAGAAAGAGACCTCCATGCCCATTATGTAGGTCGGGAACCCCACCCAGCCTTTCTTATATGCTGTCTGTCCTTTAAAGCCATTAGACCAATGAGGCCAAAGTTTATCCTGAATTCTGCAGCGTTAAATGTACAGTAACGTTGAATTTTCTATCCTTTGGAGAGGGCAAAGTTACATAATCTGGTCTGAATTGATAAAGATGTCTAAACAAAGATTCAGGACTGTTACAACCTGAGACTGTCACCGATCCATTTGCTTGTGCTAAGTGCTCTACCAACTAAGCTACCAAGACCCCAATGTATTTTTTTTCTGCAATTCAGTCTTCCTTGTTAATTCTTTTTTTTTAATGTTTCTGATTGTTTTCTTTTATTTTGTTTTCATATCTTTTTACACTTCATTTGTAAAATGTGTCAAATGCAAAAATCTCTGAATTCCCCTCCTCATAAAAAAAAAAAAGAAAAGAACCAAAACAATACGAATGCCCTGCCCACCTTAATAAAAAGAAATTATGATGGATTCATCTTAATACACAGCCGTTTAAATAGGGCCCAAACTTTCACTTTAGTTAATTCTTCCCTCACTGGCTACCGTCAAGTAATGTAAACAATCCACCGTCAGCCACAGTGATAACAGCTGTCAAGACGGGGTGCACTGGCAATAAATTATGTCTGCAGGTAAATCTCATCGCTTTGAATTTCTCTCAGGCAGAGAGTAATAGAAATTTCATCAAAATACTCAATTTTCTTAGCCCGTTGTGGACGCAGCATCTTTTTCATAATTTTCAAACATATATGGATACAAAGGCCAATTTTTCCTCTACAAGACGCAATTATTTTTATTTACATCATTAAATGTTAAGTTTGTGTTTTGCTCTTTTGAATAATCAGAGTTTTTTATGAAATAAATATTAAAATTATAAGTTTAAGAAATATTTAAAATTCAAAATATCAAACCAACACTTTTTACCATCAAGTGTGAGGGATCAGAGAAAAGTAGATAAAATTATCTTTCATATGATATATACTTTATTATGTAGATTCAGGGATTTAAGAATAGAGGGTGTGGAAAGGAATCTCAATAATTATTTTTTTTACCAACAAAGAGGAGAATATTTCATTATATTTTAGAAACCCAATAATAAAACTAGATAGTGATGATAAGAGACATTTATTTAGTTTGATTTCATTGAATTTAAGCGGCAGTTTTAGATATTTCTTAAATTTACTTATTTAAGTTCTGTTCAGGTTATGGAGAGACACACTGAAAACGGTCATCACACCAGTACAAATGAAATATGTCGAATTTGTTGTGAAAGAGTACAGAGCCGTGCTGAGAGGATTAAAAGACTCTAGACGTTATCAACAATTGACTATAAATAGAAACGTGAAATTCTGATATATTTAAATATTTCAATTTGCGAGAAATGTATCTCACTGATACATAATTTAAAGAAATGCGATGCAGGTATTGATACCTTTGGTTCTGTGAGAAAACTCTGAACAAGAAACGATACTTAATGAGGTGAATATGATCATTATCTTTCACCAATGATGTGCTATATGCAGTCTATATGGCACACAAATTAAAACAGGTGCAAGTCAAGTACATAAAAAAAGTAATGGGCATGGATAACTCAAAAATAAGGTTATGAAAATTATAAGAACTCTTTAAGATTTTCTTAGTGGTTTTGATTGTCTTTAAATGAATGTCCGTATATAACAATTTTTAATGGAATTCTTATAATTCGTTGATTCTGGGATAAATCTAAATGAATCACATTTGACTATGTTGCTGGTTTATTTAATTAAAAATGTCTATTAAGACAATGCTGTGATTGGATTTCAATTTCACCTTACTCAAAATCCTTACTTTTACGTACAGGTGAACTGATATCTCAAAAACGCCTCAATCTACTGGTATAAAATTTATATGTCTACATTCTACAGATATTCAACATCATTTCCATTACTTTTGTTTTAAAATCTTAAGTGTTGAACATGTTAAAATATTCTCTTAAAAATTTTAATTCACTTAAATTTATGTATCAATTTCATGGGTTATCCCTTTTGCTTTTTAACACCATCATAATTATGATTAAATAATCAATAAAAACTCTGTTAATAAACTGTTTGGTAGTATAAAAATATTTTTGCTACACTTAATAATGGCAATACTACATTAGTTTGAAATTCAGATAAAATCGATCAAAACGGCGAAAAAATTGTCTCCCTCTCTCAGTGTAAAGCTATGACTCATCATCACTAGACTGGCTAGATTTACCTGGCGAACTAAACTGAAAGCGATAAACGCCTGTGAATACTTATACTGATCACATGGATTAGCTGTGCACCCAACACATATCAAGTCAAACCTTCCATTATAAGAATGAAACAAAATTTGATGTTTCCTGACTAAATTAATCAGTGCATTATGTTAAAAGCCTGCAATCAAATAGTGGTCAATAATATTATTAGGTGCATCAATTTCCAGCTCTTTGAAAATTCAAAGGGTTAGGTGAACCAGGCTCATTGTGATCCCCTTAGTAGTTGAAAGATGAAAGTCTGCAGAAAGCCATATTTTCATGTGGCTGGAAAGCTCAGTTGCTAGTGTATCAGCTCACTGATGGGTGTCATATCAATTGGATCCCATGTTTGACTCTCTGGTATCGTTTATTCTGTTTTCATATAGCGCTTCTCCATACACTTTATTTCTAATCATTATACATTTCATTATAACAAACAATTGAATGATATGAGAAGTGCTCATCATCAAAGTGTGATTTCAACTTTGCAAGACATGCTAATCATTTTTATTTTTTTTTATGAATGAAACAAAAATATTAAAAGAGAATCTAAAGAAAAGATTGGGATAAAAGAAAGCCCCCCCCCCCCCCCCCCCCCCACCTTTAAAAATAAAAATGATGAGATTTCGATCTCATCATTTTTACTATCAAGCCTGCATTGCAGATTCATGATAAAAGCTCACCGAATCTTGGCAGGCATCAATGACAAACTGTTCAGGCTGCAAAACTACTCCATCTTTGTTGATGAGAAGTTGATGTGTGACCGGAATGTTTGTCTTTGTCTCGATAGCCCGGTGAATACTCTCAATGGTAACGCGGTCAGTGTCAGTGAGTGATATCAGTAGATTGGCTTTGGTGATCATCACATGGAATAGCTGGTGAAAACAAAAAAAGTACTTCAAATTAGTAAATAATCTTGTCTTGGAGGTAAATTCTAAAATTTATTTTCAACAAGAATTACACATACATTTATTAAAAGCCATCCCGTCTCCAAGAAAAAACTACACTCTCCATCCAAGGCCATCGACTCAAGAAAGAAGAAAAGAAGAAAACCCCACATACCTAGGCATACAGTTAGACAGTCAACTATCTTTGAACAAAGACACACGGAATGTAAAAATCAAAGCCATAAAGAGACTCCATTACTAAAACTACTAGCCAGTACTAATTGGGGAGCTGACAAAAAGATGTTTTGACAACTTTATTAAGGCTATGTGTGTTCCATCATGGACTACAATTTAGCCCTCCAAAATGTAGGTAGTAAAAACACAAATAAAACCTTGGGCAGAGTACAAAATCAAGCCCTTTGCATCATCTCTGGTGCCCTGAGATCGACACCCACAGCAACATGTGAAATACACACAGATGTAGAACCACTTGGACTGTGCAGAGAATCAGCAGTGCTAGAAACGGTTGAAAGGTACAAACGAAAAGATGAACACCATCCAAACAGAATTCTGGCAGAGAAATGGAGACCACGAACAAGATTAAAACAAACATCCCTGCTACACATTGCTAACAACTTGAACAAAAGACACAGACTCCCAAAAACAGAGAAAAACAATTTTTATCAGTCAAAAACCTCCGTACATCGAACTAAAACTTCCAAAAATAAAGACTAGAAGAAACAACTAGAAATAAAAACAAATCAGATATACAAACATTAGCAATGAAGACAATACAAGAAACCCAGACAACTGGATAGATGTTTACACAGATGGCTCTGTCCAAAAAGGAACTAAAAATGCTGGTATGGGTTTGTAGTGAAATAGCCAGATAAAACCTATGATGAAATACACAATTCCTGCGGAAGCTACTACTCAAAATGCGAGGCAGAGGCAGTTGCAAAAGAAGCCTCACTGCAACACCATTCCTCTGTTTTTCAGCTAGACCAATCAAAACTTCCCCACAGTCATCTTCACACTCCAAATCAGTTCTCCAAGCTCACTTAAATAAACTCCCCTCAACCTTCACAGCATAAGATCTCAATTAGATGAATTCCTTACAAGACACAGAGTAGCCTTATCTCTCCAATGGATACTGGGACATTCAAATATACCAGGAAATGATTATGCAGACAGACTAGCCAGACTCGGATCAACACTTTTGCAACCATCAATTCCAGTATCCTAGGACACAGCGAAACAAATAATCAAAACAAATAAGAGAGAAGAATGGATGAACAATTGGGCAATGAGCACCACGGGTAGATATAAATTTACCCATATGACCACCCATAAAGACTGATAGCCTAAATAAGCTCAGAAGGCACCAGCAGAACATCATCTTTCAACTAAGAACACAACACATACAGCTCAACAGCCATTTAAGCAAAATTACAAAAGACGCGTCCCCTTCCTGCCCCTTATGTCAACACCCCAATGAAACAGTAGCACATCAATTGCTTGAATGTCAACCTCTTGAAGACCTGAGATGCACATTCCTCCCACCAAATCCAAGCATCAGTAACACACTGTATAGTCACCTGGAACAACTACAAAAGACGTCTAACTTCTACGTCATGGTATAAGACCAAAGGGCTAGAGCTCAGGTGGTCGCTGATTCGGATAAGTAAGTTAGTTAATAACAAGAACGACACATTCAGAAAATAGAAGTTCCTTGAAAAAGAAATACAGTCCAAGCCACATTATTGGGTTCCCGACAAATCATTCCAATTAAGCGATGTCCCAATTAAGTGGAAGTCATGAAATTGAGGATTTTTTCAGATATACCGTTGTCCACTCTGCATTTATCCGTCAGTTATTGCAAAGGCGTTTATCAGACATTTCAGTTCTCAATGAAAAACAAATGACAACTTAAAAATCAACCTCTAAGAGACAAATCTAACTGCACAAAACAATTAACGGATATGCCACTCATAGCGGTTACAGAAGTACGCAAAAGCTTAAGAATGCATTGTCAATCCATTCATCTCATTCAACAAACAAACCATTTGGTGGTGAGAGCCTTGAACAAACAAAGCCATCAGTCATTACCTATCGCACAATTGGTCAGTTTTCCTGCGAACCTAGCATTGTGGTCATTGACTCAATAGCATGAACGTGATGACAAGGGATACAGGTAAATTCTGTTGTTTAAATACCTGTGATGACTATGATGAATGGTTCAACCACACACCCGATTGGCTGTCATGATAAACACTAACAGGGGATACAGGTAAATTGAATTGTTCACACTCGGTTGACCGTCCCGTTAGACTAATTTGCATTCTATAAGAAACCGTTATAAATGATTGAAGAAAATGAAAAACCTATTTTATGGAAACGGTCATTGTCAAATTTCATCCCCAATAAGCAGCAGGCTGTCCCAATTAAGGAGCTGGGAATTGAAAGGGTAAGACTTTTTATATAGAAAAAATCCGTTCCCAAGGAATAGTCCCCATAAAGCAGCTGTCCCAATTGAGCAGCATCCCCAACACCGGCTTGGACTGTATAGTATTCAATACATGGCATAGATTGATCAATTTAGAGTTCTTTAGTGCCTGCAAGTAAGCCAGGAGAAAAAAGTAGGCACTAAGAACTCTAAATTGATCAATCTATGCCATGTAGACCCATAGGAGACCCTAGTAGCAATCTACTCATGTGCCAAGATGGAATTAATTTTTAGTCCTTCCGTCCATTAAGTCCATGGAGCATGGAGTTTATCCTGGTTTATATAAAGTAAAATGGACAATAGCGATTGCTTAATATCCTTTGGATAGGATGCTTGTCTATCGCAGCTGAGACTGAGACCACCAAGAAATTTCCACACTTGGATGTCTAACCCACATCAAAACAAATAAAATAAAAACACTCACAGAAATGAAGCCTTTAAAATAATGTTCCCAGTCTGACCCAGTATCAAATCTTGTCAACTCATTCCAGACAAGGAAAAGACATAATAATAATAATAATAATAATAATAATAATAATAATAATAATAATAATAATAATAATAATATAATAATATAATAATAATAATAATAATAATAAATACAGTTCACTCTGCTTAACTGCACATCGGTTAATCACACACTCCGCTTATACGCTACACATTCCCGAAAAACGGATTTTAAAAAAATATATATATAATCGCTCTGCTTAATTGCACACCATCTCCGCTTTATTGCTACACCTTGATTGGAGTGACAACCAACAGCCATATGAAATCAACGATGCTATTCCCATTCCACACAACTTTTCAGCCAAAGCAATTGGAAACAATGGACAACATCAGCAGTATACTGACATCTCAGGAACCACTGGACTACATTCAGCCACACAAAAGATAATGCTTAGATAATGAAGATGAGGATGAGTCATCAGAATGTGACACACCACCCCTGACAAACACTGAAAAACTTGACATGGTGGACAAACTACAGCACTTCATCCAAGAAGACCATTTGACAGATAATCTACATTGGCGAGATTGGAGACAAAGGTTTATAAACAGCTTGCACAGAATAAAGTAATCAACGCTTTGCGATTACTGTTCGAACAAACAATAATGTCACATTTTGTTGTCAATAAAACATGACAAAGGAAAAGATTAAAAATAAGAGAGAAAAAAAATAAGAAAAAAAAATACCCCAACCCAAATAAATAAAAATAGAAAGAAAGAAATAAAAAAAACATTTTAGTGAGGTCATGTCTAGAATGTGATGATCCCAAGCGCGTAAAAGAATCAGAAGTTAATGTCCTACATGAATGGCACATGAAAGCTGGTGCTTCCACGGGTAGATGTATGTTTTCCCATATGACCACTCCTGTAAAGACTGATTGCCTAAATAAGCTCAGAAGACACCAGCAAAGCATCATCTTTCAACTAAGAACACAACACATACAGCTCAACAACCATTTAAGCAAAATTACAAAAGACACATCCCCTTCCTGCCCCCTATGTCAACACCCCAATGAAACAGTAACACACCACTTGCTTGAATGTCAACCTCTTGAAGACCTGAGATGCACATTCCTCCCACCAAATCCAAGCATCAGTAACACACTTTATAGTCACCTGGAACAACTACAAAAGACATCTAACTTCTACGTCATGGCACAAGACCGAAGGGCTAGAGCTCAGGTGGTCGCTGGTTCGGATAAGTAAGTAAGTAAGTAAGTAAAGCTGGTGCTTAGATGCTATTTTTAGCTTCTCCGCTTAATTGCAAACTCTGCTTAATCGACACACTAACCTGAACTCCCGAAGGTGCGCGATTAAGTGGAGTCAACTGTAACAATAAACTTAATTCACTCTTTTCAGAAATTGTAGGAAATGGAGAGGAATGTCAGATTTAAACAGATAGAATAGGGGAATTGACCTTCACAGTGGTTTTATAAGTTCTCCAGCATGGGTTACAAACAAAAATTAATAAAACAACTAAAAAAAAAAAAGAAACAAATTCTAAACGTAAAACTTTTCGGGCTCATGTTTTCTGTTGTTGGCTGAAGAAGAGTTTTGAGTCCTAAACATTCCTTGTTGTTTTTGTTCTCTTTTTGTAGCTGTTATATTCATTTTCATTTAATGTTTTTTTTACAGTCCACAGCACCTAGCAGCTTAGCATCGCTGAGAATAGGTTATAAAGTGGATCACTACTCACCTTTATTTCTAAGATTTGTTCAAGAACAATAAAACATTTGGGCCTATCAACATCATTGACTTTCTTGACACCTCCTCCTCTGGATTTTGGGTCCCAACGCAACATCAGCTTGAGCCACTGCTCCAGATAATTTTTCAAAGGTCTGGGAATAATATTCATTACAATCTAATATTGTTATCATCATCAGTATCACCATTCACTAAATTATAATCATTATTATCATTATTACAAGAAATACCCTGATTACAATATAGCAATAAAAAAAACTCAAATACCAATACATTTGAGTTATTTTTGTTGTCTTTAAAAAATAAGCCCACACCTTCTTGTTGTAATGATACGTATTCTTAAATCTAAATGTCATTTTAATAGGGAACAAAAGGGTGGTGTCAAAAACTGGTTCAAATCTCATTGGAAGTGTAAAACCACTCTTCCAGAGGACTGGATACATAAAATTTGTAATGATCATCTGGTTTCGGAATGATGGCATTTTATTTTCTTGTCTAAATATATGCTGGTTATCTTAAAGGTCATCCATCCTCATTCTATTACGTCCCGTAATCCTAAGAATCTGCCTACACATCCTGCTTCTAAAATAAATATCCCATCTTAAGATTCAATATGTAATTTATTCATTATTAGTCCTCTGAAAAAATGATTACATGGACTTTGGAACCAGAATAGTACAGGGTGTGACATCATGACTTCTCTGCCCTATCGTGCTAGTTATATCCAGACACACCTTTCATAGGATCAATTTCACTTCATCTTGTGCCATGCTTGGTAACATTGGCAGTCATGGCTCTCCAATCCTCTCTTTTTTCCATTGCTCTGATGGTGTTGCTGTTTCTTTCCGTTTCCAGCCAGTCTATGAGGGAATCTATCATTTTTGCTCTCTGATTTCCAGGGGCTCTCTTTCTTGTTAACTTTCCGGTCACACTCAGTTTTTGAATTCCCTCTCTTCTCATCTCTCTTCTCTCTGGGAATTTTAACTGCCATTTACATATTGTGTAAACTACTATCCTTTTATACCCAGCCTCTTTGAGGACATCCTCATTTCTGTTTTTATCTGTCCACGGAATATGAAGCACTCTTTTCAGAAACTACATTTCAACTGCTTACAGTCTTTTAATTATCTCTGAGGTCATGGTTCATGTTTCGCAAGCCTATGTTAATATGGGTTCTATATAACATTGTAGCAGTCTCATTTTTAGAGATTGGGCAATGATTTTTCTGGTAAACATGATTTCCATGTTTTGGAAAGTCGGTTTTGCTTTTCCTATCCTGCTTTTACTGCTTTCAACTTCCACAGCACTTTTTTCCATTTTCATTAATTATTGTTCCTAAATATTTGAATGAAATTATTTTGGGCATCAGGTGAATGGATAAAGTCAGAAATGAAAATGAGAAGTGGGGATAGATTGGTCATACACATAAAAAACCTGCCCTCAACATCAAAGACAGGCTCTGACCTGGAATCCACAAGGAGAAAGAAGACCTGGGAGGCCAAGAAAGAGTTGGCGAAGCAGCACCGTGAAGGAACAAAGGAGAAGCTGTGACATATGGAAGCAGGTGGAGAAGACGACCCAAGGAAAAGTCAAATGGCGAAGCATCATTGAAGGCCTATGATGCTCATACTGGGGTCAAGGGCTTAAGTCAAGTCAGTCAGGACACCCACTGAATTTAATTGGTAAATTGCAACGTATACAAAATTTAGCAGCCCACGTAACATATCAAAAAAGAAAATTTGACCACATCAACCCACTTTTTGAAAATTTGCACTGGCTTCCTGTCCGCTATAGAATAGATTACAAAATTGCTTTATCAATTAGTCTTCAAATGCCTGAATAATTTAGCCCATCTTTACCTTTCTGAAGTAATAAACCTTAAGCCTTGAACCAGAAGCATTCTGTAATGATTCCACACCACCCTATTTTCTGTATCAAAAAGCAAGCTAACCCTAAACTTTGAAATCATTATTATTATTATTATTATTATTATTATTATTATTATTAATTATTTGGAGTTGGAACTTACAATGAATTAATCTAAAATAAATGCATTTATTGAGGAGACTGAATTTTGCTTTTATTAACTTTTTATAACTCATATCATTTTGGCTTAAAACTATCTTCGTCTAGTTCATTCTGAAATTTTACAAGTTTGATGAGGTTGGTCACATTTGTAATCCTTTACTTAGAATAAAGCATCCTAGACTTAAGTAAATTATTATTTTATAGCTCGAACAGCAATATGCTATACATGAATATTAGAAAATTATTTATCTCCCATAATTTTTTCACAAAGAAATCGAGTCAAATTCCACCAAAGAAACAAAGATTGCTGTGTTGCAGTATGGAGTGGTGGATAATAATAATAATAATTTATTTATATAGCGCCTGTACCATACAATATAGCTCCAGGCTCACAATATACATAGCATGCAATATATATCTTTCTTTTTTTAATTTAGAAAAATTACTCTATCATATTATCAACAACATATAAAAGATGAGAATACAGAATTATTTTAAAAAATGTAAATTAGGGTAAATATGTTCTAAGGGGTGAACTACAAAAATCATGTAATTAAACTTGAGTTATATCATATGGCTATGTGGTCTAGTGGTATGACACTCGCTTACGGATCGGAAGGTCCTGGGTTCGAGCCTCATGCTCGGCGCATAGTTGAGTCCTTGGAAAAGGTTCTTTACTCACATTCTCTCACCGTACTCAGGTGTAAAATGAGTACACCTGGCCATTAACAGCGGCGTCTTTGTCCAAAAAATTGTAATATCGCCTAACAGGAGGCATGTCCTGTCCTACATGTTAAATGTTGCTGTTGACCAGGGACCCCCTGTAAAGCGCTTTGAGCACATTTAGTGGATATTGCGCTATATAAAGCTCAATTTTTAAAAAAATAATTTTTTTTTGTATAATGAAGATTGCTTATCCTTTCAACTTAATTTTTTTTTTTAATAAATAAATAAATGCTCAATTGGTTCTTTCTACATACGATCTAAATATAACAGAAAGAGATGACTTTTTAATTTTCTTTTAAAAACGGCTTCAGAATCAGTAAAGCTAGAGTGCAGATTAAATGGCAGAGAATTCAAAACTGTTGGAGCAATATAAGGTTCTGTCTTTTAATTTTGTGTTCCCCCTTTTTGTGGTGTGCAAAAGATATGGATCACAATCCTAAATTCCGAGATGGGATATAATTATCAATAAAATCCTTTAGATAAAAAGGTGAACATGGCAATTTAATAACCAATTCTAGCTTTAACAGGCAACCAGTGAAGTTCATAAAACATTGTGGCTATGTGTTCTCATTTTTTCTTCTTTAAAACAATTCGCGAGGCTTGATTTTGTAAAAGCTGAAGTTTCTTTCAGATTATCAGGCAGATTAAAAAGTAATGAATTACAAGAGTTAAGTTTAGAAAACATAAAAGAAGAGACTAATGTTTGAACAGACTTTTGGGACAAAATATTTGACAATTGGACAATTTTTTGTAATTGAAAATAAAGAATTTTCAAAAGATAGCATAAATATTTTTCCATAGACAGATTACAATTAAAATAAATGCTGAGATTATGGGCTTTGTCCGAAAAAGGAACAATTTCATTTTGAGCATTCAATGTTTTTGAATTGGTCGAATTCATAATCTTTCTTGGGTTTATAAAAAATTTAAAAAACATCCGTTTTCTCTTTATTCATTTTAAGTTTATTGCAAGTAATCCACATCCTGACCTCTTCAATACATTTCTCCATTTTTCTCAATAAACAATCAGTATCCTGGGGTTTAACTGAACTGCACAGCAGAGTGTCATCAGAGTACATGTGATAGTTTATGTTATACTATTTGATGACATCGCCTAATGGCTGTGTATACAGCGTGCACAGCAGGGGACCCAAAACAGATCCATGACTTGACTTGACTAAGCCTCTTGATTCCTTGTGGAACATAGGGCCGCAACAGTAGTCTTCCATCTGACTCGTTTTTTAGAGGTCTTCTTTACCCAGGTTTGTCCACATCATTGGCCCCAAAAAGGAGGACGCTTCCTCGACCGTGCCGATTTTAGGAACAATTTCATTTTTTATTGTATCGGGTTGTTGGCTCAATTCAAACCCCCAGACTTGGAGCACCAGGATTTATTTTGGAGATTCACCCCTAGGCGTGTTGCTCTTCCGAGCTAAAGAGTCATGCCCACCCTTGGTTATATTTTGGAGTGTCTTCCTAGGCCGATTGCTTTCCCAAGCTATAGAGTCCTTCTTACCCTTGGGTTAATTTTGGAGTGACCTTCTCCAAGATTGCTTGCTTAAGAGCTTATCTACCTGAAGTTGGAACATAGGTTGCTCTAAAACAGATCCCCGGGGAACCCCGAATTTTAATGGTGATTGTGTAATCCACTGTGTTCATTCTGGTTTTTTTAATTAATTTGTTTTTTTTTTAACAATTAAAAAATAAAAATCAATTTAAATCAAATTTCACAATTTACACTTTAAATTCACTTGCAATTGTAAGCATATAGTTCACCATAATATAATGTCAGATTGAGGAGATGGCAAACAAATACTTCTATGAATGAGAATGGGTCTACGAGTCTACGAGTGCCTAGGTTAAGAAATGGGAAACAGGATCAAGAAAAATTCATAGAAGAAATGAAAAGATAATCATACCCGCAAAGATGCGTCTCCCCAGGGAGGTATTTTGAGAATTTAACCTCCCCTTTTTCATCGGCAACGGCTGTAATATCATCAGGAGATTTTTTGCTGACTTCTTTATGCCTGAAAATAAAATACATGAGATATTTTAGTAAGTAGAAATCCTCAAGCCAAAGGCAGTATTGGTGCAGCCATCCCGTTAAAAATGGATTGCGTGCTATTGGCATCTTTGAATACTGCAAAATTGTAAATCTTGTTCATAAAAACATTGCAAAAAAAAGAATCAAACCTTATATCAATGAAACATAATTCCAAAATATTATAGTTTATTGTTCTAACGTAATTTAATTTGGGCTTTTTCCATTCTATAAAAGACAAATGAACAAACATAAAGAGTCATGATAGGAGACTACAGAAGACGAGTCAAAGTTAAGTTCAAAAACTTTGTTTACACTTTTCATCATCACTATCCAAATCAAATCCATCCTCATGAAAGACAGAATACCTGTCTTTTAATTAAAACATTTGTTCATTGGAGAAACAATGAACTATATCATTTGAATCATCCTCCCAGATGATATTTCATTAAGATTGCTTCGAAGACATCATTATTACGATCAATTCTCTGGAAGGAGGTTGAATTCAGGTTAGTGAAATTATTGAATAATGCAATTGAAAAAAAGCTACACAAAAGGCCAATTAAATTTCTTTTTTACTTTTATATCATTGATAATAGCAAAATAATGAAAACCTGTCAGATATAAATGTCCCAATGCGTCTGCAAGCGTAATTTAGCCTGTCAGCCATATTTGCCAAATGCTTCGTCCAATGACTTGAAGAATTCTTAACATCTAAACATGAAAAATTAATTTTTAAAACAAGGAAGACAAAAAAGACATGCTAATTAGACATGAGGAAGACAAAACTTTAAACAGGAGTGTCTCAACTGTGTCATAATTATAATCATTGTTTTCATGTGAAATTGTGAATATAACATTTAGAGATTCTCCACTTATATTTTATATACCTTTAATTTTTTAACCTTTACAACCAAATGGGACGAGGTATTATGCTGATTTTACAAGTCATTGCAAAATTACAGAATAAAACTGGTTAAACTTCTTTCTCTTTCTGACATGTTATTTTTTCCTCTTAGGGGAAAGAATACAAAAGGCTTGAATAAATAGGTGACATTGTTCATATGTCAGCTGGATTATCTTCGTTTATTATTAAAAAATTGAAGGGTGGTCACTCCTCACAGGACCAGCAATGGGAAATGTCAAAACTTGAATCTCAATAAAGCATTACTCATAGCTCAACATTTTTCTTGAAATAATACTTAAAGGAGGCTTTGTAATTTACCATTGCACACTGGTAAATTCTGGAAGAAATGGGCGTTTTCCTGTGATACATTCAAAGACCACACTCCCAAATGACCAGTAATCCACTGTCCTTGTGTAAGCTTGCCTCCCATACAACTCTGGGGCCTAAGGAGAATGGTGACAAAAACATGGATATAACTTGTGAGGAAAAATATTTTTGGAATATAACAGCTCATTTTAGTGACTGTTGAATTAAATCTTAAACTAAATGATTATGAAAGCCCCATGGAAGGGGACAACAGATAATGAGTGACAGAAGAGTTAGCAAGACTTGACCTTACTTAAAAGAACTCCCTAAAACCACGGGAAGGACCTTTTCCTCTTGTGGACAGGGAAACTAAACAATATTTTGTAACTGATTAAGATTTTTAAATAGTATACCACATTATATTTCTGGTCAACATGGTTAACACCTGTTTACTTAACTGAACTTTATTACAGCTCAACTGTATAGAAAGAAAATTCAGAATAAGGAGGATGAACAGCGTATGTTGAATTTATCAAAGAAACAAAATTTTACTCAAATAACAGATAGAATTATTAACATAAGACAGACAAATAAAGAGCTCGAAAAAAAAGGTGGATAACATCAGCCAATGTAATAATGGCATAGCTGTGTATAAAGCAGTCTGAAACTTGATCCAAAAACCATTTGAAGACTCGAAAGTAGAGGAGGATACAGGGAAATTCATAACTGACTCCAACGCAACAGTAGGGGATTTATCAAAATTATAGAAAACAAAGTTTTATACCACAGATACACACAATATGTATCCTCATTAGAAGGTCAGACTGCTATTCAAACCCATCACACCAAGGGAAATAGGACATTGTGTCAAGAGCCTTGACAACAAAAGAGCTCCTGGAGAAGAAGGTCTGTGTGCAGAATTATTGAAATATGGACCACCACAATTAGACAAATATTAGCAGATATTTTCAACAAGACAATTGAAAATAACCAACCTATGGACATCAATAAAAGAAATCTCATTCCAAAACAAAAGGCTTTCCACAAAAATGTACGACCAGTCACATTACTCAACATCATTGTTTTGTTTTTAGGGATTTTTTTAAAACGCTGCTTGCAACACTATTAGGTCATTTCAGCAACAAAAGGAAAAGTTGTAAATCTGAGGTTAAAAGCATCAAAGAAAAAGCAGGACAAAGGTGATTGGTATAAATAGAAAAGTGAGTGGAGCAGGCACTTATGTTGGTAACAACAAGATATGAAGTGAGTAGAAAAGTGCCAGAAGACAATAGAGAATAAAAATTTTTTTTTTTGCGGCGGTGGTGGGGTTGGAACCTGCGACCTTATTGGTACGACAACTCCGCCTGGCAGGTGAGAGCGTGGCTCTACTGTGTGAGCTATCCACGAACACAAAAATATTCGTTTCAAACCCAAAGTCATTTCTAGATCCCTCTCTCACCCACTACTTGAGATCGCCGATTCGTTCACCACCATCGCGAAGTAATTTTGACCAGCAGTTAAGCTTAATAGCCAATATTCTCATCACAAACATATAACATAGAAACGATGAGACATTGAGTATGCTCCGGTGTATGGGGTGAATTTTTAATTCAGAAAAGTGAGTGGAGCAGGCACTTATGTTGGTAACAACAAGATATGAAGTGAGTAGAAAAGTGCCAGAAGACAATAGAGAATAAAAAGAAATGTGCAATCCCTGTCCACGACTCACTCAAATTTCGAAAAAAAAATTTCCACAGGAAATGACATAAACTGACAATGTTGACTTATTGAGGTAATCTAGATTAATATAGCAGAAATCAAAAGTAACCTACCAAACAAACAAAAACAAAAAACAACTATATATGTCAATCTGGAAAAGAAAACACATCAGGATAATGTTGAGGGAAGACGATGGGTGGAGCTCAACAAAAAAATAGGGCCATATATAGGAGACAAAGAGGATGTCAAACAAATATAAAAGCTCTCAATGGTCATCCTCAATAAATTAATTGTCTAGAACAGGGCCAAATAAAAATCAACACAATAATCAAATTATACAATGCCCTTGTGGAGTCCATACTCATTTACAATGTGGTACTTGGGCATTAATATAAAGCGAAGAGCAAAAACTAGATAGGGTTCACCAGAAACAGCTAAAGAAAGTCCTGAACATTCAATACCCAGCACAAAATAGCGATAAAGTACTCTACATCGTGTGCAATGAAAGAGCTTCCACAGGAAGTTTTTTTTTTGAGTGCTGGATAGCATCGATTGCAGAATGTCCCTTTCACAGTCAGGTGGAATTGTCGTAACTGTAAGGTCAAGGGTTCAAACCCCAATTGCTGCAAACTTTTTATTCTTTTTTTCTTCTGTCACTTTTCTATTCACTTCATTTCCTGTTATTATTTAATGAAACTCCTCTCTCTCTCTTCAATTCTTAAAGGCATGATAGTGACTTTTCTGCCATGAAATAAGAAGAGACACTGAAATACCAGCAAACAAAGCCATGAACACATATTTCACAACCTCTGAACAGGGTAAATATCAAGGCCAACCACCAACAATTCACACTCTATTAAAAACGGACTCGAACACATTCAATATTAACGTTAGATAAGACTCATCGGAAGACCTTCTGTCTCTAAAATCTATGGCAGAAGACTGTGAAAGGTGGAGGGATCTCATACAAAAGATACAAGAAGTGGCCGGGACATCTCAATAAAATGACTAGAGGTCGCAAAGGTGCTTAGTCAAGTAGTCCTATCACATTATCCCAATTATCATCTTGTAACATGTGCAAATATTATCATCATCTTTTCAACCCATAGGCAATTGCTATTGCTCATATTCATCGCACTGCTTGGATCAATAACCTGTGCTAAGTGTCAATTTTAACTATAATTAAAAACTATAGCACTAAATATCGGCAGCACAGAACCCCCATTCAAAACAAGATACATCAAATACAAAGCCTCCATAACACACGAAAGCAAAGCAAAGAGTACCAAATTAGCAATGCACTATTGGGAACAGATAAACACTAACAAAACACCAACCATAACCTGGGAGATAGTCAAGCAAAGCAACCCCTACAGACGCGGTGCTAGAAAATGCAACCTGTGCCTGACAGAGAAACTGGAAATACTATTACACAACCACAGAAACAACAACACCTTAAACAAAAGATCAGAACTAATGACAATGTGCAGACACTCTAATAAATTCAAGCTCAAAACACAAAAGGTTAATAACAACCCCCCCCCCCCCAACCATTATTATTATTATCATCATCATCACCGTCGTCATCATCATTATTATTATTATTATTTCCCTCCCCCCTACTATTTTTTCCACACAGCTACATTCCACAATAAATCACACACACACACACACATGTATACAACACAGACACACACACACACACACACACACACACACACAATGAGAACACAATACAAAATGTCACTACATAACACTAATCACTGCCCCATAATTGACACAGCAGAAGTACGGACGTATATAAATAAACAACACTAAACTCTCAAATGAAAAACCATTCTACGGACAAATGCCGACTGATGAAATGAAGGACATATAAACGTTCGTTTCGGCTTTAAAATATGTGAGTGAATTTATTTATTTATATATATATATATATATATATATATATATATATATATATATATATATATATATATATATATATATATATATATATATATATATATATATATATAATATATTAAAGAGCAGTAGGCTTGCTCCACTTGACTTGCACTTATTTTATTGCTACAAAACTGATGTGCCAGTGATGTCGAATATATCTTTTTACAAATCCTATTTCTGTCCTGGTCATTTGATTTTCAATTTTTGGAAGAAAAAAAGCAGCTGAGCAACTATCAAGAAATGCAATGAAGGCCAGTATGATATTACATAATGATACATTTTTATTAGAAATGACACCATAAATGATCAATATTTCAGCCATCCCCCAATGATCTGCCATAGCCCTATGTATTCCTCTTTAAAGTTCCATCCATTTTTTTTTTAGAACTGACAGCTGTTTTAGACCAAGTTCAGTTTTCAGCTCAAGGTATTCCTTTTCTGAATTTCCTTTTCCAGATATTATTTTACTTTTACGGCAAAATTGGACAAAATATAACCATTAATGTTTCATACCTATATATAGGAAAATAAAATTGTTACCAAATATTGTTGAGTTCCAACATGAGATAGCATACAGCTGCTACTTGCGTCTAATTCTTTTGCGTAGCCAAGATCAATAATTTTGTACAGAAACTGTGGATGACAAAGAATGAAAAGCATCAAATTAAGGCAAATTTCTTTTTTTTTAAAAGAAATATTATAACAATGTGAAATTGAATGTAAGCTTCAATTTATTCAATGAAAACAGATAATGAGAACGTTTCAGGTTTCCCCTTTATCAATAAAACAGGATGAATGAAAGAAACAGTACAGACGAACGAGATAACATCATCTGCAAATGTTGCTAAAAGACTACGTGGGAGAAACTAGCAAGAGATTAAGGAACAGATTTGGACAACATCTGCAGTCCACTGAAAATGACAGACAGACCTGTCACCCACCACTTTGATGGTTCCAGTCATCGAGGATTTCATGACATGCTAGTTGACTACACATGTGTTCGACGACCGCGACCCTCTCTCTCGCCTGTGGCACAGTAAGCAGGCAGTGAATACATCCACGTCTAGCGGAGCGTGTAGGTGGAATGATAATATAACTAGCTGACTTGATGGCATAGTTTTGTTTTGTCTTTGACGCGACAAATAAAAAGTTTCTTTTGGGTTTTCTAAAGTCGGCATTGGAAAAGGAATTAAAAACTGACTATTTCGAGGCACAGAATAAAACTCTTTTATTTTATTTTTTGTTGGTTCAGTTTTTTGACGTTACGAATTTTATGTTTACTTTTAATTTTTTTCAAATATCAGCACTTAACAGAATATATCGAGCAAAATAATACTGTCGGAAATCTGACAATTGTCGGAAGATTTACAAGCCTAACTCCACAGTTCCTCCCCGTCTCCCTTTTTTTTGACTTACTTAATTGCACACATTTTATAAATATCTATTGTTCTATTTTATTTTGTGCTTCCTTACAAAAGATCATACTATTTCCTTTCCCATCAATGTTTTTGTATTTTCACATTAACAACGCCATCATCACATATTATCTCATTCGTCTGAAGTGTGCCTTTCATTCATCTTGTTTTGTTGATAAAAGAGAAATCAGAAATGATCAGATTATCTGTTTTCATTTATTAAATTGAAGCTTACATTCAATTTCACATTGTTATTTATTTAAATAAGTTGAGATCAATAAGTAGTAGATTATGTTTCAGAAAATTAAAACATCTCAGGCCTGTAAATGGTTGGTGAAAAAATTGTCTGAACTTTTTGAACACGCGAAAATAGACACAACAGGACAAAAATATGGACACAACACAGATATGACACGTCAATTGACTAGTCAAATCATGTCACTTTCCCCTACTTATTTATAACGAGGTCCTTATTTTATGGTACCAAAAAAAAAATCCCAATTATTTGAGGGCCCAGGTCTGAGTTAGTAAAATGAAAGGAAGAGAACAATTCCTACCCTTTTGAATGATGTGTATCTCGTGCTTAACACAGGAATGTGCGTATCTTCACTCCTATTTGTGTTAAATGTTTACGCTAATTCTTTCCTTTATTTGGATTAATTCTTATAGGAGAAGTAGTAGAAGAAGAAGAAGAAGAAGAAGAAGAAGAAGAAGAAGAAGAAGAAGAAGAAGAAGAAGAAGAAGAAGAAGAAGAAGAAGAAGAAGAAGAAGAAGAAGAAGAAGAAGAAGAAGAAGAGGTGGTGGTGCAGTCATGTGAGAGCTTTCGAAGAAGAATATACATTTCGAAGAAAAATAATTATTTCGCATTATTTTTTTTCCGTCTCACATCTGGACGGAACCAAAAAAATATAGAGACTGAGAAATAAGAACCGGAGATATGCATGTGTGTCGGTAGCAAAATAGAGAGAAACCTTCCGGTCCGGTTCGAAACACTTCTGTACGTGCGTTATTTACTGACTAGGTGTGTGTGTGTGAAGACAACTCGTGCGAACTTCACGACCCACTCTCGCTGGCTGTGGAAAAGTAGCCAGGCAGTGAATACATCCACGTCTACCAGAGCGTGTAGGTGGCATGATAATATTATAGCTAACAGATAGACGGCAAGTTTTGTTTTGTCTTTGATGTGACAAATGAAAATTTTTAAATTTTATATTTTTAAGTCAGCATTTGAAACGGAATAAAATCTATTTTTTTCGAGGAACGAAATAAAAGTATTTTATTTTATTTTTTATTGGTTCTGTTCTTTGACGTTACAAATTTTATTTTTACTATTTTTTTTATTTTTATATTAGCACTTAAGAGCAAAATCGTACTGTCAGAAATCCGACAATAGACGGACGATTTACAGGCCTGTTATCTGAAAGATAATAAAAGTAGAAAAAAGAAGAGATAAACAATTACCCTGTCTTCTTCATCTCCTATTGGCTGAAGAACAATGTTTTCAGGTTTGATGTCTCTATGAATGATTCGCTTAGAATGTAGATATTCTATGGCACTTCCTATACCACTCAATAAGTCTCTCACAAATACCTCTCGCAATCCATGGCAATTCTCTGGCTTTGTTAACAGCTGAAATAAACATTTGGACACAGATAAGTTAACACGTAAATGGAAGAAAGAATAAAAACAACTATAATCATTTATAAATGGGGCACCATGGCTCAGTGGTATGGTCTTTGCTTCATACCCGAAAGGTACCGAGTTCGATTACCAGCTGGGCTGTGTGGCCTTGAGCAAGTCACCTCGCCCTAGCTCAATTTGCGGCGCTGCAATGTGGCTGATGCCTGGGTTATTCCAGTCTTTCTTTGGAATAGACCCTAGAGACAAATTTCCCCTTTGGGATGAATTAAGGGAATTTTATTTTTATTTTTTATTCATTAATAAAAATTTTAAGTCAGATGGTTTTAGTGACCTTTTTACCACTTATGAAATTCTTTTTTTTTTTTTTTTGTCATGAAGTGTCCCCTTATTCAATATACACACAATCAATATCTTGAGGTTTCATTCTGGTTATAAACTTGTTGATAAATTACTTGCCTAAATGATGAAAGGTCAGGGGTCAATTTCTGGTTTAGATACAGTGATTTAATTTCTTGGGCTTCAGAAATATTATGCTGTGTTGAATAAAACTTGCATGAAGGAAATTAAACAAAAGGTTAGAAAATATATGTGTACTGATTATATTGGTGAATGTAATAGGTCTGAAGATCAAGTTGAATTATTTTAATATGCTAGCATTTCATCAAGAGGCTGGCACACAAATGTTCTATTTATTTCATGCTACAGAAACTAGGACAAAATCCGATTATAATGCCTTGAATTATTTTTCCTGAAGGACATTTTTGAAAAGAAAATGAAAAAGGAAAACAAGAAATGAGAAGAGCACATAAAAATCCCACCTTTCTGAGGTCTCCGCCCTTACAATACTCCATTCCCAAAGCTGGAACATCATTTGGACCATTGTCAAGTTCAGGAGGAACTGCAATGGCTCTTATGACACTGTTGTGATCCAGTTTGTTCATTATATAAACCTCTTGCTTCCATCTCTCCCAAACTCTATTTGTTCCATCAGCAAATTCCTCTCTTATACGAAGTTTTTTAATGGCTATAAATTCTTCATTGACCTGAAATTTTTAAAAAGTTGAAAAGAAAATTAGACTGAAATCAGACTTTCAACCAGATACAGTACTGTTCACAATCGCAACCGCATGTTTGACACCAGTTTTGCTACTTTCTGATGTCAAGCATTATATTACATTTAAATCAGGAACAAGAGATCATAGAAATATTGTCTTCAATTTGAACAATTTGTTACTATGTTTCAACAATGATTTATCCTATATAATTTGAGTTCACGTGTATCCCATCTGATCTCCTATTGTCAAATTGTGTCCCTTGAAATTTTGGGTTTGTAAAAAATTTATCCTCTAGGTACTCCAGCTACGCATAAGACCAATGCAGTTGATCATCATCAAATTTCCTTGCTCCCTGTGGGGTCCATCTGAGGGTGATCCTTGGTATGGTATCTGGGTCCAGCCAGAAATAGCCAGTCCACCTCCATCTTCTTCTCTTCACAAAAAATGATACAGGATCCAGCTCTGTTCCCTTCATCAAGAAGCGGTTTGAGATGGTATCTGGCAAGAATATCCTAAGTATCTTCCTCAAGCAATTGTTTTGGAACATGTTTTGAGTGTTTTATTTGTTTAATTACCATGTAAATTCTTGATGGGTCATAATAGTTAATCTAGTCTTATATTATGTGAAGACAACTTTTAAGGTAAGATCCTGAAAATAGTATCACTAAGAGCCAACTTATAGAACAGAAATAACTCCCAAAAGTAGTATTGAATTTCCAGAGTTACATCATTAGAAGTCTTTAAAATGTTTATCTTTAGTCAAAGAAAAATAAATTTCTTTGTTATATTTATTTCTGTTTTAAGGGAGGCTGTTCATTTCCATGTCATTCTCCTTCATCATCTAATCCTACTATCTCCATCATACTATGCAATATCGTCAATGAGCATATCGGGGGGGGGGGGGAAACTGATGATATATTTTACGGTCTAAACTATACAATCTGACTTTAATTAAATGCTTTCATTGCCAAGAGTGAATAAAGAAATAAATAAATATGAGCATCTATTTATTGCATTTCCACAAATTTACTGTGCTCGGTAAGCTTCACAATGTTTCATTTATACCCCCAGCAGGCAATAATGAACCATGTTTTCAATTCAAAGAGAATCAATCATCTGTTGGCACCCTTTTTGTTCTAACACTCTTACAATATCCATCACTGCCTATAGCCAGGTACTCATTTACCAGTGCTCTTAACAGACGAAAGTCAAAAAGTTTTAAAATTTGTTACCCCCTGAAGGACTACTTTTTTGTGATAAAAGACTGAGCCATCAGTCCACACTATCATTTCTTCTGCAAATATAAACTTAAATTGAGACCTAACTCATATCTCGTCCATTCCAACAAAATATCAGATTGACAAGGTGGGTCACAAATGTTCTCGACAGGTTTTCGAAAATGTTATAATTACCTTATTTTGGTACAAGCAGACATTACCAAATCCTCCTTGCCCAAGCTCTTGAACCTTCTGCCAATTAGAAGAGATATCTTCTCCTTGAATATTCATTCTTTATGGCCAGGAGTATTAACTGGATATCGGGAGGAAGAATCAAAATTAAAACACTTAAAAATATGGTTTGACAAGTCTCTCTCTCTCTCTCTCTCTCTCTCTCTCTCTCTCTCTCTCTCTCTCTCTCTCTCTCTCTCTCTCTCTCTCTCTCTCTCTCTCTCTGGAGAGGATCCTACCAGAGACAATGCTATTTGTTTTGCATCTGTTTCAGAAATGTACATGCTTCAGCTTTATTTGAAGCCTTTTGATTATTCAAAACTTTCTTTCCATTTTTTTAAAACCTGTGGCTTGTTATTGTTATTTAAATAGTAAATAGTGATTAAGATAATCTAGACGTCTAGATACTAATGGCTAATAATAATAATGACTTTGTCTGCCTATCTGAATCTGGCACGGCATGAAAATTTAAGCTAGGCGACCTTTTCGTTATTCATATCAGTGAAGAAGGAAATCAATTTTTCAGACTGTCTGAATACACGGCCAAATTTTCAAGCTACTTCCGTGGAATCTACTCTTCTACCTTCTTTCTACCTTCACGCTCGGCTCGGTGAAAGTGAAAGTAAAAATGTCTGTGACTGTCTGAATCTGAAAAACGTAAAATGAAAATAATGGTAAAAAGCTTTGTGTCAACATTATCACCTTTGGCTTTGGAGCGATTCTTATGCCATCAATTCAGTTAGGCCAGTCTACATCTTCGGACCTCGAGTCTCAATTCTCAGGGAAAGTACCTCAGAAGAGATAGAGATGAGTGACGAGGGAGTGACGGACGAGTTAGAGAGGATGGGCATTAATCGAGATGAGTACCCTGTACTCATTATGATACTAACGAAAATTATGTGAAAATTGAAAATAGAAAGGCTTCGAATGGGGCCAGTACAAATGACGTTTCGGTTACAAGCCCATTGTCAGCAAAACAATATACAAAGGAACGTTGAAATAAAATAAAACAAAATATATTTAGAATTTTATCATCTGTTTTCTTGAGTGGTTGGAGTATGAATGAAATGTTAGCGCGGCGTCGGTGTGTGAGTAGAGAGTCCTACGTCAGGGTATTGAAAGACGGAAATTTTCTAGAAATTAATGGAAAATAAAAGATGATAAAAATGTAGTAGTAGTAGTAGTAGTAGTAGTAGTAGTAGTAGTAGTAGTAGTAGTAGTAGTAGTAGTAGTAGTAGTAGTAGTAGCGGTAGTAGTAGTGACATCATCAGTTGTTATTATTGTTGCTGCTGTTGTAACATTTTTTTTTGGATGAATTAAGTATAGTAGTTGTAGTAGTAGTAGTAGTAGTAGTAGTAGTAGTAGTAGTAGTAGTAGTAGTAGTAGTAGTAGTAGTAGTAGCAGTAGTAGTAGTAGTAGTCGTAGTAGTAGTAGTAGTAGTAGTAGTAGTAGTAGTAGTAGTAGTAGTAGTAGTAGTAGTAGTAGTAGTAGCAGTAGTAGTAGTAGTAGTAGTAGTAGTGGTGGTGGTGATGGTGGTGGTGGTGTCTATCAAACGGACCGCTGGCTGACTGTCGTGGTTGGTGGTGTCAAATCCGATGTGTGTTCTTTGAAATTTGGTGTTCCTTTTTACACAAATGTTATTGAGAAATTTGATATTTTTTTATATCAATCTGATGCAGATACTCAGATATTTAGCTCTACTCTCTGTGATGATATTGAAGGTTTAATTGGACGATTTGGTGTTTGTTTAAATGAAGTGAAAGATTGGATATGCAGAAATAAACAAATTCATGTTGAATGATGAAAAGACAGAAATCTTAATCTGTGGTAGGCAAAATATCATTGAAATGACAATCCTTACGGGGCTTTCTTTTGGGGGTCACATTATTTCTTTTTCTAAAGGCATGAAAACCTTGGTGTGTTGATTGACGCTGATCTGCCAATGTCCAGTCTGGCCAATCACATTCTAAAATCAATGTACCTTGAAATCAGAAAAATTAGTAAACTTAGAGGCCAACAAAAATAGCAGGAGCTTTGATAAACTATTTTGTATTTCCATTGTTAGACTATTGCAATTCTTTACTGAAGAATGTGGCAAAAGAGAAAACAAATATAGCCTTTATGTTGTACAGAATAATGCCGCTCTGC
>NC_088364.1:17672340-17687340 GCF_034508935.2 Berghia stephanieae
GAGGAAGAAAAAGAAATAGAAGAGTGAAGAATTAACTAGAAGAAAACTCAATTCCTGCTTGACATTCCCAAGATCTTCCACCTTACAATTTATCTTATTTCATCAAAGTTTGATTGACATCTCAAACTGTTTTAGACAATCTGAATAATTACCACACTGATAGTCTGTTACAGAGAGCCTTTATCATCAGTGTATCTCTCAAAAATTCAATATTTCTGTAACTAAAGTATTGGTCATTTTGAAATAAATAAAGTTTCATAACAAAAAAAAATATTTTTAAAAACAATAAAATAAATCAAAGTCACTGAGACTAGGTAAAAAAACAAATCAAAATCAAAATGGTGCCATGCATTAGAAAAAGTCATAAGGCTGATTTTAGCTATTGTATTTTTGCTGAAAGTTTTCGAAAGTATCGGTTCGTCTGTGTATTATGAGGACATATAAATATTGATTATATAACCAAAAAAAACAAAAAACAAAAAGAAGCTGTTAATCACAGAAAGTAATCAACCCCTATATATTGTGTTGTTGATGCCAATTTTTCTTTTCTTTTAATAAAGACAAGGTTTAAGAATGGAAGTATGGACCAAAAACAATTTAAACAGAAAAGAAAAGAAAAATTGTGAGCAACGGTACTGTATAGCCAGTCATAGTACAAGCCTCTCGTGATTTGAGTATGAGCCATATCCCCACACATCAACACTCATAACCATTTTCATTCCAGTATTTAGAGAAAAAAAATAAATCAGTCCTATGCCACACACAAACTCATGCATATGTGCATACATTATATAAATATATACAAACAAATATACAATATACTCGAGATGCAAATAATGTCAATGTGTTCAGCACTACAACAATAACGTCTCAAGATGAATGTTATCACACTTAAAAAGTACAAAGATACAAAACATATTCCCAGAAAAGAATGATTTAGTTAACTTTGTTAGGAGAGAATCACATGAACATCAAAAAGTATGGTCATAATAAAATACAATCCCATTCATGTAACTGTAACTCTAAGTAAGCTAAGATTACAGTTATATAAAATGCATTGTTTTTGTTTGTTTGTTGCTTTAGGTCTCTTCCAACACAATTGAGGTTATATGAGAGACCGCTGAAACAAAAAAAACAAGCAATCTAACAAAAATAGTACAAATGTAAATCAAAATCATAACCTAAAGATATCATAAGCTAAATTATAAATAACCAAGAACAAACAGGCAGAAGATTTACAGAAAAAAAATATCCCCTGTCAAAATACAATCACAAACCAAAGAAGCAGGATAGGCTAGTAAAGAGAAGAAGAAACGACATCACTATCGGATCGTACACCCATGCGAACATCATAGGTATATGATTCAAGGGTGATGCTCCCATCCAACCACCCGCAACAACAACTGTATTGCATTTGTACATTATTTCATGAGGCCATTAGCATAAAGGAGAAAGAAAAGATTGAAAAATAAAAATAAACAAATAAATTAATAAACAAAATAGGGAGACCAACTTGGTAATATCTTGGTGCTGAAGCCTACCCTGCTTTCCTAAATATAAATTTAAAATTAAACACAACAAATTAAAATCATCTTTCTCCTTCGTAAAGATACCTTATCATCGGAGAACATTTGTTTGATATATAAATTTTTTGTCCTTAGAAAAGATATAGAAAAGGAGTACGGTTATAGTCTTTGTTAAACACTATAATACACTTATTATTGTCATTGTTTGCTTAGCATTCATTTGAAGAAATTTAAAAGTAAAAATCTTATCTTGTTTTGTTTTTAAGGGTTTTATGGCGCTTGCAACATATTAAGGTCATATCAGTGCCAGTAAAAAGGAAGAAAATGGGAAAGTAAAAAGTTATAGAATTACAATTAAAGCACCCAAGAAAAGGTAAGACAAAGTGGAAATGGTTCAAATAGGAAACAGATGTAGATTCCAAGAGCACACTATCAAAGTACTTAGTTTGAGATCACCTAAAAGTCTCACCCAGATACCAACACAAGCTCCCACTAAGACTAAGAGGAATACACTCAAATGTTTACAAACCATATGCTAAAAATAAAAAAATAACAATACATAACAGAGAGATGATTTGAAAGGAAAATAATATCATCTCCCAAAACTATAACTATACATTCAACTGTTTCCCTCACAGCCAAGGTCAGGACAAAACTAAGTAATCTCATTCCAAAACAAACACAGAAAGCAATTTGGAAAACTGACATAGGGGGATAGAAGACACAGTAAGTGCCTCCCAGCCCACTATGGGAGGCCTTATCTTGAGAAACTAACAACAGCATCTTCAACTGTTCTCAACCATAACATGCAAATACATGTGTATGACGAATGGTAAAAAATATATCTGTGTGATCTTTTGCCAAATGACTTATCATAACAAGCTTGTGGGACAGTTTTTTCTAGTGTTCAAGCAAACTGTACCAACGTATTGTAGCCTTTTCTAATTTTATTAATTTTATCATTTCTCTCACTAAGTTCAATTATACATACATGTAGGTGCCATTCTTTAAAACATTATAATTCTTGATTCTTGAATACGTAATCAGAAACTTATGTTGTTGAAAGCCCTAACTTTTTTCTCATAATATTTTAATAAATTTTTTAAACAAGGAGTGACAGTCCGTACAGGGCAAAGACAGCCTGTGACATTACATTCAATAGCTGACTGAAACAATAATCCTTTCATAAAGTATAAAAGATTAAAAACGTAACATAAACTGGACTGTACATGTAAAAAAAAATAACAAAATTTAACAATAACAAAGTTTTGGAACATTAAATGCTGCGTCTCAAATATTGAAATGCCAGCACTTGCAACACTTAATTTGGTTCTTTTTTTTTCTTTTCCAATTGTTCATATATGTGTTTGTGTGTGTATTTCTGTTTGTGAAACAGGTGGTATTTTGAAACCAGAGCTACAAGATAACAACATGCATTCATAGGTCTCATTATATTTCATCATTTCTGGAAAATAATCTCTCTTTGATGAGTCCTTCAGTTGTCTAGGCATCTCCATTAAAAAACAACAGAAGAAGTATTTCACATTAGCTAGATTTCATTTACACAAGATATATAATCAGAAAAGAATGGAAATGCCAAACTAATATAAAGTATGAAACGTTCAATAAATAAAAATTAATTGAAATCAATAACGACTAAAAATAAAATGACTACCCCAACCAATGACTGCATGTTGTTACTGATTTGATATCATGTAGTTGCAATATTATATATGTATGTATATCAATAAAAAACTTTATATAATTCTTAATAATTAAGAGGGATGCAGACACCAACAGCTCACAAAAGCATACAGGTGTTTCGCTTCTTCTTGGCCTTGGGTTTGGGGCACAGCACAGCTCGAATAGCTTCATCAAACACATTCTTGAGGCCTTTCTGGGTAAGGGCAGAGCACTCTAGGTACTTGACAGCGTTGATCTCCTTGGCCATGGCCAGCCCCTGAGGGTAGGTGATTGGTGATAGCTTCTTTTCTCTAAGCTTTTCAAGTGTTTCCTTGTCTTCCCGCAGATCAAGTTTGGTGCCGACAAGGATGATGGGAGTAGCTGGACAATGGTGATTTACTTCTGGAAACCACTGTGAAATGATATTTTAAAAAATAAAATTACAAAGAATTAAAGAAAGAAATATTTTAGTAAGTGTAACAAATCATCTCCATAGAAAAAGGCAATGATAAACAAACACAAGACCATTTTGATATAAAATATGGCAGGTTGAAGTCATCTTGTGTCTCATCTGTGGACCATATAAAATTGCTTGCCTGCTATTTACCACATCTACTTCACATCTAAGATTTAATCTCAGGTTAATTTCTACTTGCAAGAAAAAATATCAAGAAAGGTTTTATTGAGATACATGAATTGGCAGTACTTTAGATATTGAGAACCTTTAAAAAAAGTTGTGCACTTGTAGTTGTCAGTAATATTCAGCAAACTATGATAGTAGCTGTCTATAGCATTGATGAGTCAAAATGTTAAGCATATTTAAAAATATCATGACTAACCTTTGCTCTCACATTCTCAAAACTTGTTGGACTGATTAATGAAAAGCATATAAGGAAGACATCCTGTTGAATAGATAAAAACATAAAAATAAAAATATAAATTGATAATTTGTGAAGTATAATGATATATAGAATATAGCACAGATACAAAGGACAAAAACCCAGGACAAAAAAGAAAATGGTTCTTTCTGTCAGCATTTGAATTATTATATAATATAATCTAGATTAAGAGCTTTTTTTTCTTCTGTTCCTTGTTTTAGTTTCCTGGGACATGCAAGGGTCAATAAGATTTTAAGAGACCAATATTTTGTTTTTATAAATTGTCTCCAGATTGCCAAACCGGGACATTCACGATATTAGTTGCAGCTATGTATTAGTAATTCTTTATTTCAGGGGAAAAATGGGACACAGACTTTAGTTATCCAGAATCAATCAGTTTCACGCATGTTAGTTCCAGGTGTGATCGACTCTAACATGCAATTGTTATGGTGACAATAATGATAAAAATAGCAGCATTATCTACACAACAAAATGGCAAAAAAACCCAAAAAAAAAAAAAAAAATGAGTGAGCAGCAATTTGCGCCCGGATATTTATCATTGCCTGTAGTCAGCCTTGAAGAACTATCCCTCTATTGTTGAAATTATGCAGCATATGTTGCACTACAGAGGAGGAAATTCAAAAAATAAACACCACTGCCAGAACTGCCCTGGCCACTAACAGCCCAATGTGTATACAGAACAAAGCAGACATGATTCGGTACTTTTATATTAAACGCATGGCACAGGCCAATAGTGCCTTTTTATAAATTTGAGCATTTACATTGCACAATATCCACTGAATAATGGATTTAAACTCGTTTTACTGATCTACAGTATTTTTTCAATCACAACAGTCAAATCAGAATGTTTTCCAACTTCCTATTCAATAAAACCAATTTTATTGAATTTTCATTAAAATAATACAGAACACAATATAAATTATAAATATGCAGTTTTTACTTTCGACTATTTATTCAGGATTTGTTCTCAAAACAAGTCTGCTATATTCTGTCACGTTAAAACTGGATTGTTACTTTTAAATTTTTACCTTTTCTTTTGATCTTGTATTAACACTTTTGTTGCTGAGCTCAGATAGGTAAAAAAAAAAAAAAACCTTGGTTGCTCAGGGTTTGCACAAATGAAATGTGATTTTACCACAAGAAATTAGATATCACAAAAATGACACAGAATTCCGCCATGAAACTTTCAGGTTATGTTCCCGACAAGAGAAGTAACGTGTGCAAATTAGGCCAGGTAACATGGCCGACATATTGGATTTTGATTTGCTAAGACAACCGAGGAAGATTACTGAATTTCATAGACACAGAATTTTATTGTGTATGAAGATGAAAAAGTTATATTATTGTATAATGACCATAGCACAGACTGGGGAAAGGGGCATAAGGAGAATCTTGAGCCTGTGGTGCAAATCGACATGTCTCATCCTTTATTGGCTGCATTGCTTCAGTAGATAAGAAAACATTCTAAAATAGTCAAAAGTCTCAAACCCATTTGTGTCCATGTTTTTAAAACTCAACTCATTGCCTATCATACCATTCTTTAGAATAGATTTATAGTTCACTTCATTTACTAGACACATCCCATGATATTCATGGCTGTCATTAGAATCAGCTGATTGAAAACACACCAACCGGAATTATCAGCTGAATAGGATAAATGTATTCCTTTGCCCAGAGCTAGTATCTGGCAACACAGACTCAATACTAGAAGACTTTTCCTGCTCAAATTCATAACTTGACCACATTTTACAATTCTCAGAATCAGAATCATGTCTAAAAATTGTCACCATCCACGGTCATTGTTTACCATTCTTATCAAGTGAAAAAGTAGGAAAAGAACATCACCGATTGAAGAAAAAACTTTTGAGATATCAATTTACCGACATGAAACAGGACTTTTACCTTTGTTGAACCAAGAGAAGTAACTGAATAACGGGTGATGACGTTGAAACCGATTCATATGGTAATGTCCAAATATGCATTAATATGTATCTCACAATGGCAGAGAGTAACGGAAATATGTATTCAACAATAAAAGTGTTAATTCCTTCTATGAAAACCAGTCAAACAAAAAAAGACAAAAGGCCATAGGTTCAATCCCTGACTGAGGAAACTAATGTTAGTAAGGAAACCTTTCTCTTCTCTCTCTCTTGAACTCTGTGTCATACATTATATTACTGCTTTATTGCCAGCTTCCAATTTTTCTCTTTCCATATTTCTTTTTGATCATAGAAATGACTTTAGGGAAGTGCAACTCATTAAAAAAATATGGGAAAAGTCTTACTGTCTGCGGGTAGGATAGAGGCCTCAGCCTATCATAATCCTCTTGTCCTGCTGTATCCCAAAGGCCCAGATTGATGGGCTTGCTGTCAACCATCACATTGGCAGAGTAGTTGTCAAATCTAATGGATAAATGACAAATAAGACAGGTACAGTCATAAGAGGGGTATTGAGTAAAGTGATGAGGGATAATATTCAAATCAAATGACATCCAATAAAATAGAGACCAAAAATAATAAATCATCGTTTAACTGAATGAACTTTACAAGATTCCACTCAATTGAGCATTATTTATGGTTAAACTTTTGCTCATTAACAATTGAATGTTATTGATCGTCGTGTCCTTAGATTTTGCATAAGTAGGCAGTATACGCCATACTTGAGGGTTAATTCGAGGGACTCTGAGGTTGGGGTGTTTTTAGGGCAAAGGTGTTTATCCAACACTTTTTTGATTTTATCCCTGTTGACATTAGCGCACACTCCATTATTGACTATCTTTGCCACAGATTCGTGAATGTCTTCACCAAACGATTCCGGTACATTAAAAAACTGTTCCAGTTCTTTTATTTCATTATCAATCTCATCTTCGTCCTCACTTTCTTCCACCTCTTTTTCTTTCTCATCTTCGGATACCATATCATTTTCGAGAATCTCTAACTCGTCGAGATCGCTGGTTGCGGTTATAGTGTGCGTGACTTCTCCCCCTTTTCGATCTCATTCGGCTTATGTTTCTTTGACGATGGCTCACTTGAGTCGTGATTAGTCATTAATAGATGCGTCAGTGACTTGAAGCCTTCCACAATTAGTTGTCCCAATTCCGAATTTGAGGCGTGGGTTTCCTTGCTCACCAAATGTGATGGCCCCTGATTAACTGCCTCATTTCCAATTGTTTTTGTTTTAGATTCTAATTTTCTTTTATGATATGTTCTACTGTCTTTTTTGCATTCTCCATATTTACCCCTCTTTTTCTCTCACGCGGGAGAAGAAACTGGGTTTTTTGTATGAGTTAACACTCCCTCGGGAGATGTTATGGGAACTGTTTAAGTTTTCTCCCTCGCGGGGGTAGAAAGTTCCCTATTCAAATCTTCAACTTTATCCGTTTATTCTAAGTAATTAAAAAAAAAAAAACATTTCCTCAAAAGTTTAAATCATTAAGCACCACTTTCACAGTTGTTAATAATATACTCCACTGGGAATTGATATGTCACAGGTCTAATAACAGATTAAAAATCCAATAAGAATAAGGAAAAGTAACACAATGGTTTGCATTAAATAGACAAAACAAGACGCGTCCAGCCTTCTTGACAGTCGAACGTGAACTGACAGTCACGGCGTGATTCTTCATTTGTAACCCAATTCGGAATTGGGATATGAGGTAGAGTTGAGGATTATTTTTCACTTGACTTTATAAAAAATAAAAAGGACATCAGAAAGAAAAGTTATAGATTCAGGCTTACGAGAATGCAGTTCCATGAATGAAACTTTAGATGGTAGTCAAGTGTCATGTGCATATATTTGAATCTTCATTCGTTAAGAATGACTAAGGAGACTTTATTCCAGATTGTTTTTATATTCTTTTGCACATCTTTGCTCTTTATCAAATCTGATCAACTAAGTTGTGATTTCATATGATTAAAAGCTCATTTTTAATTAATGGTAATTGTCTTTTAAAATTCACCTATCCTCCTCCTTTGCCAGTGGCAAGGTTAAGGTAGAGTTTCTAAGATAAGCTGGAGATAAAGAGAGAGATGGTGGTGATGATGATGGTAACCACTACGAAGACAATGTATATTTAGTTGTCGTGGACAAAAACTGACCTAATAATTATTGTAAACAGGAGTATATTACTCATACTCATAAACACACTTCACTGACAAAGCCAGTGCTGGGCAACAGCTGTGATACAACAAAGCTACATGGGACAAGAAACTATAATTTTTATGTATTATCATTGTAATTGTCTGCGTGTAAACAAAAGAATGAGCATATTTTAGATAGATCAAAATTACACACTTCATTGACCAGCTACATAGACGCTGGTAGAACCTCGAGCATGGGTGGAAGTTTACGGGGATCAATTTGCCTGAAAGACGGACCGGTGATGCCAGTTTATCAGACATTTTATACCTATATAACTCAAAATATATCATACTGATTTAAATGACTTTGTGGTCAAAATTCTAATATAACAATTGGTGATTACATAAAATTTCAACTTTCTAGCTCAAAAAATAAAAAAAGTTATTGATGAAAAACATAGGGCTGGGGTGTAAAACCCCATGGTGTGAAATATGGTTAAAATCTGAGCACATGACAATGGACAAGTAATATCAAAATGATTCGTGGAAATACCATGTGACAGCGCATAATACTCAGTCTCATCAAATGAAATGTAGATTTTTTGTATATCTCTCCAATTGGACCCACCCCCTCTTTTTTATTCTTTCCTATTGTTGATCTTCAGTATAATAGCTATGATCTCCGAGTAAACCTTCTTTGACTTTGAATAACATTGCATACTGTAATCTCAATTTATCTAATTATGAAAATGATATTGCAGGTCTATCAGTATCAAACAAGTTTTTTATCAGGTCAATAATTACCTGTCACAAATTCAAAATATTTAAGACAATATTTTTTCTCTTGTCAACAACTACAGATATGTTAACAAACAAACAAAAAATTAAAAAATTGACCAATGCCACTTGACTGCAGTTCTGTCTAAGGAATGAAATAAGGATATGAATGAGTGACCAGGATTTACATTCAATAATAGTGTCATGTTTATTTTAAAAAATTAATCTTTTATTTTTATTCATACATTTTTAAATCTATGTCAAAACCATATGCCATTGTTATGCAGATCATGTTTGCCATCTATTTTATTTTTGAACATCTTACCCATTATCTATACAAAAAGATCCATAATATTCATTTTGCCTACAACTATGAAGACACGACTCTACTATAACGAAGTGATTATTCGACCATAAGGTGCGTTAATGCTGGATATCATCAGACCATATTGTTACTATTTTTAGACCACCAGAAAAAGAAACCAGAGGTCATCTGGCGGAAAGGTAATAATATGGGAGACACAAGATGGCGATGGAGAAGGGATGTACTAGGTACACTGGTAGTAAGCTTTTGGAAAATACACCTGTTCACTATTTGAACAAAGTCCTCTTTGTCTTACTTATTCTTGGGTACTTTAATTGTAATTCTAGAACTTTTTACTATTCCATTTTCTTCTTTTTTACCTATATGACCTACTAAATGTGTTGCAATCGCCAAAAACCCTTGAATAAAAATAACAAAAACTTTAAGGTTATGTTGGTCTTTGCCGACGTCCAGTAGATTTCCAATTTTCTGGACAATAATGATCAATTATTATTATTAAATTTATTATTGTTATTATTATTAAATTTATTATTGTTATTATTATTAAATTTATTATTGTTATTATAATTAAATTTATTATTGTTATTATTATTAAATTTATTATTGTTATTATTATTAAATTTATTATTGTTATTATTATTAAATTTATTATTGTTATTATTATTAAATTTATTATTGTTATTATTATTATTTAAAGGAGATAATAGAGGGAATTAAAATTATCTGTATTAGTTAACATCCAGATGCTCATTAAAAACAAAACAAAATAATTGGGGGAAGGGGGTGGGGGTTCTGGAGTACTCAGTACTCTCTTGGATTTTGACAAAATGAAGCAGATTTTAGTTAATATTAACATAATTCTGAATAAGTCACCACTGGGTGCTTCTGCATGCACTGTACAAAAACCATTATAGTTCATTACAACGACTTTTTTATTCCCACATTTTGTACTTACACTGTTGGGATGTACTCTCCAGGAAAGGCATTTGTTGTATAACTAATGAGGAGACATGTTTTACCGACAGCTCTGTGGAATAAAAAAAGTGAGATTTAAAAAATGTTATTCTCGTTACCATTACCAATAGACAATACTGTTTGTTTTGGTTATCAAAATAATCGGTCAATTTTTAGCTTAGCACAACACCATCATCATCAATGAGAATATGAAGAGAAGAAGAAGAAGAAGAAGAAGAAGAAGAAGAAGAAGAAGAAGAAGAAGAAGATGAAGAAGTGAAGAAGAAGAAGAAGAAAGAAGAAGAAGAAGAAGAAGAAAGAGAAGAAGAAGAAGAAGAAGAGAAGAAAAAGAAGAAGAAAAAGAAGAGAAGAAGAAGAAGAAGAGAAGAAGAAGAAAGAGAAGAGAAGAAGAGAAGAAGAAGAAGAGAGAAGAGAAGAAGAGAAGAGAAAGAAGAAGAGAGAAGAAGAAGAAGAAGAAGAAGAAGAAGAAGAAAAAGAAGAAGAAGAAAAGAAGAAGAAGGAAGAAGAAGAAGAAGAAGAAGAAGAGAAGAAGAAGAAGAAGAAAGAAAGAAAGAAGAGAAGAAGAAGAAGAAGAAGAAGAAGAAGAAGAAGAAATGAGGAAAAAAACAAAACATCAAAAAACAAGTCCAGGAAGTGAGAAAAACAAATTTGGTTCATGCGACCTGTCGTAGTTTAGAGACAGTCAAAAAGACTTACCCATCTCCAACAACAACACATTTAATGGCTTGCATCTTTGTTTACTAAAAATTTGAAACCCTTTCAATGACTGAAAATGTAAAACGCCGACCTATCCAATGTGTAAATACTTGTCTTCTAACTAAAATGGCTACGACGATCAAAATTTATAGGAGGAAGGAGACACTCTAAATTTAGAAGGGACGAAAATAGGCGTTTCCTCTTAGAATGATAAAAAACAGGAAATGAAAACGAAATAATATATCACTAATCTATTTCAAAATAAAATTATCCAACTCTATAAATTATTTTTATCATCTATTTAAATCATGTTCTCGGGTGAATCAGCAAATATCTGCGACTAAAAACAGTCTCTGTTTTTATTGATGTAAGAGGCAGTCAAGAATGCCAGATTAATTTTTGCAAAAGAATAAAATGCCAAATAAGATATGGAAAATGCCAAATCGTTTGAGAATAATGCCAAACTGTTCCAACTATCACTTTTTTCTGCTAAAATGCGTATTAAAGTAGAAATAAATCTTTTCCTATCCCGCTGCCATAGTGTGTCTTGATTTTTTTAAATGTTACCTTTCATTGTGGTGGTAAAAATTCGTAAACTCAGTGATTTTAAAAACAAAAAGTACCAATTTTGACATGACGAAGATTTTTTTATATTTGGCAATGAAAACGCCAGATTGGCAAGGGGTGGGGTGGGGGTGGATACAAGAGAGTATTTCCATGACATCGATTTTGGTCGTTTCGTTATGACATAATTAATATGTTTAATTACATATTGTAGGGAGTGGAGATGTGCCAGATGAAAACAGAGAATAAAAAAATCACGGGGTCATTGTAAAACTCAGGATCCAATTGACACGACACCCTCCGCCTGGCCGGGAAAGAGAGGACAGCGAGCGTTCGCACAACCAACTGAGCTTGGCACTGGCACTGACCCCATGACATGGAGTTCCCGGAGAGGGCTCTTTGCTCACATATTTCTTTTTACTGGGGTAGAAATCAATTACCTGGCCGGTAAGAGCGTTGTCACTGTGTCCAGAAGAAAAAGAAAAGACCAAAAAAAAAAAAAAAAAAAAAAAAAAAAAAAAAAAAAAAAAAAAAAAAAAAGAAGAAGAAAACAAGAAGTAAAGTAAGCGCAGTACAGGCGCATGTCTCATTCAACATGTTGTGTTGCTGTCTGTTGAAAAGCTATACAGCTTAAAGTATTAAAAGCATATGTACCACATTTTGGCTGGGAATTGCGCGATTCTACTTTAAAAAAAAAACAAAACAAAGCTAAACTAAACACGCCATTTTATTAATAAAACTGTTTAAATCTGAAATTCATTAATTTCTGATTAAAAAAAAAAGTAATTATAGTCATAAGGCAGTTCTACCGAAACCGTTCAAACATTCGAACAACACAAATACAGTCGACTCCGTTTAATTGCACATTGGTTAATCGCACACTCTCGCTACACATTCCCGAAAAAACGATTTTTTTTTCTTCTATATAATTACTACGCTTAATTGCACACCTTCTCCGCTTAATCGCTACACCGTCGTTCCGTCTTGATTGGAGAAAATATATAAACGTTATATTAACAATAAAGGCGTGTGCGCGTGTTTTAGCGAGATCACATGTGCACATGTACGTGGGAGTGCAGTTGTAACTGTCAACAGATGATAGTACCCCTGACAATCTACGCCGCTTCATCCAAGAAGAATGCTTGACAGATGATAAAAGAACATTAGGGAGATTGGAGACAAGGGTTTATAAAAAGCACGCACAGAATGGATAGCAACCAACTCTTCGTGATCACTATTCTTACTATGGCGGGTTGTATGTTATTTTTGTGGGATCGAGTCCAACCGATAGCTCAATGGTCTGGATTCGAACTAGTATGCGCGCTATGGCTCTCGTTACTAGCCGCACCGCTCAACCTATACCACAAACGGCTCAGGTTTAATCTAGGGGAGATCAAGAATTGCCTTAGGGTCCCTTATAACTTAATGGCATTAATAACAAGTGAGTCAAGACAATAGTAACGCCCAAATGCAATAATAACAATTCTATACATAAAGTTTAATTAGATTGTTACAGGAAAAGATAGAAAGAATAAGTATTTATTTGTTATCAGGAAGAATAGCTCTAATTGAGTGGATCTAATTTATTATTTATTTATTTATTTATTTTGATATAATCATCTGTGTCTGTGGAAAATACATTTGAAAATGGTATAAGCCCGTTTGAGCTAGTTCCAGGGTTGGCGCCTGCTTTGCAGAGTTGTCTGGACATCACAACAGTGTGTTGTAGTTAGGGGCTGACATCAGGGGTTTACCACTGTTCAAGGACTGGGATGCAGGGATTCGGCACGACTGGGTGCTCCAAAGACACGGAAAAGGACAAGGACCTTCAATTAAGAGTTAAAACAACAAGGTCTTAGAGCCAATCGAGTTTGTCTTTCGCCACCGAATCGTCCTTGAGCGACACATCATAATAGTCTTTATTTGCCGACAAAGGCAAGGAGAAGCAGTAACTCCATGATAATGGTAGTTAGTTATATAATATATATATATATATATATATATATATATATATATATATATATATATATATATATAATATATATATATTATATTAAACATCAACTGACAGTCGAGCTATCTTACATGATGAGAATCTAACAGGGTTGTGTCCCTGGTATTTCTTTATTTATTTTTATTAATTATAATTGAGGTTATGATGTGTGGCCGGCGATTGGCGGAAGGGTACAGACATTCAAGCAATATACATATTGAATATAAATTTAAAAAAATTAGCATAGATCATAAGCAAATGTTAACTATAGTATAAGATACATATAGATATAGTTTTGTACAGGTATGACAACTTACGAACATCCATGGAATAGCACAATTAAAATATATACACAAACTATAATATTAATAACAGATTAAATTGAATTTACAGTAATATCTCGTTCCACTTTGAATGTTAACCAATAATTCATTTTACCTCCAGCCGAGAAGTTTTTTACAAGTTTTAAATTGGAGGGATAGCTCTTCTCTCTTGGGCTTCTTAGCGTGTGTGTGATTAAATTTGGAGATGAATTTGATTTTGTGAAATGAAAATATCCAATCAGAAGAATGTTCCTGTTTTAGATAGCCAATGATATTCATAGGCTTTGACTGATACGGAGTAACGGAGAATTACCGGAGAGATAGACAGTAATTGCAATTTTAGCTTCTCTTGAACGAGACAAGAACCTCAGGGCCTATGCACGTTGGAGTCTTGTTTGGGAAAGGTAATTAGCAGCAGGCATGGATACAATGGCAGACAATTTGAACAGGTAAATAAGCCTTAAGCTGAAAGCGAGTGTTCCGTTATACAATGGAAAGGTTTACCACCTAACGACCAAAATTTCCGTTAGAAAGATTTTAGAGCTTTATTGGAGAAAGACTGTTCATGTTTGAGTATCTTACTGGAGGTGTAAATCAAATATATGTCTCGTCCACTAGGTTTGAAGTGGTTTTGAACCGAGACGCTGACGAATGATAAAGAAACACGCAGTGAAAGAAAATCGCTCGTCACACTTACAAACAATAATGTCACATTTTGATGTCGATAGCACATAAAAAGGAAAGAAACCAAAAAAGACAGAAAAGACCCCCCCCCCCCAAAAAAAAAAAACAATTAAAAAACAAACAAACAAGAAACAAATAAAAAAAATGAATTAAAGAACAAAACAAAAAACAACCCTCTAATAAGGCCATGTCTTGAACAAGATGGTCCCAAGCCCTTGGAAAATTCAGAGGGAAAGGTCCTGTATGGATGGTACATGAAAATGGGTGCTTAGATGCTATTTTTAGCTTCTCCGCTTAATCGCACACTCCGTTTAATCGACACACTAACTCGAACTCCCGAGGGTGTGCGATTAAGCGGAGCCGACTGTATCATTTAGGTATCCCCCTAAAGAAACAAGTCATTCGACATTAGGTTTCAATTTATTTAATGTGGTTCTTTCTCTCACTCCTCCTCCTTTGTCACTTGTCAGTTCGAT
>NC_088364.1:17692340-17702340 GCF_034508935.2 Berghia stephanieae
TTGCTCTTTAGTAAATGACTTCGTAAATGCATTATAGAGATGTGCTTATAGTCTAGAATTTACATTCTTGTCAACTGGACCCCCCCCCCCCCCCCCCTTTTTTTTTTTTTTTTGCCCTTTCATTTCTGTGTCTTTGTCTTTACTTCAGACATCGTGACTGGCTTTGAGTTATCTTTGATTTTGAGCTGGACCAAGAATGGCAGGTAAAGACGTTGCAAGGGTTGTAAATCGATGTGACGAAGCAAAGGAAAGCAACAAACTGGGTAATTGTAATGTGATTGTGATCATCTTCGATTTTGATTTATGTTTACATTATTGTTATCCGGTTTCTGCTGATAAGCTACCTGTGACCTACTAATTTTTATTAACCAAACTAAAACAAGTACTTGACATGTAGCATATATGTGATAATATCGTGATTTTATTTCCTCTTCACTTATCTATAAATCACTCTGACTTAGACCAATAAGTACAAGATTGATATCACTGGACAGATTAATTACATAACTTTTCTTTTGATTTTGAAACAAAAGAGGCGATAACAACTAACAACATAGCAGTATTTTCCGTTTTGAATTGCAAGGCCCAGGGAGCAAATGTTCATATCTCAGTTTCTATAGTATTAAAATTGATGGTAACAATTATTGCTTGTCTTTGGATTGAATGCTTGTCTATTTCCCCAGAGCATGCTTTTTAAACACCTCTTGGTAAATAGATAAATCAGATAAAATAACTCCCCAGATTTGAACCATTTCCCTTTGAGTGGGAGTTGAGCAGTATTGACACATTGGCTTAAAAAAAATAATTAGAGTATATAATTAGAAATAATTGGGTGGGTCTCTAACCATACAGTAGCATATAACAAGACAATAATAAATAGAAATTTTATACGATGTAAGCACCGATTTGGATTATGCTTGTGTTTGGTCATAGTTCAAAATCAAACACATTGAAAAGAAATAGGGGATACAAGGAAGAGAAGGTTTGAATCTTTTTGTCAAATGAAGAGAGATTAAAGAAACGTCTGTCTCTATATCATATTTTGAAGAGATGATAGATTGACAATGAAACTATACTTCAACTTCTTTGCCAATGTGCAATTACGGGCTTTTGGGTTTTTTCTCAGGGTTTTTTTCTGTGTTCTTTTTTTTAACCCAGTCTTCGTCATATAATATATGATATTATAATTAGTTAACTGTAAGTTTAGAAATCCTGCTAAGAGTATTCCAAGACATTGTATTTTAACTAAAGATTCCCTTTTTTGGTGACAAATGTTCATATATAAGATATTGAAGTGCCACCCCCTTTCAGATTCTTATTAGATACTTGTTGTCTAGTCCCTCTTAAGCTGACTGTATATAACCTTATAATTTTTTATATGTTTTGTGCAACCTCATTTGTATACTTACTTATCATGAAAGGACCAATAATTTTGTTTGCAGATTTGTCTCGATGTGAATTGACTCAAGTACCAGATGCTATCTTTCTACTATTACGAAGTACAACTTTGAATCATTGTGATTTATCTGAAAACCTCTTGAAGAATGTACCTGTCAAATTAACAAGAAATTTTGGATCTGTCACTGGTAATTCTAAAATATTTTAAAATTTTGAATCTTATTTCTTATTAAAATTTTTTTTTGGGTCTGTAATAGGCTTCAACAGTCATGATGTCACTTCCCTCGTAATGACGCATAGTAACTTAGTAACTGGCTATGAACTATCGGAACAATGGCGGACACCCTTATGAAATATTTCTCCGATGAGCATAAAAGTGTATCCAGAGGAGGAAAAAAATTATAATATGATCATGTTTTGACTTTTATATATTCTGATCACATGACATATGAACAGTTCTAGCCAGCATGAAGAATAAAAAGTACAGATTTTCTTTGTTTAGAACCACGCTGCTCGCCGCTGCTGGGCGACGTGACATCAGACTATTGAATCCACTTGCAAAACACACTATAATATTTATTTATACTTCTCACAACGAAAGGTTGAAAAGATTTTTGTTGGTTGGCTTTCACTGGACTGAGCTGAAATTTACAGCCATATATTGTGTTGATAAAAATAAGGTAACATAGTTGTAAAAAAATTATGATTAGTAAAGTCATTTTGTTCCCTGCAAAAACATCACCTGAAGTGCATTTAATTGATATAAACAGTACATAAAGGAAAATTTTGTATTTATTTTATTACACTTTCTTAAAAGGATAACTATTACTGGTGTTTCATCAAACACCAATAATAATTTGTCAACTTTGTTTCGACATTGTCAAAGACCTTGAATAAGACTATTTGCTCATCTCAGGATTTTGCCAAATTGAACCAATGTCAACATAACTCATACCAGCATCATCATCATCATCATTATCATCATCATCATCATCATCATCATCATCATCATCATCATCATCATCAGGTGCTTTGACAGCATTGATGGTCATTACTGTCCACTTCTTCTCTCGCTTGCCGCTCTGATGGTGGTGTTGTTTCCCTCATTGTCAAGCCAAGATGTGAGGTCACCCATCATACTTTTCCTCTGTCTTCAAGGGGCCTTCCCTCCTGCTATCTTGCCTGTGCTGCTTAAATATTCCAGTCCTTATCTTCTAATTGTGTAATCCAAGAATTTTGTTAGTCATGTTCTGATGCATTTAATTTGTGGTCTTGAGCACATTTCTTCCTTCAACACATCCTTGTTTGTTTTCTTTTCAGTCTCTGAGATATGCATGGAGCATTCTTTGAAAAAGCTATATTTCCACTGTCTTTAACTTTTTAATGGTTTTAGCGCTCATTGTCTAAGTGGTGCTTTAAGTTTAACGGCATCAGAAATAAAGTGAGTTTGGCAATAATTATACTTTTTCAAATCCCCTTTTTCTCCCCATTATTTCTCTATTGTAGACTTGTTATAACGAGACAGAGCGATTTGTAGACTGGGAATAATGAGAACTTGATCTAAAATAAAAAGCAAAATGCATGTTTATTTACCAACAAACATCACAATCACACACATGTGATGTGGGGCAATCGGTATCGGCAGTGCTACAATAGAAATCAGATAGCTATTACTTTCAACATGGCTGATATAAGTGTAGACAGGGGATTTTGCCACAATGACCACCCCTCCATATTAAATGAAATAACCCATCTTACCTATAATTGGATGAGTTCAAGTGTCACATCAATGCACATATTGACATCGTTCATTAGCATCACACCACCATCATGACCGCTTGCTTTTTTCACGTCATAATGTGTTGGTTCTTGCTGCCAACTGTCAACTTGTCTGTCGATTTTAATCCAAGTTTTCGCCGCACTTTTGGTCAAAATCAAATCGTCAATTGTCATCATACCTATTTTCAACTTGTTAAAAGTTACAACATTATGGATTCTCATATTCAAAAAAGAAGAATGAGGCAACGATTTCTGAGATATGTCGACGCTTAATATGAAGTCCAGCACCATGTACGCTATTTTGAAGGATTATAGATGTATTTAAATAGTCAAAATAATGTTATGTGGTTCTTTCCCTTGAAAATTGGTTGTAACGAGAGCTCAGTAATAACGATAATTTATGCTTGGAACAGAGGTTCTCGTTATAACCAAGCTCCACTGTAGTAGAATGGGCTGATTGTATCATCAGAGTAGTCCCGTCCCATCTGTATTTTTTAATATATATCTTTAGCCATAAAAATATGTTTCATAATCTGGAAGGCTACTTTTGATTGAGCTATTCAGTTTCTTATTTCACTCAGGCATCTTCCATTTTCTGTAATTATTGTGCCAAGGTATTTGAATTGTTTCACTTGGCAGAGGGTGTTTCCATTCATTTGTATGTTGCTTGATGGTATTATTTTCTTCCTTGTTATCATTGTTTTTTGTTTTTTATTAAAGCAAGGTCTATCTTGTTGCTTTATTTTCCCATCATTGCAATTTTTCTTCAGTTATATCATCAGCATATGTTAAGAATGGAATGTAGACAGAATAATGGAGGCCATTCACATTATAAACAGGGAAATATTTAGTGACGTATCATTTTATGGTGACATAATTTCTAACAACAGTTTAGTTTTTATCTAGACACTTTAAAGTCAAATTGTCATAATAGAAAGAAAAGAACCCCAGAAAAATTGACCAAATGAAATAATGCAAATTGACGAAGTGACCCTACATTATTTGTTTAGATTTAAAAAGTATATTTTTTACTCTAATAAAAACAACAAAAACTATGTGAGATAATTTTACTTTGGAGGACCTAGACTTATGTGCTTGTGCTTTTCAATAAATAGATAAGCTTTACCATGTTAACAAGTCCAAATGGATGTATTAAGATGAGAATCAAAAATAAATTATGTTGCTTGAGGACTCTCATATGGATATAAGTTAACACCTGGACAGCAGTGGTGTATCGTGTGACTTAAAGTTGCAATCCAACTGTATGTTAACAATGAAACAAGCTTGAGTTATTAAAAAAATATTTTCATACTTATTATGTTATAATAATAATAATAATAATAATAATAATAATAATAATAATAATAATAATAATAATAATAATAATAATAATAATAATAATAATAATTTATAATCGTTCGGCTATGTGGTCTAGTGGTATGACACTCGCTTTTGGATCAGAAGGTCCTGGGTTCGAGCCTCACACTCGGCGCATAGTTGAGTCCTTGAAAAAGGCTCTTTACTCACATTCTCTCACCGTACTCAGGTGTAAAATGAGTACCTAGCCGTTAACAGCAGTGTCTTTGTCCGAAAAATTGTAATACCGCCTTACAGGCGGCATGTCTCGTCCTTCATGTTAAATGTTGCTGTTGACCAGGGACCCCTTGTAAAGCGCTATGAGCACATTTAGTGGATATTGCGCTATATAAAAGCTCTTTTAATATTATTGTTATTATTATTATTATTATTATTATTATTATTATTATTATTATTATTATTATTATTATTATTATTATTATTATTATTTTTGTTATTATTATTATTATTATTATTACTACTACTACTACTACTACTACTACTACTACTACTACTACTACTACTACTACTACTACTACTATACTACTACTATTACTACTACTACTACTACTACTACTACTACTACTACTACTACTACTACTACTACTACTACTACTACTACTACAGTGCAACCTCGATATAACGACATCGTCGGGACCGGGAAAACGTGTTGTTATAGAGGGATGTCGTTACAGAGAGGTTTCCTCTGTGTGTATATCAGGAGGTATTTTGAGTCTTGTGTAGTGAATGTATACTTTTTCATTTTCCCTCTGAAGTTTATCCGGGCTTGGGACCGGCAATGAATGGAGAGTGGACAAAGGATTTATAAACAGTCCAGTGTTGACCTGTCACAGGCATTCATTGGGTGAAAGGCGAGCCTTCTGATTGGCTGCGGTTTTGTACAAATGTGACTATTGATTGGCTGAAAAAGAAGCGTTTTCATTGGCTACAATAAGAACTAGCTCTGGGCTTATTACGAGTAGACAACATACATAGAATGGAAGATACCACTTGTAATAGTTACGAACAATTTCATGGTAGACAAACACCTTCAAGGTTTGTCGGACCAGAAATGTCGTTATACAGGGGTTTTGCTGAAATGTACGTCGCTATAGAGGGGTTTTTATTACTAATGATATATAGTAAAATAAAATGGGACCTGAGTACCATGTCGTTATACAGGGAATGTCGCTATAACGGATGTCGTTACATCGGGGTTGCACTGTACTACTACTACTATTATTATTATTATTATTATTATTATTATTATTATTATTATTATATTATTATTATTATTATTATTATTATTATTATTATTATTACTATAATAATTATTATTATTATTATTATTATTATTATTATTATTATTATTATTATTATTACTACTACTACTACTACGACTACTACTACTACTATTACTACTACTACTACTACTACTACTACTACTACTACTACTACTACTACTACTACTACTACTACTACTACTAATACTACTACTACTACTACTACTATTATTATTATTATTATTATTATTATTATTATTATATTATTATTATTATTATTATTATTATTATTATTATTATTATTGTTATTATTATTGTTATTATTATTATTATTATTATTATTATTATTATTATTATTATTATTATTATTATTATTATTATTATTATTATTATTATTATTATTATTATTATTATTATTATTATTATTATTATTATTATTTTTATTATTCTGAAGAATTGAATTTGGATACCAACCATTTGTCTTCCCTTCCCGATGAACTGATTAATATGGAACAGTTATCATCTCTCAACATATCAAACAACGACTTCATAGCAGTGCCCCCTGTTGTCTACAGATTGAAATATCTGAAGGTTTTCAAAGCTGAAGGAAATGGAATACGAGGTACAGGAAAATGTGGACTCGTACTCTTTAACTAATTTAGATTGTTTTTTTTTCTTATTAGGAAGAAGATATGTTGCTTGTAACCGATTTAGGTCATTTAAATACTATTTATTTAAGAGCAATCTTGGTATAATTATTTAAATTTTCACCCGAATTCTTCTTAAAATAACTCCTTTTGCTTTTGTTGTTGTAACTTTTGAGTTCATTCTGATTTCAGCCATCTCATGACCAACTTTTTTATTGATATCATAAAAAGCATATGCCTTATCTTTTTGACTTGGTTTGCGGGTTGAGATTTGTGTGTGAGTGGTGGTGGTGGGGGGGGGGGGGGTGACTCAAATCTATAATGAATTAATTTTCTTTCTTTGGATTTTTAACTGATAGGTTAATTAGGAAAGAAAGTTGAAAAAAAAAGCAACATCTTATTTTCTTTTCCTTTTATTTTTTTTTTCAGATGTTGATGTACCATTGCTAAGACAAGTTCCCAATCTCAAGGACGTGAATCTCAAAAACAACCCTTTAACCCAAGAATCATATCTCCAGCTTATGGATTTGTTTGACATGGAAATTCTCAACATAACTATGTCACCTCAAGACCCAGATTTTGACTCAGTTGATTGAATCAAAGGGTTGTTTTAAAAGTATTTATTGAAATTAAATTATTGTACATAATTTCATATTACAGTTTGGTATGATTTATTCTGAAATGAAGGAGCGGCAGGAATTGTCACCTGACAGCAATTAACTCTCTCATTACCGGCCATTTTCCGGATTTTCCCCAAAACTTCACACCCAACCTAAACAAAAATAGGTTTATTTCACTCAAACACAAAATCTGTTAGTTCTTGCTATATATATTTTTTTTTCTGCTAAACGAGCTCTTCAACACATTGTAAATATACTTTAACTATAACTAACATTTTTGTTCAAATATTATGATGTACAAAAGAAATTAGAGTGACAAAAATGTTGTCCGCATCGTAACAAATGTGACGATTTTCATATGGGTGGTAAGGAGGGGGTTAAGAAGAGAGAGTTTGGTTGCAGTTCTACCAGTGTCTACCGCTGGACAATTGAGTAGGATGGGTGGCGATAGGAGCCCAAAGTTTAATTTGATTCACTGTAGTGTGATAGTTTCATACTCCAATTTCTTATCATATTGGTGAACATAGGAAAAAATAAATATTTGAAGACATAACTTAAACCATGTCGAACATCTGGCAGAACTTGGAAAATTTTGGAAATAATTCACCTATTAACAACTATACAATTTTATTTTTCAAGACCTAAAGGTGGATTAGTAAAATATGAATCTTGTTTGTAAGTTGAATGAAAAAAACAAAAAAAAACCTAAATGTGACCTGTTGTTTCCAGACAGAAAATATGTTGGGTCAACCAGATGTCAAAAAGTGATGTTAAAGTTGAAAGGGTCTTTTGACCTCCTATGACAGGTGGGCAGGTCACTTTGCTGTAACTTCTATGGACTAGAGGTGCCTAAATGAGCCAGTAAAATGGAGAGAAAAATAAAGTGAGTAAATGTGACTCATATATAAGGGAACGACACAAAACAAACAACGTTTCGGTCCTTGGCCTTCGTTTGTTGACAAACAACAAAACACAAAAATGTAAGGTTAGAAAAAAAAATCACATTTTATCAAATGTGGAAACAATGTAAATGTATGGAGAAGGTGTTGGATGTGGATGCAAGAAGAGGCCAAGAGAAGGGAGAGGGGGATAAATGGATAAATGGGGGGGAGAGAGAGAGAGAGAGAGAGAGAGGGGGGGGGGGGGGGGGAGGGTATGTGTGTGTTTGTGTGCGTATGTGTGAGAGTATGAAATGTATGGAATGAGGGAGAAGGGGGGGGGGGGGGGGGGGGGGGGGGAGGAATGAACTGGTAATGTGTAATATACAGGAAAAGGTACTACAAAGAAGTCATAAAAATGGGGAGGGAGGGATCCAATTATATATATATATATATTAGGACAGAGTGAAAAGGAGAGAGAGAGAGGGAGGGGGGGGGGGGGGGGGATGTGTATGTCGTTGTGAGTGGTCGGTCTTAGACTGATAGAAGGTGTCAATGTGTAGGTATGTATTTGGGTAGAGATGAAGATGGAAGAAAAGATTAGAAAGAATATTGACAATTTTAATGTAATTTGAAGATAATTAATCTAGAAAAACAAGAAAGAAAGGGAAAAGAAATATGTCTGAAAATTACACGATAAGTATACATTTCACACACACACCAACATACGCACACAAACACATACATACCCCCCCCCCCCCCTCTCTCTCTCTCTCTCTTTCTCTCTGTCTCTCTCTCTCTGTATCTTTCTCTCTCTCTCTCTCTCTCTCTTCTCTCTTCTCTTTTTTTCTCTCTCTCTTCTCTCTCTCTCTCTCTCTCTCTCTCTCCTCTCTCTCTCTCTCTCTCTCTCTCTCTCTTTTTTTTTTTTCTTCTTTCTAAAAACTAGTACCTAAACACCAGCTTTCATGTACCATTGATGTAGGATCTTCCCCTCTGAGGTTTTTACGGCTTGGGACCGTCATATTCAAGACATTAGACTGATTAGAAGAGGCGTCTTTTATTTTCTTCTTCTTCTTTTTTTTTTGGGTACTGTGTACTGTGTACCATTCATGTCATGCTAAATGTCTTGAATATCAATGATTATTTCATCTACTTCTCACAGGTAATATCTACTAAAAGAAACAAAAGATAGAGTCTATAGCTACTGCTACAATAAAAGTATTGTCAATAGAGAAATGTTGGACGAGTAGCTTCAATCATCTCCTGACCAATAAACTATGCAGTATGTCATTTGTTGAAAGTTTATGGTAGGCAACCACAGTCTGTTATTGAACTGGGTGGGGTTCCTGACCTCCTACAGTGGACAGGGCGGTTCATACTGTGTCTTCTATCCCCTTATATCTGTTTTCTTGGAATGAGATTACTTTGTTTTGTCCTGGCCCTGGCCGGAGTCCTAGCTGGGAGGGAAACAGTCTTGTTTTGGGAGATGATATTTTCTTCCTTGTAAATCATCTCTCTGTTATGTATTATTATATTTATTATTTTGAATTTATAATGTAAGCATTTGAGTGTATTCCTCTTTGTTGGATCTTGTGCTTGTGTCCAGATGATCTCAAACTAAGGACTTTGATAGTGTGCTCTTGGAATCTACATCTGATCCCTATTTGTTCCCAGTTCCCCTATGTCTTACTTTTTCTTGTGTGCTTTATTTCTAATTCTAGAACTTTTTACTATTCTATTTTCTTCCCTTTTACTGGCGCTGATATAACCTAAATGTGTTGCAAGCGCCGTAAAACCCTTAAAAACAAAAACAAACAATCTGTTATTGAAGAACAAACTAAAAGGAAGTATTGTTAAGGTAGAATTTTGGTGAACATTTCTTTTAAAGAAATCAGAAAATCTTTTTCATCATGGAATAAAGGCCTCCTAATTGTGAGCCCATAAGAAGAAAGTCCAAGAGACATTTGAGAAATTGAACACAAAAAGGGGAAATAATTTTATTATATTAACTTTTAAAAAATGCCTCACAAAAATATTCA
>NC_088364.1:17707340-17709840 GCF_034508935.2 Berghia stephanieae
ATTATTTTACAGAGACTGTCGATTCAGGGCGCGATGACATTGCTTGCTTTGACGATTCAACAGATGCGGAGATTGTACTCTCTTGTTGCTGCGGATTTCGGTATTTTACCCTGTATGACAAACCGAGCTATAATATTTTGACACTTTTGTTGTGGCATGTTGTAAAAGATATCATTACAACCTGCCTCTAAAATATTGTCTATTGGGGTAAGATTTTGTCGAAGTAAAATAAACGTGCAACTATCAATCAGATCAGACAAGAAGGGGTTTCCTCTTCCACGATGGTTGATAAATGAAGAACGCTTTCGTTGAAATAAAAGTAAAAGCATTGAATGAAGGATCCTTTTTAGTTTGAGCCGACGATTACATGTTTCATATTTCTGGCATGCTGTATAAATAGTTGATTATAGATGCTTTTTACTTTAAGTATAAGTTGAAATTTCATTTTAAACGTTCGCGTTAATTTTCATCGCTATTTTATCGACTTGTCGTAACGTAATAGCAGACGACAAACGGTTCCACGTCACTTCCTGTCATAGAGTCACCCCTATATTTTCTGTCATTTGATTGGCTCTGAGGAGATTTGTTCAGATTATTTCTGTACCCGAGCAACTTAAATCCAGTCACGTTTTCTGTATTCGCATACAAATACCACTGAAAAGTAATCCATCTCCGGTAGCTAATGGTTGCCAACTCCTTCAGAAAGTGGGGAAGAAAAAAAAGGACACAAAAATTAATTTGGTTTTAAGATTTGTTGTGTGGTAAGAAGAGTCCTAAAAAAGACTAAAAGGCTTTTAATATATTTCTTTTACATATATTGCATGGTGTTCCAAGTAGTGCCGCGCTGAAGACCGGTCTGGACCGCGGTCCGACGGTCTTTTAGCTGTGAACCGAAGACCGGTCCCAGAGGGGAAGATCGGCGGCGGTCCTCACTTCTTATCACCTTTCAACTAGTGCGGGGCGGTCCTTGCAAGGACCACGGTCCTACGGTCTCGCGCCATAGCCTACTACTTCCCAGCGATTCGTTGCTTCGGTTGCCTATCTTCCACCAATCACCACCCATCCCACTTAATTAATCGCACCCACCCCCCTTTGCCATACACTAAACGACACAGACGACCATACAGGCAGACGACCACCAACCTCCACTCCGCAAACCGCCCTTTCGTGTGTGAGATGGGGGGAACAGGAGGCGCACGCCTTGGACGATTCCATTATACGGGGTAAATTTCAAAATTTACTACACCATAATGATCGCAATGACAATGATCTATGGTGAAGGCATGACCCCTCTTCTCTAATGGGTTATTGTTTGAAATGTATGTGACTACAAAAGATGTGTGTTTTTGTGTGTGTGTGTGTGTGTGTGTGTGTGTGTGTGTGTGTGTGTGTGTCGAACCTAGCAAGTAGCAAATCTGATTTTTTGTTTTCTTTTGTCCATCTCTTGTCACCACTCCTTTCTATCGCAGTGTTGTCATTTAAAATAATACAATAATATTAAAATTTCGTTTGGTGTTTTTACTAATCAAATAATATGAGTTTCATTAGTTTCTTCCTTCCAAAAAACCCAGTTATAACGTCTGAATTTTAAAAAAGTCCAATAGAATATTTGGGGACCCCGATAGCTCAGTTGATAGAGCACTCTCTTTATACGCAAAGGGCCAGAGATCGATCCCGGGTGCAGTCGATTTTTTTCTGAATCCCTGTCTACTCAGCAATGAATGGGTAGCTGAGTTTGTTAGATCTGGCGAAAAGTCACCATCGACCCCTCTTATCACCTCATCCACCCCCTCTTATTATAACTTCACGTCTCTCTCTTACTCTTCAATACTCGCTGCCCTCTAATGTGTGTGTGTGTGTGGGGGGGGGGGGGGGGAAAGGGGGGGGGGGGGGGTAGGAGTTGCGTGTGTGTATCAACGCCACGAACAACTCCATCAACGCCTTGGGCGATGCCATTATCTCCGTTAATGGGGATAAATTTCAAATTTTATTAAATTATCGAAGTAACAATGAAGTACGGTGAGCAAATAAAGAAGGCATCACCCTCTTCTCTAATTAGGTTACAATTTGAAATGAGTGTGACTACTCCGTGTGTTTTACTCCTGTAGGCCACGGTTTTCATCGTGTAGCGGTCTTTAACGTTTCAAGAATGAACGATCCCACGCTCTCAAAGGTCAAACCGGTTCGAATTTCCAACAGTCTCTCAGGAATGTTCAATGTCGAAAAGGACCGGTCCTTGCGGTCTTCATTTCCCAAGGACCGTAGGACCGTGGTCCTTAAGCTTGCCAAGGACCGCCCCGCACTAGTTCCAAGTTCCATGTATATTTATAACTGACATTATGCTTATTGATTGTTGTTTTGACCTAGTCATACTGTTGAAAAAATGTTAACGAAATGTAACCCTAGCGTCAATCTGGTATTATGTCGGAATGTACAGAATGAAGAAATACTTGTTTGAATTCGAATTTATCAGGATTAGAAAACTCGTGGTTTATATATA
>NC_088364.1:17714840-17759840 GCF_034508935.2 Berghia stephanieae
CTTCTTCCTCTCTTCTTCTTCTTTTCTTCTTCTGTCTCTTCTTCTTTTCTTTCTTCTTCTTCTTCTTCTCTTCTTCTTCTTCTTCTTTCTCTTCTTCTTCTTCTTCTTCTTCTTCTTCTTTTCTCTTCTTCTTCTTCTTCTTCTTCTTCTTCTTTTCTTTTCTCTTTTCTTCTTTTCTTCTTTCTCTTTCTTCTTCTTTTCTTCTTCTTCTTCTTCTTCTTCTTCTCTTCTTCTTCTTCTTTCTTCTTTCTTCTTCTTCTTATCTTTCTTGATCTTCTTTATATCTGGTGGTTTTCTTGACCTCCATATGCAGGATCACCTTTTCTGTGTCTTTATCCTCCTATATTTCTTCTTTTTCTGTTCTTCTGTCTTCTTGCAATAGATTACTTGTTTTTGTCCTCCCTTCGATCTTCTTACGAAAAATCCTTTGTCGATTCTTTGATTATGATTCCCCTCCTCTTTTCTTTGTTCTTTTTCTTTTTCTTTCTTTGCTCTATCACACTCACACTATAGTGTAATCTGTTTTGAAATTTGGGTTCTTGTTGTATATCTTTCTACTTTGATCGCGAAATGTTCCCTTGTTCTCTCTTTCTTTTTGCTTGTACCCATCCTTTCCTTGATTCCTGGGTAAACGATTGATGCCTCTAACTACCCCCTGTATTTAGCCATCGTCCATTTTCGTTTCCTGTATTTGGGTATGGACTAAGGAATGCCCTTGAGTGGGTCTACTCTTTTGGGGTGGAAAATTTGGAGCTCATAACCCCCACCTCCACCCAGTGGCAGACTATGGGTTGAGGTAAATTTAGGCTGTCACTTCCATCCACTTACCTACCGGCTGTCTCTTTCAATTAATATTTAAAAAAAAAAAAAACAAAAAAAAAAAAAAACAACAACAAAACAAAACAAAAAAATGCCAATTAATTACGTTTGTGTAATGTCTCCTATTGGAGTTTACAAAGGCATTGGTGGCGGATGTCTATCACGGACGGAGAAAGAAACGATAACTACCAAACCCTGCTAAGTCGCATTTTCATAATTCAGAGAAAACTGCACTTTATTTTCATATTTGTTTAGTGACTTAAAACGGAAAATCCTTTTTTATTTATTTATTTTTTTTTTTGCCTCATAGAACAATACATTGAGTTCTTTGAAGCTTGGACTTAATTTATCTAGTGACTCTCGGAGTCGGAGTCCAAGCAACGCTCATTTACTGTCTGGGTGCTGTTTAACGTTAACGAGTTTTGGGAGTCACTTCCTCATTCGTTCTTTCCCGTAACTCACATTTTCTGGTGGTTTTCTAATGTTGTTTCAGTCTATTTCCTTGTTGACGCTCTTCCATCTGGATGGGACTTTCAAAAAGACTTGACTGAAGGCAACTGACTTAAGGTCAAGAGACAATAAATAGTTCTTTTTTACTGAATAGCGGTCTATATGTGACTCGCCGTCTCTAAACGGTATTATGTCGGGATGACTTGGGTGCAAAAAATTGAATTTATTGACAAAAACATGAAACTTGGGGTTTGTTTCGATTTGTCATGTTACAGAATGAAGACACTTTCTCACAATACAAAAGCTCAAAAATTGGTATTTACTATCAATTTAATTCTAAAGTCACTTTTCGGGGTCCAATTCATTCCGACATAATACCGTTTCGAGGCGAAGGGTCACATATTATTTGTGTCTGTTCTTTGTCCTTTACCAGTTCCCCCCTTTCCTAATGCTTTCTCTCCGTATCCTGTATTTTCAGAGGTCTCAAAATACAGTAAAATCGCAGGCTATGTGCGGCTATGTGGTCTAGTGGTATGACACTCGCTTTCGGATCGGAAGGTCCTGGGTTTGAGCCTCGCGCTCGGCGCATAGTTGAGTCCTTGGAAAAGGTTCTTTACTCACATTCTCTCACCGTACTCAGGTGTAAAACGAGTACCTAACCGTTAACAGCGTTGTCTTTGTCCGAAAAAATGTAATATCGCCTAACAGGCGTCATGTCCCGTCCTACCTACATGTTAAATGTTGCTGTTGGCCAGAGACCCCTTGTAAAGCGCTTTGAGCACGTTTAGTGGATATTGCGCTATATAAAAGCTCAAATTATTGCATAACATTTTATTTTACTGTGAACATTTATCTTTTAACATTTTCTCGGTTTTACCATGCTCAATGCGCTTGACAATGCTTCATCTATGCTCTGATAAGGCTACATGGAATCATATTTCCATATTATATAGTACAAGTTTCTCGGCTGATTTCATTTTTGTATGAGTACTATTACAATCCGTCACTGACTCATTCATTAGTCGAGTGGGGTAATGTTTAGTAAGTGTCTTAACAAAGGACATAATATCGCTGGTGCTCTTTTTCGGTCATTGACGCTAGAGACGCTCAACATTGCTTGATTTTGTTACAATATAAGACACATGCCTCTGATAATCTAACTTTTAAGTAATCTTTCCGACCGAATAAGTGGATCATTTAGTGCATGATAGAAGATGATAAACATTTGGTAGTTTTATTTTATTTTATCTATTTATTTAATATATTTTACTCAATATCGCAATTCTTACTCCTGGAATTTGGAGAAGAAATGGGGTATCTTTTTTTTTTCTTTTCCTTTTTTAAAAAAAAAGATAGTAATTTGCAATAATTTATTGAATAATCAAGCTGATATTATTGTGGTACTTTTTTTGTTTTTGCTTGTTACACCAACTTTTCTCTCTCATGGTTTCCCCCTTCCCTTTTACCCCCGAGCGAAATCTTTCTAACTGCAAGGGGTACTGCAATGTATCGACGAGGCCAACATTTAGATTAAATCAAAACACTGGGCTTCACACTTCACGGCGAGCCGAGCTGAGCAAGGCAAAGACAGCCTCATCATACTTTCTTATCTTTGACCCAAATTTGTCTTATCATATGACAAGAAATACCAAAGCTCAGTGACACTGACCAAATACAGTGAAACCGACGGACAGACAACAATCCATCCATCGGTCCTTCTTGAATTCTTGCACTTCAACTTCAAATTCAAAACCTAGAGATAGACTCGGAGAGTGAGTCTGAATCTGATACTGCACTGCATTTTAAAAAATTATATCATTCATCTATTTAAACTTAAATTACATCTTGTCTTGTAAGTTTTCTATTTTCGATGCATTTGGTGTGCCATTTGGTTTTAAGAAATATATTATTTTTATTTATTATTAAAATTATCCATTGGGACAGTCTGAATTTCTTTTGCCTGATCTCTCTCTCTCTCTCTCTCTCTCTCTCTCTCTCTCTCTCTCTCTCTCTCTCTCTCTCTCTCTCTCTCTCTCTCTCTCTCCCATTCTCTCACCAGCCGTCCTATTACTGTTAATTTTCTTAGCATTTTTACAATTTCTATCATTCATCTATTTAAACTTAAAAATTACATCTTGTCTTGTAAGTTTAATTATTTAATTAATTTTTTTTATTATTAAAATTATTAATTGGGACAGTCTGCATTTCTTTTACCTGATTCCCCCCCCCCTCTCTCTCTCTCTCTCTCTCTCTCTCTCTCTCTCTCTCTCCCCCATCCTCTCTCTCCCACCCTCTCTCTCTATCTCTCTCTTTCTCCCCTCCCTCTTTCTCTCTCTCCCTCTCTCTCTCTCTCTCTCCCTCTCTCTCTCTCTCTCTCTCTCTCTCTCTCTCTTTCTCTTTCTCTCTCTCTCTCTCTCACACCAACCCTGCTACTGTTACTGTTAATTTTCTTAGCTGGTGTCTGTTTCAGTTTCAGATTACTTTTACTCTACTACTTATACTTATACTTATACAAAGAACTTATCTACTTTTTAATAAGAAATAAGAATTTTCATACACGAATTAAATACGGGGCTGTAAGTTGTAAAAATGTTCAAAGTCAATAATATACCAATATATTTGTTCATTGGCACATTACAAATTAAAGGCTTTGTTCCACTTTTTCTCTCATTGTAACATTAACATGACAGTGTGAGATTCAGACTTGGACAGTTGGTGATATTTACTTTTGCTTTTATCAGTCATTCAAAATTTAGTAAATTTAAAAATCAGAATTCAGAATGATCAGATAAAAATAAAAGTTGAATAAGAAGTCCACGGTTGATTGTGTAGATAAAATCTTTAGTCCTGTCGTAGTCAAACATTCAGATAGCATGTGATGGTCCCTTCATCTCTGGAGATGATTTAATATTACTTATTTTTATCTTTATTAATAGTTTGAAGAAAATGTTATGGCTTCAGGACAATGAGCCATTCTATAAATTTAGGGTTTCCAATTCTACCCGTGCAAATGCCCTGTATTGTCAAAATGATATTGTTTTCTATGACGTTATTTTATTTGCCAAATGTTCCATCTCCAGAGGGTATTGAGAGATTGTAATTGTCCTTTCTGGAAACAATGAGAGACTTCGGCTGCATGGACTGAATAGCCCCAAAAGACTTACTTATCAACTGAATTGAAATTGAAATAACAAAACCGTATTTAAATATGTTTGTCCCACATTTTAAAATCAAGCATAACTATTTTAAATTCATACAGTAGATGTTTACTACAATTTTGATCTACTTTATGCCATTATTTTTCTTACATAAAATTTCAGGGAGAGACAATGGAAATAAATTTTTCTGGAAAAAGAGCCCTTGTCACTGGAGGTGGGAAAGGTGAGTAATATCTTTTGGACTAATCAATGAACTATTACTCTATTAGATAAATTTACTTGAAATGCGTAGGGCGTCCGTCACCCTTCACCCTCCCAAATAATATCAAACAAAAGAAAGATAATTTTTTAAAAAAATGAAAGATAGATAACATGCTTCTCATTCATCCCACGGGAAGCATTGGAGAAAGTCATCAATGGTATGTTTTATCAGGCTTGGATGATGCTTACCAACTTTATGATAGAATGTTTGCATGCTTCTTAAAATTTTTATTTTCTCATCTTATTATCCATATCTTCCTCTCTGGCAAATGTTCACCAACGACCAATTTAAATCTTTTTTTTTTTTTCAATAGCTCCTACTCCTATGGCAATCATAATTAATTAAACATCCATATGAATTTTACGGTTGGTTTCCTCTTTCGTGTTTTTATACTTCACTTGAAATATTTAATTAATCAGTATTTTTTTATTTTTTTAAAATGCGTCATAGGCATTGGCCGTGACATCGCTATCAAGCTGGCAGCTTGTGGAGCAAAAGTGGTTGCCATCAGTAGAACACAAAAAGATTTAGACTCTCTGAGGGCAGAGGTAAATGTTTTATGAAATCCTTAAATAAAAATTTTAAGGAATGTATTTTCTGATGACTGATAAAAAAAGTAGTAGATGAGAAAAGCAATATTTACAAAATATGGCAGTAAATGCAAATAAAGACTCCAGGGTTGTCAGTGCTGACTTGTGCAAATCATAAAAATTAGTGAGTTGATTGGCAAACTATTTGATTGTTGTTATAACCAAAAAAAAAAAAAAGGAAAGAAAAATTACCTATTTGTTTTCTTTTGTTTCTAGCCTGAATACTTTTGTTGTCCTTTTTCATATTGTCTTTTTATTTTTTATTTGTTCATTTTCATTTTGGATAAAAATAAAATCGTTATCCTCTTGCTATGTCCTGCACTCTATCAAATATCACCTTCCAGATAGCTTTCTATTATGTTTATCTACAAGTGTATTTATTCTTTTTCCTCAGGTTCCCTCTATTGAGACACTCAGTGTTGATGTCGGCAATTGGGCATCTGCCAAACAATCAGTGGAGTCACTTGGCCACTTTGACCTTCTTGTGAACAGTGCTGGAGTGGCAAAGCTTGCCCCTTTCTTGGACACTAAAGAGGAGGACATTGATTTGTAAGATTTTGAAATTAATCATTATTTTTTATTTCTTTATTATTATTATTATTTTTTTTTTTTTGATTTCTGTATCATTTTGAGATCTCTCCTTTTAATCAGTTTTGACACAAGGATTCAAGCCAAATTCATATGAGTCGAGTACTCCACTGAGTAACCAGGCTGACTTGAGCTATATGGCTCCCTATTGAAAAAGCTTATACTTATAGGTGCTGACATTATTTGAACTTAAATCATGAATTTGGTAACAGAAAGTTTAGATCCAATTGCTGAGCTTCATTTTCATTATGTTATAGACATATATTTTAATTCTTCATCTTGGGGTTCCTTAATGAAAATTGCAAATGGATGGAAAGATCTCAGGTTCATATCGCGGGTGGTTGGATGGGAGCATCACCCTTGAATCATATACCTATGATGTTCGCATGGGTGTACGATCCGATAGTGATGTCGTTTCTTCTTCTCTTTACTAGCCTATCCTGCTTCTTTGGTTTGTGATTGTATTTTTGACAGGGGATATTTTTTTTCTGTAAATCTTCTGCCTGTTTGTTCTTGGTTATTTATAATTTAGCTTATGATATCTTTAGGTTATGATTTTGATTGACATTTGTACTATTTTTGTTAGATTGCTTGTTTTTTTGTTTCAGCGGTCTCTCATATAACCTCAATTGTGTTGGAAGAGACCTAAAGCAGCAAACAAAACAAACAGGTTCATATCCCTGTTACTTAATAACTCATGAGTTAAAAGTTCTTTTTCCATGCAACCTACCACTTGCTGACTTAAAAATGATGACCATGTATCTTTAATTTTATTTTTAAATGTCAGAAGAGGGTATGAAATCTTGACAACAGAACAGGGTTAAGTACCGTCTTTGAAGAATAAAATTCACTCCATCTTTAATGTTTAAAGTTAATGCTTTTATTAATTCTGGTGAAATCAGGTCTGGTTCCCCCAAATTTAATACATCTTGTCAATCGTGGAAGATTAGATTAAAAAAAAACAACAAGGACCCAATTATGATGCAAGCATTATATTTTTTAAAGTCTAGATATTTCTAGGGGGGGGGGGGGAGGGTATAAATTTGTTGTCTTGTCTTGAGTGGTCTTTTGGAATCATAAAGCCCATGAGACTGAAATATATCATGGTTTCTTTAGCAGCATGCAGATGATTTCAATAATTGCTTGCTACCTTTTTGATAGGACTTCGGTCAATAGCAAAGCACAAACTATACTCAGCTTTGCAATCACTGCTGGATGGTCATAAGGTTCGGGGTCAGGCTCTACCCGGATTCAAATCCAGTATGATTATAACTGAATCAAGGGCTGTACCAGTTGAGTTATCAGGACACGGTCGTCGTCTTTAGCTGAGATGATATGAATTTATACAATCAGAGTCACTTTCAAAAACTTAAGTTCAGAATCAATTTATTTTAAAAAATTTTATTTTGCAGTGTAATGGACATCAACTACAAAGGCCTGTTCAATGTTGCTCAGGTAAAAAGTCTTATTTATGAACACCAACATTATTGACAAACCAGAACAAATCTTTATAAAGCATAGACCTGTAAATTCTCAGTCAATTATCTGAAATCTATCAATTTGTCAAATTGAAATATTTTAAAAAAGGAAAGAAAGAAATGAAGAAAGAAAGAATTCATGAATCGTAGTCGAATGACCGTAAAGTAATTAGGAATGTTCCACAGCGCTACTCATAGCTCATGGGCCGTTTATATTAACAATGGATATATTGCCAAGGCTAAGCGATGCTTTTTATAATTGCCGTGTCTGAACACATCCCAGTGTATTTTCACACAGCCTTCGTGAAATAATTTTTTCACTTTCCAAACCTGTTATGATCCAAATGGTAGCAAATTTTAACTGAGCCCCTGAGCGATAGATTTCACTGTTTCATCTAAGCCAAAATTGACCACATTTACCTGGTGGAAAGTAAAAGTATGAAAAAGTAAAATGCGAATGCCAGAAGTGTGTTATGTAGACACCTTCAAATTGAAAGTTATATGATTGCTACAAGCACATCTTGATTGCCTCACATTGTAAACAATCTGGTTGACCGTTTCTTCACTGATCAGGTACCTAATTATAAGGAACAATGGTAAGTAGCCTATAAAATTCCAGCGCAAATTAGTTTTCTGCCATTGTTTTGCTCAAGCGAGCTTCGTGTTTTAATTAAACTATTCATTTCGATTCTCTGGATTTTTCCGCTACGAAGAGTTTCAGTTAATTTTTATTGAGCTCATTTACAGGTCTATAAAGCAGTCTTCGCACAGAATCTAACGTGCTGTAGTTTAAAACAATTTGTAGAACACATGCACAACAAAGTTACATTTGAAACATAGTAAATCTAACATATGATAAGATAATATGGTCTAGTTATACACAAAATTCTTATAGCAATGTGTTGCATTGATGCTCTCTCTCTCTCTCTCCCTCTCTCTCTCTCTCTCTCTCTCTCTCTCCCTCTCTCTCTCTCTCTCTCTCTACTCTCTCTCTCTCTCTCTCTCTCTCTCTCTCTCTCTTTCTCTCTCTCTCTCTACATTTTTCTTTGATTTAGCCTTCACTATCTATCTCTATTGCTCGAATGTTCAAATCACAATTTTATTATTATTTTATTTGTTTGTTTTACAAATAGACAAGATCACAAACATTTTAAGTATGAGGGTTCTCACAATGACCCTAAATATTTGAATCCAAAATCAATAGTATATTCAATCCTTGCTTGTTGGATGCAATGGAGAATTTATTAAACATGAATGGAAAGAGTCAAAAATTGAATTTGAGAAACCTTGGTGAGTTAAATCATGTTTTAAGTTTAATTTATCTTCTATTTTCACTGATAAACATACTAAATGAAAACAAAATTTTGAGTTTTAAAAAAGTAATCGCAAATTCATATTTATTTGTTAAAATATCACATGACCACTAATACCTCTTTGACTGGCATTGAAATTATTCACATTTAAATTTGGGGTTGGCTTTGGTTAGTTTATTTCCATGTTTTGTCTGTCTTCAATCTTGAGGGCTACGACCAGTTTGTGATTTTTGTGGGAAACTTCTTACAAATTAACAACTATATGAAAGTGGTTTTGGATGTCGTTTCTTTGTGAATATTGCCTGAGACTTAAGGTAAACGGATGTATATGTGCAGCTTTGTGGTCTTGTGGTTTGACACTGGTCTTCGGGCCAGAAATCCCTGGTTTGAATTCTGCTCTGGGTGGCTTGAAGTTGAGTTCTTGAAAACGGCTCTTTACTCACATTCTCTCATCATGCACAGGTATAAAATGAGAACCTGTCCAGTAGCAGTGTTGTTTCTGTCAAAAAAAATTATAAAAGTGCCTCACAGGCATCATTATCTCTTTATGCAGGTTAAGTGTTGGTGTTGACTGGCGACCCTTTGTAAAGCTCTTTGAGCATATTTAATTATTTTATTTTATCTCAAAAAAAAAAAAAAGAATAAAGCTCAAGTTTAACCCTCTCCTTACCAATCATAGTAAAATCATCACATCCGTTATGATGCAACCAACAATTTTTTTATTCTAATTTCTTTTGTACATCACAAAATTTTGAAATATAAAATTGTAATAGCTATAAAAACTTGACACTGTGTAGGAGCGCTCATTTTAATAATGATAATAATATATGGTTTTTATATAGTGCCTTACCCCGTACCTCAAAATCTCAAAGGGCCTAACAGTAACGTGACAACTTTCACTCAAATATGCAACCACTCAAACATACAGTATGAAACAAAGCATTATAATTCTACAATGCTACATATTATTTTATTGAACAGTGTTATGTATAGAATGTACTTGTTGCTTTTCTGTTGGGTGGAGAAAAATTCAGAAAATAGTGGTAAGGAGAGAATGAAGATAGAAATAGAATTTTCTGGGGGTTTTGTTGAAAAAGAGAAACATAAAGCTATCTTTGTTTTTGAAAATTTATGGAACATGATGAAAGAATAACTGTTTTATCAAGAGTGAAATCGCCTTACAATTTACACCCTCAGGACCATAGCCATTGCATAACTTCAAACTGATTGCTTCAATAAATGCATATTTTGAGGGTATTCAAAAAGTTATTTACATTTTTGCTGGTCTCAGGTGCAGACAAGATGTTTGCTTATTCCACTATCCACCCAACTGTAATGCATAACTGTTAAAGTGTTAAACTGTCGTCCTATCCAAAGGGGAGTGAGCAATTTTATTGTTACAGCCCATGTAGCACTACAGAAACTGGGATAAACACTGGCTTTGAGAATCTTTTGGCTCACAAAGACTGCCTTGGTAAATGTAGATCTTTGATTTGATAATCTCCTCTCTGTGTCTGGATAGTGTCATATATATTGGCAGTTATGTAGAATGCTCGAAGAAGCCCAGCACAACTCTCCTCCTCTTTCTGTCATACTGAAAATGAAATTTGCTCACTTTCAGGATGTCAGCCAGCCTTACAGTGTTGACTTAATGCAGAATTTTATTGAATTTATTGCCACCATTAATTGTTAATCACAATAAATCGGTAACAATAGTCAAATGGAATGGAGGCTTCAATTTAATTATCATTATTTATATGATCAATAATACATAATTGAATAAATATAATAATATTTAATAATGATAATTATTGGTAAAATAAAACCTTGAGAACATTGTAAAATAATGGTTGATTTAAATATTATATAATGAATGATCCCAAATATAACTGAATTTTGAGGGAAATCCTCTTTCCACAAACAATTGTCAACTCATGTTATATTCTTTAAATTGCAATCAATAGACATAATAAATGATAGATACATAATAATATAAAAACATGGCTATGTAATGAGGATTGAGCTCAAATGTATTATCAATTGCTAACTTTAGGTTTTCATTCACATCTAAGTTAAGAATAGTAATGCTTGTAAAGTAACCAACAGAAATTGTTGGAGAAATTCAGTTTTTGTCATTGTCATTTTTTATCAGTTTCCTTGCTCAATGTAGCCTGACTCTCACTACAATTAATACATGATAAAATTAACAATGAACAAATATGCACATTTATACAGAGAAACAGAAACGTTGCTCAGTGCACTTCATAGTGTTTCATTAATTCCTCCTGTTGACCAAATGGGATCAAATACAGTAATATACTAGCAATCTTATAATATCTAATACTGCTAACAATCATTAACTCACTCACACTTGTGCCAAATGGGATAATATTTATTAAGTGTCTTACCTAAGGATACATTGCAGGGGCCAGTTATTGCGATCATTGACACCAATTAGGCCTCTGGCAAAGTTCAGCATAGATTGACTTTGTTTTTATATGGCAATGCAGAGCTTGACCTTCGAAATCACATTGAATTAATTGATAATACATCAATATGCCCAAAGTTTTGTGATCGTTGCCACACATTATCTCCCTGATCATGCTCAACAGGTCTTAAATTTGTTTTTTGATGAGACCCTTTCGGGTTCTACCCTTGACGCGTATTATGAATAATTGATAATAATAACATACATGTATACAAATAAATCAAGTTTTTAAATGGTTTTATGCATTTTTGTTCAGACAGTTGCTAAGTCTATGGTGGAAAAAAAGACGGGCGGAGCCATTGTAAACATGTCGAGTGTTGCTTCCACTCTTGCCCTCAAAGATCACGCTGTCTACTGTTCTTCCAAAGGGGCAATCGATGCTCTGACTAAAGTCATGGCGTTGGAACTTGGACCTCATAAGGTAAGTTGTTTTGACATTTGATATCTGTATCATTCCTCATGAGGTCACCAACTTTCATAAAATTACAGATTTCTTTAAAGTTTTAAAGGATCTATATAGGCTCTGTCTTTCTTTAAAACATAAAGGTCATTTCTGTATTATTCGACTTAAAAAGTCAGCAGTTAAAAAAAATGCTGAATGTTTTCCACAAAAAGTATCGCAAAGCAGTTATGTCTGAAGTTTTGAATAAGGAAGGCCAAACTATTAACTTTCTCCACACTTTCTTAACCCTTTGAGAAGCTATCTCTGCTATGGTTTTTGTGCCCGTCTGTCACTTTTTGAATTTGTTCATTATCCAGCTAGAAAAACAATTAATAGATAAATTAAAAATTTTAACACCTTTTTAAATTAACGTAATATTTTTTATTTTATTTTGTTTTTGTTGTGTAGAATGTTACAAAAACGACATTTTGACACAACTTCTTATATAAACCTTTTTCCCCCCACTCTTCTGCTCTCTCGTCACCATTTCAGTATACTTCTTGACCCACTCTATCTGTATTGCCAGGAAACAGATTTGTATTGGTTAAATTTTACAAATTTTATCATTTTCATTATATTTCAAAGACAGGTGTTTGGTCCTTTGTCTGTCAATGTAGAATAGCAAATGTTCATTATGATAAATTTTTTGAATCATCGACCCTATCTATCAGTGATGGGAAATGGATTCACTGTTCTTGTTACTGTTACTCAAGTTTTTGAAAAACTGATTTACAAAAGACAATGAATATGAGCTCATCATTCACTACAAATGTTCCAATGTACATGAACATAACACAAATTGCTTATGCTGTGTGTATGCTTTTAGTGCCATCAGGTGGAAGAGTGTTCCAATTGTTTTATTTGCTTGAGGTGAAAAGCTATATTTGCATAATTTTGCATCTGTATATGCGGGGAGGGGGGGGGGGGGTGGGTTATGTGAACCTGATAACGTACCTTGATATGTTATTTAAGAGGTCATTAACAATAAAGCGACTTGGGCTTCCTTTTTAATGTCTGAGTCATTGCGTTATTACTGCTTTCTCGGTAAAAACAGTTATGCTAGTAATTGTAAACTGTTGACTTGTGGGAAAATTTGTAATTAAATTCTTGCTGATAAAAGGGTAATATAATAATGAAGTAACCGAGTAAATCAGAAAAGTTTCTGTCATCTTTCTGGATTTCAAGTGGTGTGTTAATGTTTTTGTTGTTTTTGTTATTGGTTGAAGAATGATTTTGAGCCCAAAATGTTTCGTGTTCGGTATTTTGTTATTTTTGGAAGCTGATATATTCAGTTTTGCTCATTACTTTTGAAAAAACTGATGTGACTGTGGTGGTAATGGTGGTAGGCGTCATGCATTTCTAGTAGGTCTACCTCTGTCGTGGTAATGGTGGTAGGCGTCATGCATTTCTAGTAGGTCTACCTCTGTACAGGCAATTTTAAAATTTATTTTGTTTGTTTGTATTTTTTTGCTAGATACAAAAGAAAAAAAAAGCAAATGAGCGAAATGCTAGTAATGCAGATGTTAGTGTCTCTAATTAACTTATATTGTATTTATATAGTCTACAGATTTCAAAATGTGCAATATATTTAACAACATAGCATTGAATATAATTTATGATATACACAATTATGCAACAAATGAGTGCTTTACATTATTTACAAAAATTAAAATTACTGAAAAGAAAAATCAACCCTCAAGATAGGGCATTATAGACACAAATTCTCCTTTCTTCTCAATTCTCCTTTCTTCTCCTTTTCTTTCTCTATCTTCCATTCCTCTTAATTCAAAATCGCATCTCTTCCCCATAAACGTGAAAAAATAAAAATTTTTGCGTTACGTCACAGAAATTTCAACTGGAGAAAAAAAATAGGACTTTAAAGATATTTGATAGATTATCAAACCTGCTTACTTGAAATTGAAATGAAATCGTAGTCTTCAGTGGTAAGAACATGGTAGACATTATCACTACCTTTAAAAATTACCAGATTATAATGCTTTCAACCAGAGCTGCCTACTTGAAGTTTTAGAAATTCGTAGTTTCCAAGGGAAAAAAAGAGAAAAAGTCACTTTAAATGGCTTTAGAAATAACTAATTTGTTCTCAACAAGATCCAAAAATGATCCAAAGTCCTGAATATATAGATTCTAAGAAACTAAATTTTCCTTTACAATAAGATTTATTGAGTCAAAGAGATATATGCAGTTCTGTAGCAGGAGCCAGAAATTCGTATTTCTACTAATATTTCGTAGTACTAGGGAGGTCTGTTTAAACCCCTTTTTATAATAACTCAGGCACCAGCGTTTCGTTTTCAAGAAGTTTTATTGAATTAAAGATCTTTACATTGATTTTAGGCTGGAGCCCAAAATTCGTAGTGCTACGAAATTTTTGTAATCGTAGGCAGGTCTGGATTATAACTGAAATCATTAAGCTGTTTAGTATCCGCTACACTTTAATAGCGAATGAGATTGGACCTGTGTGTCCATTCTAACAGGTTTTATACTTGATTTGATTAAGGGTTTATTTATTTTAATTTTTGCTCTGGATAAGATTTCGTGTTGACTCAAGTGTTTCCATTACAACAGCACAACCACGTGAGTTTGGTTTATTAGACTTATCATAAGATGGGACGGTTTTGAATAGCTAGGCAATCGTATACAAAACACATTTTTAAAAAAGAAGTTTTAAAAGGAGAAAATGGGAAAAAAATATTTATGATAGTGCAGCTATATGTGGTCTTGTGGTAAGACATGCCTTTGGACGGGAAAGTCCAGGGTTCTAGTCCTCCTCTGTGTGGTGCGTAGTTGAGTCCTTGGGAAATGCTCTTGACTCACATTCTCTCACTGTACTTAAGTGTAAAATCAGTACATGGCCATAAACAGTGTTATTTGAGTCCAAACAATTATAATATTGACTAACAGGCATCATTTCTTGTCTTACATTTTATGTTTTGCTGTTCGCTAGGGACCACTTGTAAAGCGCTTTGAGCCCATTTAGTGGACATTACGCTGTATAAATGCTCAAGTTTAAAGTTTTAGTTTGGTGGTATCCGTATTACTAAAATGTTTTGGTGCTTTTTATCCTTAAACTCATGGGGCGATAAATATATAATCATCAAAAATGTCATCTTTAATTACATAACTTACATTGCTTTATATAAATGTTGTTTATGATACACATTACTTACACATTTTAAGTGACACTGGTAGCTCACATAGATGCACTCCTAACATATGCATTTGAACAGCATTAGGTTTTTAAAAAAATGTTTGTCTTAATTTTGTTTTAAAGGTTATAATAGACAATGATCTATCTAATGTTTTATGAGAGGAAAAGTGAGTCATTAAGAGGAAGCTATAATTGATGTTTGATAGATCAAGCCTCTCATATCCTGTTTTCTCTACTTGTCATAACCAGATAGCTCAATTGGTAAGGCGTTCAACTCACAAGAAAAGGGAATTTTTTGTAGGCTCTTCTATCTGTTCAGCAACAATTGAGTAACTGGGCCTGTCAGTTTGTTATGGAAATTGATTCGCGTAGTCTAGTGTCTCGTTAACATGATATTGTCTGTTTCATGCCACAGACATTAGGATGAATTCCGACTCCATGGACGTTATGGGTCTAAGGAGATACTTTTTATCATAATGAAGCGGTGATTTTAATTATAATTATCTTTGTGCTTTACATTATCTACCTCTCCTGGCGTACAGCAGTCATTTAACCTATACGATGACACATCCACAGTTTTAATGCAATATTTTTTGTTTTGTTTTTGATACTACGAAAACCTTCAGATTTTGTGTGCTTGTCTAGTAGGATAGAAAAATTAAATGTTAGCCCGTGGACATACAGGTATTTAGCAGGAGTTCAAAATCAAGAACATACACATACGGTCAAAGCAAGCCAGACTCGTTACCGTTTGACCACAGCAACACACTTGAGTGTGCTATAATATCGTAAAATGGTAACCTATGAACATTTGAATACTTAAAAAGTCATATCAAACCATCGGCATAGAATCCTTTGCATACAGGATTCAGTTTCTCTCTAACCTGGTACTATCTGAATATTTTCACCAGGGACTTTACAATATTATATTACGAAGAATGTGACTTAATTTCAATTTAATTCACAACGAGAAGTATTGTGGACGTTTAGAGTTTCCCATTTGTCAACTAAATAAACAACTAATAAGACATTGAATACGTATGACAAATGTGAAATGAGTGGAGGATGTTGGGAAGGGAAATGAACACAACAATTGACTCTGTTATTCAAAATCCTCATTTGTTAAAAATTGAGCTTTTCTTGAAAAATTGCCTAGTGGTAACGATGTGACGCGCTTTTGTAAATGCTGAGTCACAGCGCTGTATACTGCTCTCTTGGTGCATACGGGTAGCTTTGCAGTTATAATCCCTTAACTGTAATAGGAGAAGTTTTGATTTAAGAAAAATTCAGTCTTAACCATTCGTGTTTCAATGATATTTCTCTCTATTTCTCTAATCACATGGAAGGCACAAGAAGTGGTTGTTCTTTTTGCCGCCAGTAAACATCGTCAACATGCCAGTAAGGGGCGTTGTAGGGGTTTAGGCGGATCCCCGATTGTACCTCATGAGGCACGTAGCCGAGGTCAGAGAGTGCGGAGCTCAGCTGTCTGATCCTGCTGGAGGGACACGCTGTGTCAAGGTCGCGCCGGCGTTCCCTCATGAGGCGCCACTCAGTGAAGATGTAAGGCACTTGGATCGTTGTGAGGAACTTGGTAGACTGTCCCATTGCTCGGCATTCGTATCCCTCTGGATGGGGAGTAGAGGATGAAGAGATAGATAAATAAATGAATAATGAGCTAAATTAAATGAGGTTTTTCAGATTGACTGGAATGTTATGCTGCGCTAGCGTCCTTTCCAAAAAGATAACAAGTGTTAGGTCTTCTGGGATCGTATTGACTATTAAAAAAAAACCCCAACCCAAATCAAACCAAACAAATGAGCATGTTAATAGAGAACATGTTCACGATTTTACTAAACACAATGGACTTTCAATTTCTTATCCATTCCATTAGAAGGCCATACTTATTAACTTACATTATCCTTTTTATTATTGATGGGACATAGGCCGGCTTGGACTGCTCTCTTCCAGTTCCAATCCAGCTTGCTCACTTGGGGCCATGACAATCGTGCCTCCCTCACCTCTCTTCAGCCGATCGTCTCCATATCTCACTTGGTATCCTGTCTTCCTTAGGCTATACTATTTGAAGCTAAATTTCCATTCATTATTCATACAAATCAGATCGTCTGGTCAGGTGTCATTTTGTACTCATTCATTCACACTTGTTTTGAGTAGTTATGTCCCTCATCCTAATACTATACTTATGTTCTTATAAACGCACATGCCCTGATACATTTGATTCTTTTTTTATTCAGCCTTCTCCACGTAGTGTTTAAATTAATATTTAACGCTCTGGAATTGGTCATTGTTATGGGAAGCTTTAATACTACAGTGATAACACACAATTATAACAATAATAAAAGATATAGGAAACAATGCAAAACGCTGTTACAAAAATCGACACGTATGAGTGCCGAATAAACGCACAGCCCCTCCCCTCTTCGCACCCCCTCCCCCTCCTCCCAAGGATTTCCATGCACAGTTTACGTTTATTAGGACATATTACGGTAGACAACATCAGAATTATATTTTTCGTTGTCATCTATCCAGCTAGTGATTAAGCTCAGCATCACTGTCGTACTATGAGAAAAACAAACAAACAACACAACAAGTAAACCCAATACATTTTAAAATGTTGGGACAGAAACTCGAGTTTCAATTATCGATCATTACAAAGACCCCCATGTTGTCTCAATAAACTCTCAAACATGGGACTCTACGTAAATTTTCAAGGAAGTCCTAAGTTTTGATAATTTTTTAAACAAGAAGAGGGTCATTTCTAATTGATCGATATTTGAAGTAAGAGATTTCTGACCAAAATGTTTAAAATGTGTTTGTGTGTGTGTGTGTGTGTGTGTGTGTGTGTGTGTGTTTAGAGTACGACTGGCCCGATGTGGATTGGAATGTAAGAAAAGGAGGAAGTGGAGTTGGTTTGGTTTCAGGTTTTAAAAACCGAATCCAATTACAATTTTTTAAAAAATGATTCTCGATTTATGTACTTAAAGTACATAGACATAATGTAAAAGTTAAACATGACTCGAGGATTTTGTTTTTTTAAGAGCATCTAGTGGGCTTGGGGTAAGGGGAGAAAGAGGAAATGGTGATGATTATTGTTATCATGAGGGTGTCGCTGTTGCCGATTACGCGGAAACGGGGCAAGTGATGGTCGGAGGCATTGAGAAGCATGGTGAGGATGAAAATTCAGTGCGATTTACCAATATCCATTTTCATGATAGCCTTCCTCTTGTTGTTGTTGACGTTGTTGTTGTTGACGTTGTTGTTGTTGTTGTTGTTGTTGTTGTTGTTATTGAGAACAAGCAGGAGATCATCCATAGTCAGCGTTGGAATGTCACATGACCTTGCTGAAGCACGGCCGTTGTCAGAATTAGCCATCGCACCATTGCTACCGGTATTTGAGAAGCTGTACAAATTCTTTATAAAGCCTGGTGAAAAGAAAAGGAAATAATAGATGCATTTTGTGTAGCCATTTTATAATGATGATGGTGGAGATGATACTGATAATAATAATAATAATAATAATAATAATAATAATAATAATAATAATAATAATAATAATAATAATAATAATAATAATGATGATGATGATGATGATGATGATGATAATAATAATAATAATAACAATAATAATAATATAATAATAATAATAATAATAATAATAATAATAATAATAATAATGATAATACCAATAACAGTAAAAATAAAAAGAACCACAGAGTGCATCCATTAATTATTATAGGAAGAGACCAAGAAGGACTGAAAAGGTCATAGGACCGCCTATATATATTTTTTTCACAATTTTTGAGACGATTATCCGACTTGTGTTAAATTCTATTTCTAGAAATCTGTTTATTCGATATATTAAGCTTATGACGCACTTTCAGGTCAGAGTAATTGGAGATTTTGTCACAAGGATTTACTGCCTTTAATGAACCAGAATTTCATAGATAGGTCTACCTTCTCATGACACTTCTGATAATTGACCTTTTAATGCCTCTGATGTGAAGTGTCCTCTCATGAAACCTTCCCAGTTTTCCATTGATATTATCGTTTCAGAGATGTTATAAATATAAACACTGATGGGTGGCCATGTATTTTAAAGACATTTCATGAGGACAGGCAACTCTTACCTAGGATATCTTTGTATCTGTTTTGACATCCCTCTAAAACTCTCAGAGCTCCCTGATTGTCATCACTTCTGGTCAGACCCACAAATCGGTGCCCGTCTGACATAGCATTGCCCAGCAACAAGACCTGGCCTGCCCCAATGTGTTGGCGCACCGTAAGGATGGATCCGGCTACGAGCCGTCTCTGGTTCTCCCTATTAGGCTCCACGGCAATGACGTCATGCTTTCTGGAGGAAGCCAGCAGACTATAGTAGCCAATGTTCGCTCCGACATCGATGACCATCGCGTCCGGATGTTTGGTGAGAGCGTTTTGAAAAGCCAAAGTGATGTAAGGTTCCCATATTCCACTGGACAGAAGCGCCCCGGATATAAAGCGATCAACGGATTTATCATACACGCAGATGGTGAAATTCGGCTCGCTTTTAGAAACGGTACAATTGAACGTCGTAAATGTGTTCTTATCGACAGAGTTTGAAGAATTAATGTTCAGTTTCGTGTCTGGAAAGTTTGAGATGTTGATCACCCTGAAAGGGAGAGAGGGAAGACGCAGTTGTTCTTGTGGCAAAGACGAGCGTTGATAGAATGGATGGCGTCTAGAGAAAGAAGACTTGATCAAGGCTTTCCTTCCATGTGATAACGATAATTTGTGAGTCAGTTTTTGTTTTTCATCCTCCTGGTAAATGCTGGCGTTGAGAAGAATCTCGAGTAGAAAGAAGAGAATCACTATGCCGATACAGACTGTATGGGTGTGGGATGTGGAAGGGAAAAGAAAAGATGTTTAAGAAAAGTAATATCTAGAATAGATGTAATAATTTTGGTCCGTCTTATTTTATAACGTTAACTGTATAATCTAATTTAATATTATCTATCTATCTATCTATCTATCTATCTATCCTGGTATAGTTGGATGACAGGACTTAAATTAAGTCGCATAATGTTTGCTTAATTTCTGGTTTTTGCCTGCAGAATTATTCGCATAATTTTAAGATTTTTATTTTCCATAAATCCGCAGGACCGTTGACGACAGTGCTTATATATATATAGTGTGTAAGATTTTAAAAATAAATAATTACCATCGACAGTGATAATATAGTGAATAATATGGTGATGGCAGTGATGACACTATGATTATAATGGATAATGACGGAGATTATAGATGCATTGGCTGTCAGTCAGTCAGGCAGACATACAGATAGTACGGATTGTCAGACAGTCAATTATATTGATGTATTGAGTAGAGAGAATGAGTATGAGAGAGAGAGAGAGAGAGAGAGAGAGAGAGAGAGAGATAGAGAGAGAGAGAGAGAGAGAGAGAGAGAGAGAGAGAGAGAGAGAGAGATATGTTATATATATGTGTGTGTGTGTGTGTGTGTGTGTGTTGGGGGGGGGGGGGGCATAATTAAATAAACGTAAATAAATCGGGCCAACCAGTGCACGGCCACCGGGTCGTTTAGTGCTCATTGATCATTTTAACACTCTACACGCGGGGGTTGATTTTACTACTTTCTCCATTATTTATTTTTTTAAACACAGCGGTAACAGAGGGTTTGCATAATATGTATGTTCTCTGGCGGTATGGTCTTTAGGACAAACTGGGGAGCAGACACTGGTGTAAGAATAAGATCTGAAAAAAGTGTGTATGAAACAGGGCAACACAAAGCAGGAAAGAAAAATACAAGGAAAAAAATCATCTAAAAAAGTTATCCTGGTTCAGCCTGTCTCAACTGGGGAGGCATGCTATTTTTTATTTGAGATGGTTGTTTTCTTGTATTTTTCTTTCTTGTTTTGTCTGGCGCTCCTGTTTCACACACACACACACACACACACAAACACACACACACACACACACACACAGAGGACAAGCAAAAGATAACCACGGTAGAGGATCTTTTCCCCGAGGAGACAGATGCCATCTTCATTTCAACAGAATAGTTTCTCATTGATGCACAATATAAGCAAATCTCTTCGAAATTTGCTAAATGCATTTAATTCTTTATTTGAAAAGACGCACCCGCTACTCATAGGACAATATAGAGACTGAACAGGAATCTGACGAAATCACTTTCCGACTTGACTAGATTCCACTGTATTAAAAAAACAAACAAACCCACAAAGGGCAAGGAAAAGATAATCAGGGTACAGGATGTCCTCCCCGAGGAGACGGATGCCATCTTCATTTACACCGGATCGATTCGATTAGGGTACTGCGCGAACAGCTTGTGTTGGTGATTGACGCTATTGATAAACCAATTGCTAGGAGCGGCTGGTTGTTTTAGGGGATCAATGTCTGTGGCTTGTTTTCGGGAAGCGTTTTCGCTCAGTGCTGCCAACTTCATGCAGGGAAAAACAAAGAAGTTGCATATTCAAAAAGAGTAATATTTGGAGCAAATTTGAACAATTTGACAACGACCACATTCAATCATGTTGGATGATATATTACAAATGTGACCCATCGCCCCAAAACGATAATTTCTTGGTGCAGATTAGATGCCGGTAATCCACAATCAAAACATGAAACTTGGAGTAGGGATGCTCATCTTAAACTGCAAAGGAATAAAAGTTTACATCCATGATATTTCTTTTAAAAAGTGATGCACGCAAATGAATATAACCGCTTTTAAAACAAAAGAACAAAATACCAAACACGGAACGTTTCGACTTAGAACCCTTATTCAGCCAATAATATAGACAAAAACATTAATATATCCAGTTGTTTTGTATTTTGTTCTGTTTTGAAGAAGCTGTTATATTCATTATTTTTTTGTTCATTACTTTTGAAAGCAGCTTTTTGGCGTTATGGTGCATCATGCAGATGAGCGCGGCCATTATAAACCTCAACAAGTCCCTTGATTTTTACTGTTTGAAGAATTGTCAGATTGGTTTAAAATGCCTCCTTAGTTTTAGTTATAAAAAAACCTATCTACCACGGTTGGTTACTCCCAAGTCGGAATGTAGGCACGTTGATATTACCGGTATCATTCCCCCCCCCCCCCCGCCCCAACACACACACACACACACAGATATGATGACTGGTTAAAGCAAACATCGTTTTGTGACGTTAATCGTTTGAATCAATCATAAAGTCGTCAAGTCTGGCACGTTAAATCGAACAAGTCATGTCCGACTGATGCAGTCTTCGCTAAGAGCACGGGAAGGAGTAATTAATTGCCTTGTCAAAACTTTTGCACCTCAAATATCTAACCTAAAATGGATTACGTGATTTTCAAATGCACCCCCCCCCCCCCCTCCAAAAAAAAAAACGAATTAAAAAAAATTAGCTCACTGAACTTGGTCATAATAGAAATCCATACAGATATGATTCGGGTTTGACCCCTCAGAGTTTCAGTTTTTCCACACGTCCATGTTCATCTTTCAGCGATTGGATAGCTTTGACAGCTTTGCAGAACATTCGCCTTCATAATATCATTGTCAAAACGAATATATTAAACAAAAGAAAAAAGGAAAAACAAAAACAGAAACTAATACAAAATTAAAGAGGAAAAAAAACAACCCAAAGCAGCAGAAACAAAACAGAACCAAGAACAAACAAACAAACAAACAAACAAACAAACAAAAAATAGAAACAACAGACAACTCCCCCCCCCCCCCCCCCCCCCCCCCCCCCCCCCCCCCCCCCCCCGCCACAGAAACAAAAAAACAAAAAAACAACAAAACAAAACAGTATAGCTCGCATTGCCAACTTAATTATGTTTTCGAAGTACTTTACAAGGGACCCCGGACCATTGGCATCACTAAACACATTGTCTGTCATACAACTATATAAACACAAACATCGTTCAACAAATTAAAATAATACAACGAAAGACAAAACGGGCAATATTGTCAGAAACGCATATTATAGGCGTAGTTAATGCTCGTACAGAATCACGTATACACATATAAATACAATCAATCACAGCACACACACACACACACACTTACAATCACACACACACAAACCCACCCACCCACACACACACATACACACACACACACACACACACACACACACACAAACATGCACATACTACCACACAAAATAAAAACGCATAATGTACTAGACAGGACTTGAGGAACAGACAGACCAATTTGAATTCCCAATCGTATCGGATGTAAAGGCATAGGGATGGATTAAAACTCGAAGACTGTGAAATGAATATGGATCAGCAACCATTGATGGATTGATTTCTTTCATCTTCTTTTTTATTTTATTGTCTCCTGGGTTATATCAAGAGTTCTCCGTTGTATCAGACTAGACATTTGTATCTGAATGATTCCAAACGCGTCCAAGATTTTGGCCTGTTGTTTACGTCCTAGTCCTATGCAATAATATTGCGTCTTAGTTTATTATTGTTACTTTTTTAAAGATGTATAATGATATGGGATTCTTGCACTCTTGCTTTTAGAATTCTGATTGAGTACACAACAGTGGCGCGACATTTGGGACGGGTCTGAAATATTTTTATTCGATGATTTTAGGCTTCTTGTATGCAAGAACGTCGATTTTGACGAATTTTTCTAAGCTGTACGTATTTAGGAGTAGGAGTCAAACTGTTCACAAATATTAGTGTAAGTATTAATGGATATTACAGGAAATAGTTTCTTGACGATCTGAAGCTGACGAAGAAATATGTTGTGAATACCATTGATTACCGTTCACTTATTTCGCATTTATTGATTAATCGAAACTGTGTTGTTAGCCTTAACGACAATCTACTTTACCGGATTGTACTGTACCACTGTCACATGAAATTGTCTAAAAGCAATCAGACGCCAACTTATTTCCCGTAGGTTCACACTAACGAACTATGTACATTTTCTATTCATATTGGCCAGAATTTCTCTGACTTCAATATCGATGAATTAAGATGAAGATCGAATTTATAAAAAAATATTAAAGCCGAGACCTCTTCGAAGTATCAGGTTTAAGAATTTTTGAGAAGTTCGTAGTCATCTTTATTCATCAGTATCGAGAATAAACATTTTTGGGGGCCAAAAATAAATAAAAACGTTTTGTCAGTGTGCGGCAACTTTGTGCTTCGGCAAATTGATCGAGGAATAAAATTTTCTACTCACTGGAGACAAACATGTTTTTTTTTTTATTTCCCTTAACGACTGTGCCGTCGTATTGTAGGAAATGTAAAAGATTGAATCTCTCTCTCTCTCTCTCTCTCTCTCTCTCTCTCTCTCTCGCTCTCTCTCTCTCTTTCTTTCTCTCTCCCTCTCCCTCTTTCGTCGTGATCGTGATCACTAAAAAATGCACATGTTGCGCCTTTCCCAACGCTTTTCCCTGCCAGCAGGCGCACAAGGAGCCAAATTTCCATTTCACATGGTTCAAGTCTCCTGCACCCAGACAGCATTCGTCTCTGCGTTTAGCTAGGTATTCATATGCACCCGAGTTGGGCAATGCTTGTAAAGTACCTCCTTAAGAATATAACTCTGGCACCGCATATTTTCGATATTTGTCATGTCACACTTTCAGCCATTGATGATGACGTTTCGTATTTGTCGTGTTATATACAAGCACAAGGCGACACGCTGTACCATCAGTCAAAGTCAAAGAGGGCCAGGGTTTAATTGCGCTGGGACAATAATCGCTAAAGGCTGACTCGGCCATTACGTTCTATGGTTTTATTGGGGTTTTTTTTTTGTTTGATTTTTTGGGGGGTTCTTTTTAAGATTATTATTATTATTTTTGAATTTAATTAATTTATTTCTCGGTGAGGCAGTTTTCAGACGTTGCCGCATTCGACTTAAATTACAGCGACACAGATTATAAGCGTGCTACTAAAAAAAGGTACCCAATAGGTAGGCGCACTTAACTTTATGTGCTATGGAAATAGATAAAGTATTGTGGAGCGCATTGAGCATGGTGCAAATACGATCTGTTCGAATGTACTACTACTACTACTACTACTACTACTACTACTACTACTACTACTACTACTACTACTACTACTACTACTACTACTACTACTACTACTACTACTACTTCTTCTTCTTCTTCTTCTTCTTCTTCTTCTCCTCTCTCTCTCTCTCTCTTTCTCTCTCTTACAAACCTTGTGTCTCTCACCCTCCTTTTTATTTCCACACCTCCCTCCTCTCATGTTCTCCCATCTCCGCCCCCCCTCTCTCTCTCTCTCTCTCTCTCTCTCTCTCTCTCTCTCTCTCTCTCTCTCTCTCTCTCTCTCTCTCTCTCTTCATTAACTTTCTGTGCTCAGTTTACGATTTGTACTTCAACTGAAGCCAAGGTTATTTTTAGTCATTTCTCGAAATAGCTCTTAAAGATAAATCTCCCCACTGGACGAATAAAGGGAGTTAATTACCCCCCCCCCCTTCTATCCTTTGGTTATATAATTAAAAATAAGATAGAAAAAAAATCTTAGCAAGTAATCTGCCTACTGTGAGGTAATAACATTTTTTTGTACTTTTCATTTTGGCCACCATTTTTTAAACTTCAATTCTCCATGGATTGAGGTGTCCTTCGAGCTATCGACAGTTCTTAAATCTGAGACTTATTTGAAGTCACAGTTTTTTTGACTATGTTGGCAAGTTGAAGGTCATCTTAATTCATTGATTTTTTTTAAAGTGAAGAGAATCGTAACGCCCCCCCCCCCCCCACCCAAAAAAAAAAAATGTCCAGATACATACACAAACACACCGTATGTGTGTGTGTGTGTGTTTGTGTGTGTGTGTGTGTGTGTGTGTCTAAGGTTTGATTGTTTGGCAATTGATGTTTGACGTTAAAAGATTTATTGCAAAAAAAATTTATAAACTCGTTTTCTCAGTGAAAGCAGAGAGCCAGAGAGAGAGAGAAGAGAAGAGAAGAGAGAGAGAGAGAGAGAGAGAGAGAGAGAGAGAGAGAGAGAGAGAGAGAGAAAGAGGTTGATCTAATTTAGTTGAAAGCTGTTCGACAAACATGTTCTTACAGCTTGAACTTGTGACTTGTGATGTTGGGCTGACATTCATCGAATCACGGTGTCATCTAAACTTTGAACTTATTGATGCTATGCGTTTATGTGAAATATTCACTACACCCACCAGCCGGATATAACGTTCCAACACTCAAAACTATGTGTAATCTTAAACATTTATAGGCTGATTGATAACATTTAAATTAGAACTAATGTCCAAAGACAATAACAAAGATCATCTATAACTTTTATAACAATGCGCCATTCTGTGAGAGCTTCGTTTTCGTGTCAACCTGAAACCAAAGTGATGATATTCTTCTGTACCTTGAAGGTCATCACAGCATATCGGGACAAATATACACAACTTTATAGTTGTAGTCCTCATGGGCAGTTTTTCTTTACTTTAGAGCCAATAGGCTCATGAAGCCTGAGTTTGTCTTGGTTTCTGTAATGTTAAACGGACAGCAGCAATTGCTTGGTATCCTTTGTAAAAGATGAAAATCTTACGCAAAGAACGTAACGCCTGATCTAACAATCAGTGTGTATCAGCCTGTTTATTTGCGATTATTGACTTCTGGGCAATTTCGTTTAATTTTGAGTCGGGGTGGTGGAAGGAGTGAGGGGGGCAGCAGGGAGGGAGGGAGCGGTGAAATAGTTTTTCTTTCAGTACATATTATTTTTATGGAATGCGTTAACCTAAAAGTGAATCCCATAAAAAGAGCATTATCTCCCTTTCTGAAGTCTTTAACTTTCCCCGGGGCCGATTTCATCGATGAACCAATTAGGGTAATTGAAGTCTGACGAAAAACGTCTTCACCCAACATCACATTTGTTGATTATCTCAAATTTGCCATTTAGATTCACCATCTTCTTCCCCCCCCCCCCCCCCCCCCCCCCACATAACATTTACTTTGTTCATAACAACCCCCCCCCCCCCCGCCCCCGTCACCGTGACGTCCCTGTTCCTCTTCCTCTTCCTTCCATCTGCATCGACGCTCTCTCCACTTTTCTTGCTCCTCCCTCCCCTCGTCTCGCTTTAACACAGTTAAGTCTTCTTGACTTTTGCTTGACAAAACCTTTTTTTAAAATTTCAATTTGGCTAATATTGATCTTTTTAAATTGTCTCCCAAATTGTCAAAAACTCTCAAACCTGAGACTTCCATGCCAACTCGAAAAAATAATATGTGAGAGTACAGCAAAATTGTTGAAATTCGTGATAAAATCATCACTCCCCCCCCCCCCCCCCCCTTCTCCCAAACCACCTCTATAAACCTTCAGCTTGTACTGAACACCCGTCTTCCCTTTCTCTTCCTTTCATCTCCATCAACTCACTTTCTCTGTTCCTACCCCCCCCCCCCCCCCCCCCCCAAACCTTCTCACACAAATATTTTTCCTTCGGTATCGTCTTCTTGACATTCATGACATGAAACTTATGTTATAGCTTTTCAGGTCGATGGTTGTCTGGTCGAATGGTATGACTCTTGGCTTACCATCTATAGGTCTGTGATTCGAATCATGCAGTGATTTTTTCTTCAATGGAATTTTTAACCCGATGTTAAGGCCATATAACATTTCAATTTAAGACAAATCACATGAATTCTCTTTAATACTATGTAGATTTGTTGATTAAAACACACACACACGTGCACAAAACACACACAAAACGCACACACACACACAAACACACACATTATAAACACACAAAAGCCAAAACAAATATTAAAAAAAAACAACCAAAAAAAAAAATACACTCAGAAAGAAACAATTAGACTAGTCTAATTTCAAAACGTCACAGTGAAAATGGAACTCAACTTATAGTTTATATAATGTTAGAATTATCAGAAATCAGAAGTGTTGATTTTTAGCACTGTAACTATTCTCAGTTCTTTCAACAAAGTGCTTAGAATAACCTAAAAATAAACAATTCTCAGTTCCTTTAGAGTAACCTAAATATAAACTATTCTCAGTTCCTTCAACAAAATGTTAGATTAACATGAAAATAAACAATTCTCAGTTCTTTCAACAAAGCGTTAGATTAACCAAAAATTAACTATTCTCAGTATTCCCTCAATAAAGCGCTTTCTATTCGCAGTTCCTTCAACAAAGCGCTTAGATTAACCTAAGTCTGTATCTTTGACTAAGGATACAATTTTCAGCACTTTGTTTATCCCGACATAATACCAGGCTAATGCGATGGTTTACAAAGAGTTGGTTTTCATTTCATTCATTCCAGAATCAATCAGTATAATGTTTTTAAAAGGCCTAGCCTGCGTAAAATATTATATTAATATATTATTATTATTATTATTATTATTATTATTATTATTATTATTATTATTATTATTATTATTATTATTATTATTATTATTATTATTATTATTTTTATTATTATCATTATTATTATTATTATTATTATTATTATTATTATTATTATTATTATTATTATTATTATTATTATTATTATTATTATTATTATTATTATTATTATCATCATCTTCTTCATCATCACCATCATCATTGCCATCATTTTAGGATGGATGGGGGTCACAGTATGACTTAATTTGGGTATTAATTGCTCTTCCAGATCCCGATTAAAAGGAGAAAAGTAGTCCCTAAAAGATGTACGAGTACCATGGATCAGGGTTTTGTCTTGGTTTCTGTAATGTTAAACGGATATGTAAAATATTATGTAATTGACTGATAGTCATAATATGTGATTTGTTTTTTAGGCGGATGCTCTACCAGCGGAACAATCGAGGCCCATTAAAGAAAAAAAAATAGTCGATAAAAATTTAAAACATTTTTGTGTAGTGTTAATGATTAGCGGATTGGATTACCTCTACGTGTACTTATTTGCAGGTCTGATAACCCAACTTGTTCTGGGCTCATTGTTGTAATGGTAATACTCTAAAACCAACGCAAAATGTTCTCCATTACAACAAGGTTAAATCAAGCCCATAATAATGTTCGGTTACCAGACCTGCAACTATATGTGCACGTCGGATTAGCTGTTTCCACCAGCGCTCAAATTTGATATTCAGACTCGGAGCATTGCTTATCTCATCCAATTAACCTGCATTTCTGCACTCTGTGTGAGGCACCCTGCCATAGATTTGACGTGAAGAGATGGAGAGTGCGTAATAACACTAACTTGCAGAGATTTATTTCGGATATAATATAGTCTATATCTGACCAGATAGTCGTGAGTACGCTGACAAAACGGCCTTTTTTTTTTTTTTTTCAATTTGGCCACTTTTACTTCTTAATCTATATTGATCGATTAAAATGCCAACCAATTTGTCAAAAAATTAGTAAACCAGAGATTTCAAAGCAGTCCTGCCAGGTTCAAGATTTTTTTGTTTGTTTTGTTTTCTAAATTGGGTGTCATTTTTTTTTTTCAAGTAATACCTATATTTATGCATACAAAGTGATTTGGGGGGGGGGGGGGGGGGGGGGGGGTTGTCTAAAAGGTAAACCGTCATTTTGTTAGTGCACGGCAGTTTGACTCAATGGGCATCTGGTTTTAGCTAGGTTTCCCTATGTGTAATGCGAGTAATTGATCTCTCTCTCTCTCTCTCTCTCTCTCTCTCTCTCTCTCTCTCTCTCTCTCTCTCTGTCTCTGTCTGACTGTCTGAAATATTGTGTTGTTTATTGCATTCTTTTAGGTTCCAGATATACTCTGTGTGGTAGAGTGTCGTTTGTGTATGTTTTTGAATGACGATTTGTGTTGATTACATCTAGTTTTAAATTAGCATTCTGTGAGACCGATATCGTGTGTTCCTTGTTTATGTGTGTCTGAGCGTGTAACTAAGGCTTGGGAAACGTTTTGTGTCAAGCAGTTGTTGTTCATTTTGGCATGTTGTCTGGGTTCTGAGATTGCATTTTTAAAAAAGGATATTTTAGGTTGTTCTGGAATAGTTTTTGCTTTTTTCATGTCATTTCAAAAGTATCGTCTGCTGCCCCCCCCCCCTCTCCCCTGCTTCCCACACACAGAATAATAAAAAAAATACCGGTCATAAAAACAAAGTCTTTAACATTATGAGTATCAAATTGATTTAGAAAAACTTGACTTCGTACTGACGTGGTCCTTCCCGAGTGCCTCCGTGACAACACAATTTCACTCTAGTACAACGTCAACACGTTTACAACGAATGTTTCAAGACTGAAAAGCTAACTTGTACCTTAAAACTATCTTGATTTTTACCGGTACTCCACAATTCCAAAAAAAAACAAAGAAAAATATGTGTAAGATTTGGCGCTCATCGATTTTATTAGCACTTGTTAAGACTCAGATGATTTAGACTTAAGACGCCTATTCGATACTTGTTGATGTTTAAGTACAGCTGTACTTTTTAGTCTTTTTTGTTTGTTTTGTAAACTGAATTTTGAAATTCTAAAATGAAATTATACAAACCATTATCGCAAAGAAATTTTACAGCTTTCTTGTTACATTTAGGTGTGGAATAAAACTATTCTTTCATGGCTTTGGAGTTATTAAACTCAATAAAATACGTAAAATACTCATATTTAACTATAAATTCCATTTTCACTATCAAAGTCATACCGAAATAATACCGTTTTGAGGGGGTGGATCTAATCTTTATCTATATGATGCAAACGTTGTCTGGTAAAAAAAAAAAAAGTCCTTCAGAGCCGTCAGGCTCTTGGAGCCGGAGTTTATCCCGGTTTCCATAGCGTGAAACAGACAATAGTTATTTCTTGCTATCCTTTTGATAGAACGCTAGTCTATCGCAGAGTACTTTCCGCCAAATATAACAGACTCAGCAACCCATTCAATGCTGGGAGGACAGGGGATCAGAAAAAATCTCGACTGCACCCGGGTTTGAGCTCGGTCTCTTTGCGTCCGAAGCGAGTGCTCTACCAACTGAGCTATCGGGACCGCCTTTTCTGGTCAAACTTGAGGAAAAAATTAAGTTTTATGTCAGATTTCGACATAACGAGCTGTGATTATTATCGTCAGGTTGATTGGATGATAACGATTGGGTTAAACAGTTTACTTGAATGGCCCACGATGGCAAACTAATAATATAACGTTATTCCTCTATTAAAACATTGTAAAGTTCATCGACAGTGTTCATAAAGCGGATAAATAAATATCAAAATAAATGTCATTCTAATACTGCCGTACTCTGGAGAAAAAAAAAACGTATTTGAAAATTTGGCCAGAAAACTCGTCCTTCAAATATCGATCGATTTAAATGACCCTCATCTTTGCAAAAAAAAAACAACCAAAAAAAAAACCCTCTCAAACCTGGGACTTCGCGATGTTTGAGAGTTTTTACCAAGATGAGGGTCATTTAAATCGATCGATATTTGAAGGACGAGTTTTCTGACCAAATTTTCAAATATGGTTTTCTTCCAGATTACGGCAGTATAGAGGTCTCAGATTAAAAAAAAAATACAAGTTGAGGGTCATTTTTATCTTTATATATTGATGATACGTATATGTGTTTAGGCAAAAATGCTCACCTGTTCTGTCCGACAGATGAATCGTACCAACACTTAAGCGGTGTAATCCTTAACTTGTGTAGTCTGTTAGAGAGACTTATTGGCCAAAATGAGAGAAAAAGGTGTTTTGTTAGTGATCGGTAGCTGTGATTCCTATTGTCGTGTTGTTTGGATGATAACTGGGTTAAACAGTTGACTTGAATCGCTCATTATGGGGAAATAATATCACGTTATTCCCCGATTGAAGCGTTGTGAAGCATCATGTACATTGATCAAACGGGGAAATAAATATCCAAATAAATGTTAAACTTTTTCCATCTGTCGACTCGCGTGACGACTGATAGAATCGCACAATAACCAATTATTCCAGAATTTTTAAAAAGTAAATACTTACTGAAAGTGCTCTCTCACCCCCACCCTTCTTCCCGTCACCGTCAGCCTATTTGCCTTTAATGGAATATTTCCTGTACTAACCCCCCCCCCCCCCTAAAAAAAAACAAAACAAAACAAAAACAAAACAAAACAAAAAAAAAACCCCCAAAAATAACAACAAAACAAAATTAAAATTAAAAAAAAAAAAAAGAAGATATACCACATAAAGAAGGTCATTGTACATAGAATAACTTGGTCAAAATTTCAGCATGGTCCAGAATCGAAATTATTGTATTAACATATGCCCAATACTTAGAAATGCTTAATAATGGCAAGTTTACAAAGTTGTGATGCCAAATTGTCCAACTCTGCATTCGCTTAAATTAGTGGACGTGATATATTATCATTCTTGTATCCTTTCTTTCTTTTCTTGTCCGGCACTGTGACTCTCATACCTTTTCATATTTTTATCTTACACCAGTTCTTTGACCTTTTAATTTGGGGGGGGGGGGGGGGGGGTGGCATCACGTGACCATAATTAAGGCCAATTTATAAACAAAGTTAGTTTTGCTCTGTGTTGTATACATTTCAATGCAAACCCGAAACACTCGAGAATATATTATGGCGAGGGCAGGGCGCCAGTCACTCTTTGTTTACAGATGAATATCTGTAAAGGTGTGTATGAAACTGTACCAGATAAAGCAGAAAGAGAAATACAAGAAAAATTGAGATGAAACTGGCCGAACAGTGTATCTAATGTATGTACAAGATATGGCTATAAATCCTGACCGCTCGCTCGCTATCATCTTAATGCATCGTTTTAAGACTACAGCCTTTTTCCTCTCCTGCTAGCCTATCTATATTACAAAGACATTGACACCTCCCTCTCTCTCTCTCTCTCTCTCTCTCTCTCTCTCTCTCTCTCTATATATATATATATATATATATATATATATATATATATATATATATATATATATAGGTCTATATATATATATGTGTGTGTGTGTTTTCGAATCAAGACTCAAGATTTATATTTCATATCGCAGGATTTGCTCGTTATGCTGACGAGAAGCTGCTGAGACGTCCCAGTCGGTTGCGGTGGACGGCATTAAGTCAAGTCAGTTATCCGAACTGTTTCATTTCGTACACCTTTTCACATTTTATTATTTATTTTTTCGCTCATTATCATCCTTCCGGTATTCGACCTCGATTAACTTCTCTGACGTCACCAATATTAACCAGTTAACTGACGTAATCCGGAAAGACACGTATTTAATTATTTGGCCGGAAAACTCTTCCTTCAAATATTGATCTATTTATCTCTTTACCTTCATCGTGGCAAAAATTCTCAAATTTGGGACTGCGAAAGGCCCCGCGAGGTCCCAAGTTGGAGAGTTCTTGCATATGGGTCATTTAAATCGATCGATATTTGAAAGAAGAGTTTTCTGGCCAAATTTTTAATTAGGCGTCTTTCCAGATTACGGCAGTTAACCGGTTAAAAACAAACTCTAATTATAATTGGGTTTCAAACGAAAAATATTCTTAAGAAAACCCGGCTCCATACACAAATTTCACTCACCAAGTCATCATAAATGAGTTTTCAAGTCACACAAACACGATTCAGAATGTTGTGACAGGCCTCTGAGTGCTTGGGTACAACCCAACCTAATCTGACTAAATATTTGATTTTTCATTTTGGCCAGAAAACATTTTCTCTAAATATCGATAGTCTAGGATGACTTCCAACCTATCAAAACGTCTCAAACCTTATACTAAATTGAAGTCTCAGGTTTGAGACTAATGGACAGGTTGAGGGGCATTTTAATCTGTTGATGTTTCAAGTACAACTTTTCTTGCCATAATGGAAAAAAGTGTTTTGTCAGTGAATGGTTGGAATGTGCACAGAGCCCAACCGCTGAGTGAGAATTAGATTTTCTAGACAGACGTAACGTTAAATATATTGTAAATAAATAAATACTGGCAAAACTGTTTTTAAAACTCTTATTCTAGTACTGCCGAGACCTTGGTCGTGGTCTAACTGTCCGTGTATAGACATAAATGAACGAATGAATAAATCTATTCTTTAACTTTTATTTTTGTTTTTTAAAAGGTTAGGAGTTAACATTGTTCCCTAAAACCAACGTTAATTTTTGTTTACCATCAAGCACAGAATTTCTGGCAAATCTAAAAAATTATAAAACTATTTTTACAAATTGATATAGAGTAACTTGTCCACCTTTCTAAAAGTAAGGATAATTCTGTCACCCGTTGACTCAAATGAAGATTAAGAAAATTTGGGGGGGGGGGGGGGGGGGGGGGGGTGATTTTGCTGGGGCGTAATGCTCGGTCCTTAATTATGAATCGCAAAATAAATAAATAAATCCCCCCCCCCCACCTCCCTCCAAACAAACCAAAAAAAAATATTAAAAAGTTCAAAATTTGGACTGATCAAAGTTGATGTATGACTCAAAAGATTCATTCTATGTTAATTTCCACAGTACAGTATCGAGTACAATAATTAAAATAGATGAGTGCATATTCGTAATAGCCTTTCACCGCAAATTTTGCGAGTTCTCCATAAATAAACAGTCACTGATGCTTTGACGTTAAAAAGTACGGTAATTTAACATCTAAAATTATATTTTAATTAAAAAAAATATAAAGCTTTATCTAAATTTATCTTATTTATCAATTTAATTAGTAATCCTGAAATTATTTACTAATTTTTATATTTTCTGACATTGCCTTCATACATTAAATTATTGTAGTACGAGTATATAAACAGAGGTAGCGTCTGCATGATCTGATGTCAGCACGTAGCCTATAAACACCTTATATGCGTTTCTCGCGAGAGATGAGAGAACTTAGAAACTGTGTCTACGTATGCTAGGGTATTATGATTGGTCATTTGACGCTATCGGACCGCCCTATTGATCAAATTCATAGTACATTTGCGCGCACCTACAGACTTACAGACCTTATTACCGGACCGATTTTGCTCGATGATGACTCAAAAGATTCGTCTCGATCTATGTTAATTTCCACAATACAGTTGTATAATAAGTAAAATAGACGAGTGCCTGTTATTAATAGCCTTTATTTCTCCGGAAATATTGCGGGTTCTCCACCAGTATGTTAAAAAAAAGATAAATAATTACTTGTAAATATGCCCATGTTAGTATTGCATTTCTACGTTTTACTCCGTTGTTTGATGCGCCTCATAGTGGACATATTATTGCGATTTCATGATATTGTCTGGTATGGCTCTGCAATCGTGTTGTTGACAGAACACACATGTTCTTTTGTTCTTGTAAAAAGTGTCAGAATCTAGGTTTCTTTAACAAGTTTGTGGTCATCTAAAACAATCGGCATAGTGGTCATCTAAAATTATCGGCATTTAAGTCAAATGTTTTTCGGTTAAAATAAAATAAATTAATAATAACGAAAGAAAAAAAAACAACGAAAAAACAAAAAAAACAAAACAAAACACAAACAATTACCCCCCCCCCCCAAAAAAAAACAAAAAAAAAAAAAAACCTCAAAAAAGCCAAACAAACAAAAACAAATACAATACAAAGGGAAACTTAAAAAACAACAAGGAAATACAACAAATAAACAAACCAAAAACCGTTTTGCCCTTGTTCGATAGCATTGTTTTCATGACATGGCCGAAAGACACCACCGAGTTCAGAGTGTAGTCGGGCCGCAGTCTAATACAGAGATGAATCGATTGATACGGTTTGGGCAGCTGGTGATTGTCGGGAAAGTGAAAGGGCTGTTGACAGGTGTTGATTAAATTACGACAGTGTTTGGGGATTTAAAAGAGTAATTATATATATAACACATACACACACACACACACACACACACACACACACACACTTTATTTTGAGGAGGTGACGCATTCAGATAGAAAATGAGTTAACATTCACAGGCAATCTATTGGGCATCTTAGAATCATCAGAGTCGTCAATATTCTAACGGTTCGGTGTATTTTCTTGTCATAAAGTCAAACGATACTGAGCGTGGTCAATGACTAGGTGGGTGAAAATGGTCGCAAGACTATAGCCCCGTATTATACCCAGTTTACTAAAAATATCTCAGTTTACCCGTATATGACTGCAATGTGAAGGTCATTGTGAAAGTGTTATTCTGGAGAGACTACTCGCCAGTAAGCTTATCTCTGTTTAAAATGCATGCATGGTTCCCTTTTGCTTACTTCATAGGGGGGGGGGGGGGGGCAGTGGATTTCGAAGAGCTAAGTAAAATCGTAGAAATGGAATAAATAGTACAGTACATGCTAAGTTACTAATTTATTAAGCAGCGGCTGTCATTTCATTCATATTTGTTTCGTTTTTTTTTTCATTCCATTATAATTAATCTGTCTCTTTAACTCTTACCTTTTCGAATGACTTTGACCGGAAGTGATGTCATATGTGACCTCATAGCCATGCATGACGACTTCCATGAAAAAGCTTCAATGTACACGATATCGTTGATAGACTTCTTGTAATTTAAGCCACCGTTATTTTGAAATCTCTCTAGGTATTGCCGTTCGATGTTGAAAATATCAAACCAAAGTGATCGCAAGACGTTCCACACAATACTCAATAGCTCACCAACAAAACAGCATTTCGTTAAAACTAATAATTGTCTGACATTTTCTCTTTTTTCGAATTTTAAAATTCTAATGAGGTTTGTATGAAACAATGCCAAACACTCTTTTCAAGTTAATATTTTATGCTGATGGTGGCTCCCAAATATGTCACTTTCAAAATGTACTGCTTGGTCCGTCATTGTTATTATTGTCTTTATCTTTGATAGCTGAAGGAGAATCTGAAAAATAAAAATAAATGAATATGAATAGTTCTGTAATTAATTTTGTAAGCTACTTCTTGCTGATTACTTAGTTTGTTTGGTTATTGACCACTAATATTGTTACTTAGGGCAGGGGCGCAAATATAAGGTCATTTTCAGACTTGCTCCTTATTCCGAATTGATCGGTATACAGAGATTTTTATGACGCCAAAGTTGTATGAATTCTGTCACCCATTTTTGGATTTTAAATGCAGAGTTTTAGTTTTAGAAAAATACTTGTTTTTGGATTAAAGAACTGTATGATCTATGGAAATAAACTTGATCGTTTTCTAAAGTATTGTAAAGAAACAGTTCATACAAATGGAGATGAGAAGAGAGTAAGAGAGTATCTGAAAATGAAGATTGGTAACCCGGAATGGCTCCAAAAAAATGTAGCTTTATAAAACAAGCAAACAAAAAGAAAAGCGAATGTAAAATGAAAGAAGAATGAAAGACAACAAACCACAACAGGAGAAAAATATATAAAAAAACAAATAAGCTAACAAATATATACAATACAAAAAAAAACCAAAAACAAACAAACAATAAACAACCCCCCCCCCCCCAAAACAAACAAACAAAAAAGTAGCAAAAACAATTAAACTGATACAAACGTGGGTATCCATAGTACATTGAATTTCATTTTTAAAGGAAATTACAATACATTAGCAGAAATGTTAATGTTATCTATGTTTACATAGACGGATCATTGCATTGCTTTTCAGATTTCTTTCATGAAATGAAACGAATGTGGCATTCGCCGTTTCAGAAAAGAAAGAAAGAAGAAGAAAAAAAGTTGGCGGCGTTAGGATTCAAACTCCAGTTCCTCGGCACAATGTATTGCTACTCCAAGCATTTAAAACACAACAGCTAAGAGGATCAGCGATCCATCAACTCTGCTATTTCTGATTTCATATTGATTTTCATTTTCCGATTTTCAGCTCTTAACCATTTACAGGCGGTGCACGATTTCACTCTTAACCGGCCACCATCTCTTATCGTTTTTACCAAGATAGCAGTAACACCAATGCCAAATGGGACTCATCTCTATTGCTGCTATCTTGGGGATTAAGTGTTGAAAATGCAGTTATAGCCAGATAAATAATGAGAGATAGTGATTAGATAACAACCCAGATTGACCTTTAAAGAGTTAAATTGTGATGTCGTCATACGCTTCACTGACGGATATTGATGTTGGCATGGCATAATCTAATAAACAGACAAATAATATACTCGGATGCTATAAATAACAAACATTCTTTTTTAAAATCATTTTAGCCAGATAACTTTTATTTAAAAAGCTGATCGATTGAAATGACAGTCGACTTCTAAAACACCCTCATACCTAAGCCTTCAAAGAATGGTCATGTTTGAAAGGTTGAAGGCTATTTTAACCAATCGATATTTTTGGAGGACATTTTTTTCTAGCTAAAATGCGTTATATTATTGTGTGATCTTTGTGACAGATGCAACATTGTCGTACTCCGAATAGACACATTAAAATTTTTTTGGCTAGAAAACTAGTCCTTCAAACAACTAATTATTCATTAGAATGACCATCGTCTTGTCAAAAACTGTCAGGTTCCAAATTTCCAGGTTTGAGAGTTTTTGACAAGACGAGGGTCGTTTAAATCTATCGATATTTGAAGGACGAGTTTTCTGACCAAAATATTGAAAATGTGTTGTTTACAGAGTACGGCAGAGCACACTTCCTTTTAAATCTGATCGATATGGAATAAGCAATTGGTATTGAACTAATGGCCAAACGTTCGTACTTTTAGGATAATTCATGTTTTTAATTTTTTTTTGTCACGTAAAAATATAAAAACCATTAGAATACTTCATAGCTACTCTCAAGAGATGGAAAGGTCATCCGTAAATCCCTCATTTAATCGTCATATAAATGGAAAATTCTGAATGTGTTTTGATACATTATTTATGAGACTTTTTGTTGTTATGTAGTAGTAGTAGTAGTAGTAGTAGTAGTAGTAGTAGCAGCAGCAGCAACAGCAGCAGCAGTAGTAGTAGTAGTAGTAGTAGTTATTGTTTTGTTTTGTTTTAAAATCTACAAGCTGATACAAAAATACTGATACTTAAATGACTAAATGAGGATCCCTGAATCTATGCATGTAGCACTTGAAGCACATTATATCATCTCCAAGCTGTATTGTCTCGGGATGAGCTAGAGGATGGGAATTTAACCTAGACACACACACATGCAAATTGAGGTTTATTAAGTAATTATTAATATAGATACAAGATCTTACGTTGGAAAACTAAAAAAAACTAGTATTTTTCTAGCAATGACTATCCCGCACAAATCTTTGGGCCTCTTTTTCGCTCACGAAGTGCCCGAATTCGCGTCAAAATATGGGACGAAGCCGTTTCGTACATGCTATTTTAAAAAATTAATTACGACGCTGTTTATCGATGAATATGACTGAAAGTTGGCACACAGTTAGAAAAAAGGTCATTTTAGATTATGTCAAGTGACAGAACTCGTGCGATTACCGGAAGACCGTTAAAAATAGATTTTCACTCTTTGGAGTAAAATATTTCTAAAACTACCGGGCGTGGAGGTTTTGTCGCTGACAAGGTAATACATGAACATTTCTTCTTTTTGGTTGTAAAATTTCATATGAATATGACGAGTACTTTTCCCGTATTTTACAAAACACCATCCTAATTTGCTCTTCAAGTTTCAATCTTTTAATCCACTTATTACGCAAGATACAACCAAAGGTCGAAAAAAAATGCCGAAAATGCGTCCCATATTTTCGCGTTTTTTTCCTCTTTGCGGGTCATCCAAATAAATGACACCTTTGAAACTGCATAACTTGTTTATTTTTGAATGGATTTTCAAAATTCAAAAACATTTTTACTCAGTGGAGATAGGGCTTTGATATTAGACAAAAAGTTTCCTCAAAAAGAGAAAAAAACATTTTTCATAGTCATTGCTAATTTTTCAAATCATTCTCAACTCTAAATTCCCTTTTTTTTGTTGGTCTCCGATTCATCGCGATATAATGTCGTTTTGAGACTGTGGGTCACATTTGCAGACCTCCTACTACGACGAAAATTTCTACCCCGAGAACTATATAAAGCTCTTTAATTCACTAAAACATCTTGAAAACTAATATCTGGTTCCAGAGCTAGTATATCACGGAGTTTAAAGCATCATTTTAACGTATTAAAGGCAAACTGGTAATTTTTAAAAGTAGTTATTATGTCGATTATGCTGTTATCCCTAAAAAATAGCTACGAATTTTCCCAATTTCAAGTCGGCAGGACTGCATTTGTAAAGCGCCGTGTCAAACTGGTATTATGTCGGTGTGAAGGAGAGATGCTAAAAAAAAGAAAGTAAATTTAAGTTTAAAATGATCAGGAACGTGAAATTTTGAGTGAATGCACTTCACGAATTTATGTCTATTCCACTCATTAAAACACATAATACTGATTTTGGTTATAAATCCAATTTGCAGCTCCGATATCACTCCGTCATATGTTTTGAGACGATGGATCACATTTAAATATGTTGGATGCAACGAGATGGAAACTGTTTTCTGTCTTGTGGCAAAATATAAAGCAATGAAAAGAGAGGTGTCAAACGCATTCCATCTATACAAGCAACTCGGCATACAAATTATTCTTCAAGAAGTTCGTTTCTTGTTTCCCCATTGGCGTTCAGTGCCAAATTACAGCTAAACTTGATCGCAAGCAATCATCATTTCCCGGACCAATGACATGATAGGATAATGGCGCGGTTTCTCTCTTGCCTCAATGGCCAGATTTCCCATCGATCCGGATTAATGCCGAGCACGTCTCCCAGATGGGTGGTTAACCGGAAATACGTCCATCTTGAATTCTAGAGTTGTCATTCTTGGCCGCCTCAATCCAGTCGTTTTCTAATAATTCCTCTCATTCGATGACTCCGACAAACATTGATATCGACAGCGTTATGATAACATCATCACTCTTATTCATATAGACACGCATAAAAGAATAAAGAAACAAACAAACAAATTTGATTGAACATTGGAGGAAGGAGTATATGACGTTATCTCTTGAAGCATAACAAAAATGAAAAGAAAAGAAAAATAATTGCCGCATCCGCCGACTTGTAAACACTAAAACGACCGACGAGACCAATCAATGAGACAAATATTGCACATGAAAGGAAATGCTATCAAAGAGCACGAGTTAATATGCTTGGCTTAAACACTCGCTTAAATGGGAAGGCATTAAAAATACCGATTTCGGGTTCCTTCCATGTCGTTACTGATAGTTATAAACCTTGCCTTACATTGATAGAACACATTTTCCTTTTTTGTAAAAACTAAACAAAGCAACTTTTACCTCCATTTTGATGGATAATATTTATATATATTATTATAAGGGGGTCCTCAGTTGGTAGAACATTCGATTCACACGCAAAACAACAGAGATCAATCCCGGGTGCAGTCGATATTTTTTTTCTGCCGCCCCCCCCCCCCTGTCCATTCTGCAGTGATTGGGTAGCTGGATCTGATAGATCTGGCGGAAAGTACTTTGCGATAAACTAGAGTCCTATCCAAAGGATAGCAAGTAATTGCTATTGTCCGTTTTACGCTACAGAAACCGGGATAACTCCGGCTCCATGGGCCTAATGGCTCTGAAGGACTATTTATGCGTTCTTTTCAAATAACATCCATCGAGCCAATTTGGGAGTAAGAAAAAACAAAAAAACATCTTGCCAAATTTGGATCTCGAGGCTGAAGAGAATAACCGTTATTCGAGGACAGCCTTCAGGGCGAACGGAGGTATCAGTAACAGCCGATTTTTTCCCTTTCTTTCTTGAAGACCTGGAGTCACATTGCTATTTGGGTCGACCGGAGATGAAATTTCAGAATATGCTCATGGATATTGCTGTTCAACAAGTGACACTGAAATTTGAACCATAGAAGAATTCTCTCCTGATAAAGATTAGTTAAGGCATTGCGTCACATGGCACAGTAAAGATGTAATACTCTCCCTCCATTTTAAATAAATGATTTATTTTTAACAGTGGATAGATCATTTCTCTTCCTCATCAACATCACCATCTTCATCATCATCAAAATTTTCATCATTATCATCATCATCATCATCATCATCATCATCATCATCATCATCATCATCACTATCATCATCGTTCTCATCATGCAATTGCATATCAATGCTCTTTCTTATATTATTTTGTTAAGTATTTATAGATGGAACGAAATTGACGTCATTCAGCTCTTTGTTATTGTTTCTGGGCAGCCATTTTGATGATTAGTTCTCCATATTTTCTTCTTCAATCAGACTATAAACATTTAAGGTTACACAAAATGTTGTGTGTTTGTACGTTATAACTGGCTCGCGGATGTTGTGAGTATTTTACCTAAACGCATAGCATCAATTATTTTCGTTTTACCTTACTAATGAAACTCTTTGCCTGCCATCAGAAATATAACTCTTTTTGTGCGAAAACTATAACAATAACAGAGAATAAGAGTCATTGGGACGAAAGGGTCAGTGAAATTACTGTTGACACCAGCAGGAGGAACAAGGTTTTCCATGTTTTTAAAAACAATTTTTCACACAAATTTTTTTTTAAATAAAAAAATCCGTAGACTCTTTGTTGTTTCAAACCATTTTTTTGTTATTAAATATTAACATTATCATTCTATCAGTGTTTGAAAAACAAATAGAAGAAAATTTTCCGTTCCGCACGGCATAATCGTGAGCGTGATGCCTTTGCCAAGGCATTCCATGCAGGAATGTAAATAACCCATCAAACAAACGTCTGATGTCAACAGGAATCACCCATGCCCATGTTGTCCAAAATGAGCACATTCGGGGTTAATAATCTTGCCCAAGGAAAAAAATATAAACGAAAGTATTTGAAGCGGAGCTCGGTCCCGGAACCTTCCGGAGCACAGTGCAATGCCTTAACCACTCGGCCACCTTGCCTCCATGTGCAACTAAAACGGGACTCGAATCCTGGACCTTCGTGTCCGAAAGCGTGCATCATATCACAAGACCACATAGCAGTACATACCTTTATAATTTTGACTATAAAAACGCTACCGCAAGTTGGTGATTTCCACATCAGAATGCAAGCATGAGGATACTTTCATTTTCGATTTCTACACCGAATCCATAGATATATAAAGCGGGTTATTGCAAATATTTTGACGTTTTCCGGTTTTTATCGTAATTTTTTTTTCAATTCTAGCACATTTTAATGACGAAGTCACTTTCACTGGTATCTTCCATTAAAAAAAAAAACACCATTAATACTCTTCATAATTATAAAAGAACGCTATTTACTCAGCCAAGCATTCGCCTGATTTTAGTTAGTAAGCAATTTACTGATCTTTACAGTAGACCAGACCACTTGGGCTCAGTTAGTAAATTGTTGAATCTATGCTATAGCCCATCCTCAATGCTTTCATTTTCTCCACGAATTAATTTTATAGAACTTTAATGTTACTTTAATGGGACGCCAAAAACAATCATTTTTCCCATCGTTATTTCATATAAAAAGAAGCGTCGTTGTCGAGATAGAACAACATCTTTGCTTTATTCGTTTAATGTTTTGAGGAGAGCTCATTTAAGTATACCGTACCTATACTATTATTTTATTCAATTGTTGTATTAATCCTTTCACGCCGAGTTTAGTTCCTTCAACAAATTTAAAATAATTTTATCTTGGTGTATGTCAACTACAAGGTAACCAGAGTATTCACCTCTTATGGAAAGGCGATACCCGGTACAGTCGAGATTATTTTTTCTGATCCCTCTGCGAACCACGTAGTGATTTTGTTGCTGGGTTTGTTTGATTTGACCATATATATATACATGTATTTTGAGAGAGGCGAACGTCCTGTCTAAACTAGTAGTCGTTGAGAGTCGTTAGGTCAATTGAGCCGGAGTACATCCTCTTCTCTATGGCGTTTAAAGGATGATAACATTGTTTGCTACCTTTCGGACAGGAAGCTAGTCTATCGAACATTACTAACAAGAGGGTAGCAATTAATTCCTTTAGTCTGTTTAACCCTACAAAATCCATAGCTCCATGGACTCCTGATTAACTACCTTAACACTAACTACAAGTTAACAATTTACCTGCAGCAAATATTAAATGTTGTTATTATATTATTTGCTCGGGCATCTAACTTTCCCTTTAAATAAGCACCTTTTAAAAATGATTATGCAGCTCTGTAGTCGAAATCAAAATGTTGTAGATCTACGAAATCCATTGGTAGGAGTAGGCAGTTTCGCGATTTTACCAAGAGAGCAGTAACAGCGGTGTTACTCAGATGAATGATAAAATCGGATGTCAGGTTAAATAAAGTTTAGTCAAACCCCGCCTGTAAAAGGTGTTTTCTTTTTCTTTAAGACTTTAGACTAATAGCAGAAAGAGGAGAAAGACTGGATGGACTGTTGGAAAACACTATCTAATGGCTTGAGTGATGGAAATGGAAATGGGTTGTCGTCTGAAAATGGAGAATTGAAGGAAAGAGAAAATTATGCCCTTTTAAAATAAAATGCGTTAGTGATTGGTAGTTGATAGTGATGATTGTGTTGATGTATTTGTGTTAGATTGTCCGTGTGAATATGTGTTATATATATATATATATATATATATATATATATATATATATATATATATATATATATATATATATATGTGTGTGTGTGTGTGTGTGTGTGTACGAACGTGGGGAGGTAAAGAAGGGAGGGAGTGATGGTACATTTCACTCAATGCGGAAACGACAGATTATGCGTCTTCGTCACTCATTTTCCCCTTCATTGTGTCATAAAGTATCCTTAGTGTATGATTTTTATCGTTCATTATTCATCATCACCATAATCATCATCATCATCATCATCATCATCATCATCATCATCATCATCATCGTCATCACCATCATCATCATCTTCATCATCATCTTCATCATCACCATCATCATCATCATCATCATCCTCACCATCACCATCATCATCATCGTCATCACCATCATCATCATCGTCATCATCATCACCATCATCAGATCATCAGCGTCATCATCATCATTATCATCATCATCATCATCATCATCATCATCATCATCATCATCATTGTCAAAGTTACGGTTACTTCGACACAATGTCGACACTTTGATAAATTACTAACTCCATTACTCAGTGCTTACCTCTTCGTTTTAGGACTATGATATTGTAATATTAATACTCAAAGCCTGAAACTAATTTAATACTAGATTTATATCCTATCCATGCTTTTCTTCTGCAAAATGTCTATCTTAATGTCTCTGTCATTATGGATCGAATGTGCTGTGGTTTGAATTTCCCCGAGGTCCTGAGCCAGTGGAATCTACATCGGTCCTTCATAGCATTGCTATCTCTTCTATGATAAATGTGTCCTTTTCCCGTGTCTTTGTGTCCTTGTCTTTGAATGATGCCTCTTGCTTTCGTCTGAACAC
>NC_088364.1:17764840-17774840 GCF_034508935.2 Berghia stephanieae
GGTGTAAAATGAGTACCTACCTGGCTGGTAACAGCGTGGTCTCTGTCGGGAAAAAGTTTAATATCGCCCAATTGGCGTCATTCTTCAGCCTACATGTTTTGTATTACTATTGGTTAGGGACCCATTGTAAAGCGCTTTGAGCAAGTACATTTATATTGCGCTATATAGATGCTCCAGTATTTTTATTATAATATTTTTAAAATACGAAATATATCGAATTATAGATCTTTTAAGTTTACAGTTTAAATCCCCCGAGTTTGATAGCCTTTATTATTATCATAAGATAAGGCTTGGCTCGACACGACAGATCTGAAAGTGTGACCCCACCATACGATACTACTACTATTATCATAAGATAAATCAAATGGCTTTTCACTGGAGTAATTTTAACCTCATAGTTAACTCTATATTGGAGCCCGATAGCTCAGCTGGTAGAGCACTATCTTCACACGCAAAGGGACCAAGATCGATCCCTGGTGCAGTCGAGATTTTTTTCTGATCCCCTGTCTACCCAGCAATGAATGGGTAGCTGGGTCTGTTAGATCTGGCGAAAAGTATTTTGGGATAGACTAGCGTTCTATCCAAAGGGTAGCACATTTTGGCAAAAATATAGAATTTAAAAAAAAGTGTTATGGTGTCTTAAATTGAAATAATATAGAATTGTTTAAAAAGTAGTCCTTCAGAGCCCCATAGCCAATGGAGTCGGAGTTTATCCCGTTTTATGTAGCGTTAAGCGGGTAGTAGCAAATGCTTGCTACTCTGTGGATACGAAATTATAGCAAAGTACATTTCGGCCAGATTTAACGGACACAGCTACTGACTCAGTGCTGGGTGGGTTAGGGATAAGAAGGAAAGAAAAAAATTCTCGACTGCACATGATATCGATTGGGGTCTATTTACTTGTGTGGCGAGTGCTCCATCACTGAACTACCAAGACATCCCTTCTCCCTTCATAATAATGGAATAAAATTAGTCTAACACGTAGGTGAGCTGTGAAATTTTAATGACATGACGATGGTGCTACAACCGTTTTAAAAATTGAAAAAAAAGAACAAACCCACAAAACTTTCCAGCACCCAAGAATACTGCCGTACTCTGGAAAACCCCATATTTTAAAATTTGGCCAGAAAACTCGTCCTTCAAATATCGATCGATTTAAATGACCCTCATCTTGGCAAAAAAAAAAAACACTTTCAAATCTGGGACTTCGTGATAATAGGTCGTCCTAAATGCAAAATGTAAATTAGTCCAACATAAAAAAAAATTATACGTTGTAAAGCACTTTGAAAACGGTGATAGAAATTACGGATAAGTTGAATATGCATATAATGTATATTTATTTATTTATATATTTATTTTTTCTTGAGCTTTTGTATAGCACAATATCCACCAAACGTGCTCAAGGCGCTTTTACAAAAGGTCCCTAACCAATAGCAACACGTATTCGACAAAGACAACGCTGTTAACGACCAGGTACTCATTTTACACCTGAGTCCGGTGAGAGAATGTGAGTAAAGAGCCTTTTCCAAGGACTCAACTATGCGCCAAGCGAGACTCGAACCCAGGACCTTCCGATCCGAAAGTGACCGTCATACTACAAGACCACATTGCCTCACCCATGGCTTTAAAGCGGTATGAACTAGGTGATGGAAATTGAATTTACAGCCATAATCAATATGAAACATGAAACTAGAAGTTGTCTCCATTCGTCATGGTGGAGAATAAAATGAATACACTTTCTTACAATGCAAACACCCCCCCCCCCCCAAGTTCGTATTTCTTATTATTTTAATTCTTAATTCGCTTTTTCAGACGGTGATTCTCTTATTTATCAAAATAATATTATTAAAATGCAAAACAAAAAAAAATAACTAAATAAAACTACAGGTTAGAATAAATTAATTAAATTGACCATTATATATATATATATATATATATATATATATATATAATTATATATATATATATATATATATATATATATATATTATATATATATAATATATATAATATTATAAGGCATATCCACTAAACCAAAGGTCCCAGCCACACAACATTTTAGGCGTTATTTTCCGACAGGTCCTCATTTTACACCTATATGCAGCTATGTGGTCTTGTGATTTGACACTCGCTTTCGGATCGGAAGGTCATGGGTTCGAGCCTCGCTCGGCGCATAGTTGAGTCCTTTGAAAAGGCTCTTTACTCACATTCTCTCGCCGTACTCAGGTGTAAAATGAGTACCTGGCCGTTAACAGCGTTGTCTATGTTGGAAAAAAGAAATTAAAATATCGCCTAACAGGCGTCATGTCTCGTTCTACATGTTACCTGTTGTTGTGGTCATGGACCCCTGTAAAGCGCTTTGAGCACATTTAGTGGATATCGCGCTATATAAAAGCTCAATTTTTTTACACCTGAGTAAGGTGAGAGAATTTGAGTAAAGAGCCTTTTCAGAGGACTCAACAATGCACTTCTCAGAAGGCGAGTGTCATACCACAAGGCTACATAGCCGACCGCACTTAAAAACATAGAACATACCAAAACAAGAAATATGCATAGTTTTTTAAAAATCAGTTTGACATCTAACGACTCTGTACTCACATTTTGAAGAGTTCCTGCTCCAGGTTTAGTAAGATCCCCATCGGAATGCTCACACTTGAATGAACAGGAGTGGCTGTTGTTGAGTGAGAGAAAAAAAGTCGTCATCGCTAACTCCCTTATTGATTGGTGCCAGGCGCTCGAGTGGCCATGCGGTTTTGCTGGGAGCTGGCCAAATAAATATTAGATATGGGGTATTTTGAAGCGAATGAATGATGTGAATTATGAATGAGATGACGTTGCTGCATTATAAAATTACGGCCTGAATGAATGCTGTCGACACCGAAAATTTTAAAATCATAAATATATTACTGGACATAAATATGCCCCCCCCCCTAAAAAATGACTGCATTTTAAAGGAAAAGACAAAACAGAAGAAATAAGCAACAGACATACTCACATCAAAACCAAAAAAAAACCCCTCCCCCTGAAAAAATTAGAAGCAACAGAAAATAAAGGAAAGTAAAACAACAAGAGAAAAGAAAAGAAAAAAAAAAGAAACAAAACAAAACAAAATAAACGAACGAATAAAAGCTCTTGGGAAAATGAGTGAATAATAAGATAAAATTACAGAGTTGAACGTTAAACGACAAAACCGATACAACAAATGGGAGTTTTTTTCCTGCCCCTATTCAACTGGTTATAACTGCCAGAGGTACATTGTCGTTTTTACCAAGAGATTAAATCCATGGTCGCATAAACAGCAAGATTTGATTTAAGGTTAAGTTAAAGGAAAATTAGACGCCGCCTGTTAAAGAATAAATGAACACTGTTAACTGTGATGTTTAAAATGCTGTTTAAAAGCGCGAATGTGACATTTAATTTTCATTATTTATCGCCACCACCATCACCCAAATTTCACGATTATTATAGCAGAATGTATAATTTCAAATTTATTTCTCTTTCCCAAGATTTCGTCTACCAGAAACTACTCTTAGTACACTGGAAATCGCACAAAGTCAACACTCTTAAAGTCAATTTCTGCTTAAAGCCAACACCTCTTGTTGGTGCCAAATTTTTTGTTCTTTATCTAAGTGTATTCTGATGATAATGGATAAAGTCGAACTTGTATTAAGTCAATCAAACTTTCTAGTCATGCGGCGTTGGCTTTTATCAGGATTACATTGTATAACTGTGGTGGCTAGCTCTCAATGCGTGGATCTTCTGTCAATGTTTGACAAACGTAAAAGAGGTTTCACATGCGATTGTCTCTATAGATAGTTCGAAGATGACGTCACTCATGTCTTTATTATTGTTATTTGCCATCCGCGTTTATGAGTAATGCTCACTGAACTGTATTAACCTGACTATAAACGTCCATGGATACACCCAGTTATGTGTGTTGGTCCGTTATACTTCCGGATGGCAATGCTATGAACTTCTTAGCCAAGCGCATACTATCTATAATATTCAAAATAAGTTTTAAGATATTTAGATATAATTTTCCTGAGGAATAACTTTAAATCCACTTCTTGACAAATGGCTCACCCCGACATAATACCTGATGTAAAAAAAGGAATTTTAGGCTTATCTTATATCATCTGTGTTAAAATAAAATATCTTCATTAGGGACAGCAAGGTATGTTTCTTAAACTCAAAACAAAACAACAAATAACGAAACATGAACAAAATGCCAAAAAAAACAAACAAACAAAAAAACCCAAAACAAAACAAACAAACAACAAAACAAATGATTATTATTATTATTATTATTATTATTATTATTATTATTATTATTATTATTATTATTATTATTATTATTATTATTATTATTATTATTATTAATAATAATAATAATAATAATAATAATAATAATAATAATAATAATAATAATAATAATCTATTTGTCTATTTGTGGAAGGTCGCTGTCGGTGCAGCCACTGGATTTTTGTGCGGCTATGTGGTCTTGTGTATGACTCGCTTTCTGATCGGATGGACCTGGGTTCGAGCTTCGCTCGGCCCATTGTTGAGTCCTTGGAAAAGGCTCTTTACTCATATTCTGTTACCATGCTCAATTGTAAAAGAGTACCTGGCCGTTAACAGCGTTTTCTTTGTCTGAAAAATTGTAATATCGCCTAACAGGCTTTTCATATCTTGTTCTACATGTTACTTGTATCTGTTGGTCGGGGACCCTTTGCAAAGCGCTTTGAGCACTTTTAGTGGATATTGCGCTATATAAAAAGCCCAAGTTTTTATTTTAATGAGGCCTTAATAAGATTGAATAAGTGTGAACATTTACATACAGGATTAACCATGCTAATTATGGTTCACAATATTTTAATTATGCCCCCCAAGAGGCCATATGAAATCATATTTCCATTTCATACTATGCCAGTCGCCTGTTTGGTGGTCTTTTTTTTGTACTAAAACTCTTTAAATATCCGTCACTGCCTATAGTCAGGTAATAATTCAACCTGAATAGAGTTTGGGCAACGTGTGTTAAGTGTCTTACCCAAGGACACTTCAGTCGGGACCATAATTTTCCACTATCTCTATCACCCGTTCGACAACTGACCAGGCTTGATATCACTTGATTGTTTTGACAAGACGAGACATGGTACCACTGAGCCACCGAATCTCACTTCTGAGTTTTAATGGCTCTGTCCTAGGACTTTGTTTTCTAGACGAGTATAATTATTTGTGCGTCTATGAGGTCTCGTTACTCAACGTCCAGGGTTCGTTTCTCGCTCTGAGTGGCGCATAGTTCAGTCTTGGGAAAAGGCTCTTTACTCACATTCTCTCAACGTTCATGAGTACCTATAACAGTGTTTTTGTCGGAAATAAAATGTAACATCGCCTTCCAGGCGTCATATTTCGTCGGACATGTCAAGTGTAGCCCCTTATAACGTTCTTTGAGTGTATTTAGTAGCTACCGCTCTATTAATATGCTCTAGTATTTTTGTCTTTTTTTTAAAGGGAGAAAATTGTTTTTTAAACATTCTTATACCAACACAAAATATTCTCGTTACAACTCAGTGATAATCAAGCCTATCATTGTTTAATGTGGCGCAATGTACACCAATTATGCTCAAAACATTTTCCAAGGAGTCCCAAACCAACAGCACCACTTAACATGTAGGACATCTGAGATGCATTTCATTTCGATAGATACAACACTGTTACGAGTCAGATGCTTGTTTTACACCTGGGTATGGTGAGAGAATGTGAATAAAGAACATTTTTCCAAGATCTAGTCTCGAACCAGAGACCTTCCAATCAGAAGCCGACTATCATACCATAAAAGAAAGATATATCAGTTTGTAAAATACGTACTCTGACTACAGTTTTATCGCAAACGAACTTATTCTAATTATTCTAATTTATTTTCTATAACAAAAAATATGTTGAAAATTATGCCTTTCTGTAAAGACTTTAGAAGATCCCTTTTGACTATATACAGGGTTTCCCAAAAATGTATACACATTAAAAATGATTGTAAACATGGGATTTAAAATATGTAATTATTTTTTTAATGTAGTTATAATGCAGTTTTAAAAATCAATGAAATGCTCCTTATCAATATTTTTACACTTAGGAAATGATTATAGACGTCTATTTTATTAAATGCCACGTTTACAATTATTTTTAATGTGTATACTGATTTTGGGACACTCTCTATATATATATAAAGTTGTGCACTTTATTTTAACAAGAAATGAACCTCGTAAGTACTAATTTTGACTACTCGACAAAGAATATCCCGATCCCGACTAGCAAACAATACCTAAAGTCTCTAATCAAGAAAACAGAAAAAAAATTATAAGAAACACCAGATGGCGGGCTTTTTCTATTTAAACCCGGACCAAATAGTTAAAAATGAAGAAACTTTTGAGCCCCATCCATACCTGAACTACGAGAATTCGAAGATGGAATGACAGACATCATGCGAAATATAAAATTCTGACAAATCAACGACTATTTCCAAAAACAAACTAAAACAAGACGTACGATCAATACAGCAAGACCCCAATGTTTTCGTCGCCGCTGACAAAACCACTTATTTCTACAAACTTACCCCTAAGGAATACACAAATTTACTTACAAAAATATACAGAGTACAAGAAACAAACACCATCTACACCTGACATTACAACAGAGGACAAAAGCATCGCCGAAAACCTACAGCTAAGCGACAGGATAGACACCACAGCAAAATATAACGCCTTCATCACTATCAAAGACCATAAATCGAACTTTCGTAACAACGTCCAATGCCGTATCATAAGTCCATGCAAATCACATATCGGAAAATAAGCAAACAGATCTTTGACAAAATCAACACCAAAATCATCAATGAAACCGAATTCAACCAATGGAGAATGACTGCTGAAGTTATCAACTGCTGGTACAGAAACACAGAAAACAAACAACGCCAAAATGCAATCATCTTTGATATTTGTATTTCTACCTTCAATCACCAAAACCCCACTCCTCAAAGCTCTACAATTCGCGAAAATTTTTGACAATATCACAGAAGAATAAACCCATATCATCCTGCACTCGAAGAACACCTCTCTATACAACAATGGAGTAGCATGGACTAAAAAATCCATGAACTTTGATGTCACCATGGGAAGCTACGGCGGAGCAGAAACATGCGAGCTCGTCTGACTATACCTACTTTCCCAACTGCATCATCTAGATATAAACATTGGACTGTACAGAGACGACGGGCTTGCATTGTGCAATAAAAGACCGAGGCAGACTAAAATTATAAAGAACAAAATATGTAAAATCTTCCAGGACAATAATCTTAAAATTACCATCGAAGCCAACTAAAAGACATTCTATTTCTTAGACATAACTATCAACTTGAACAACGACACCTATCAACCATTTTCAAAACCCAACAACATCCCATTGTACGTCCATAGACATAGCAACCACCCGCCACCTATAATAAAAAACATTCCAGCGAGCATTAACAAACGACTATCTAACAACTCTATAAACAACAACGTATTCAACGAAGCAACCTCACCATACACAGACGCGCTACAAAAACGCTATGACTATAAACTAAAATATTAGGAAGAGACCATAACCACCCCAACGAAAAAAACGTCAGAGAAAACGAAATATAACATGGTTTAACCCACTCTACAGCAAGAACGTGAAAAAAAAATTCTTCAATCTACTAAAAAAATGCTTCCCTCCATGTCACCATCAAAATAGGATACACCTGCATGCCAAACATACAAAACATTATTTCCTCCATCAACAAACGAAAATTATCACAGCCAGCTCAGCCCAGCGACAACTTAGACAAAAAATGCAATTCAGGATTCAGGCAACATGCCCACTTAATGGCAATTGCCTGACTCAAAACGCTATTTATCAATCCACAGTTACTTGCCCAGCCATCCAAAACAAGAAACTGAGTGTTCATTCAAAACCAGATACAACCTGCATAAATATTCCTTCAAAAACATACACAAACGACATTCTACTACACTAAGCGAACACATTTGGAACCTCAAAGATAAAAACATACAACACAGCATAACATGGAAAATCATCTCCAGAGCACAGTCGTACTCCCCTCCCCGTCTTCTAAGATTTGCAACCTCTGCTTTGAAGAAAAATTCTTCATCATCACAAAACCGAATATGGCAACACTCAACAGAAGAAAACGAACTAACATCTTCATGCAGACATAGAAACAAACACCTTTTATGTATTTATGAACCACCATAACCGCAAAGCCGAAAAAGTACGACAAACACAACAATCTACATTCACTTTCACTTCCCGATGAGAGCGAATGCTCGAAACAATATTGTAGAAGTTGATCATAATCATATTTAAAATATTATATATATTATATATATATATATATATATATATATATATATATATATATATATATATATATATTATATATATATATATATATATATATTATATATAATATATATATATATATACAAATATATATATATATATATATATATATATATATATATATATATATATATATATATATTTATATATATATATATATATGTATATATGCAGATTCATCATTCACATTTATTGTTATATAATAAATTCGTTTCACATTCAATCGATCCGATTCCACATCTTTTTTTTTAGAAGTACATTCTTGCTCCTACTCTTTCTTTTGCTTATTGAATTGTATTTATCCGGCAAAATCCAATCTGACAACTGTCACTTCTCCCCCAAAGCAGAAGCACCACTTTAATGGCGTGTTCAACGGAGTGAGAGACAGTGGGAAATGGAGGTTGACTTTTTGTTTTCTTCGTATCTAGACATATTGGCTTTGTAATTATTATATTTTTCGGGTTCTTTTTTATAGACAGTATATTTTACAGAAGTCGGCTGTGATAGAATCGAATAAAATGATACGATTCTTGTAGAGTGATATTTTCTTTTCTGTTTTTCTTTCTTCCTCTTTTCATATTCACTCTGGCTGGTCAATATGCGAGACATCTAAAGATAATTTTTATAGAATACATTTGAGCTAGAATCTCGATTTTTTTAATTTTCAAAATGCTATGATCAGGGTTGGATTTTTGAAAATTTGATATCAAGAATCCGATGACTCAAATTTTATATGAGTCGTTTTACAAGCAAAGGAACCTTGTAGAACCCAGTCGAATCGAGGTTTTTTTCTCTTTTTTTTTCTGATCCCAATGTCTTCCAGCTGTGACTGGGTAGTTGGGTCTCTTAGATTTTTGTAGAAAGCACTTTGCCGTAAGTTGGAGTTTATTTATCTTTCATTCTATCTATCCATCCATTTATCTATCTATCTATCTATCTATCTATCTATCTATCTATCTATCCATCCATCCATCCATCCATCCATCCATCCATCCATCCATCCATCCATCGATCCATCCATCCATCCATCCATCCATCCATCCATCCATCCATCCATCTACTATCTATCTATCTATCTATCTATCTATCTATCTATCTATCTATCTATCTATCTATCTATCTATCTATCTATCTATCTATCTATCAGTCCATCCATCCATCCACCCACCCATCAAACAATTCATTCATCTATCTATCTATCTATCTATCTATCTATCTATCTATCTATCTATCTATCTATCTATCTATCTATCTATCTATCTATCTATCTATCTATCTATCTATATATCTATATGTTTATCCATCCATCCACCCATCTATCTATTCATCTATCTGTTTCAACTGTTTGTCTGCCTGTTTGTCTATCCGTGTATCTGTCAGTCTGCATTTTTCTTTCTTTCTTTCTTTCTTTCTTTCTTTATTTATTTATTTATTTATTTATCTATTTATTTATTTATTTATCTATTTATTTATTTATTTATTTTCTTTATTTCATCTTTATAAATTATTCGGTTAGAATACCAGGGAAAGCTACGATATGATTGAATTTTCTGTCATTGCT
>NC_088364.1:17782340-17862340 GCF_034508935.2 Berghia stephanieae
AGCAGCGTTTTGGCGGAATTTGTCCAAATTCAGACTTGTGGCACTCTGTTTGAATCTGGTATTCTGGAATGAACTAAATGAAGAAAACAGAGTTAAAAGTCGAAATGATAGTAAATAAGTAAGGTCTCTAAGCTTGGAAGGTTAAAAAAATATATAAAACCTAATCTCCCCCTTGAAGACATGTCTTTTAACACAGCAGGGATGCCCTTTCCCCTCCACTTATAGCAGGAAAACTGGCTTTTTGAAATTCTCCGGCTGACCTTGTTCGGTATCGGTGAGTTGTTTTTTATTTTTTATTTTGTTTGTTTTGTTGTTTTTTTTAACATGAAAGTATTGGTTTGCTTAGAGGCAACAGTTCAGGGGAGGTTAGATGGATATGTGTATCCTTTTCTATGGTTAAAGGGTGATAGCATTTGATGAAGAGAAGCTTTGTACGGAATATTTTTTATATATGGTCTTTACGAGAAAAAACTTTCAGGCTTTTAAATTTTTTTTTTATTTTGGCAAGAGGCATCTCCGGAAAAACTCGTAATCAAAATTTGTCCAGAACTCTCATCCTTCAAATATTGATCGATTTAAATGACCCTCATCTTGGCAAGAACTCAAATCTGGGACTTCGCAACGAGAGTTTTTGCCCTGATGGGGGTCATTTAAATCGATGTATATTTAAAGGAAGAGTTTTTTGGCCAAATTTTTTAATACGTGTCTTTCCAGAGTGCGGCAGTTAGCTAGTTAAATTCAAAATTCAATCGCCAGGTTCACATGGACATTTTACCGTTTTGAGACGATTGGTCACATTTTGTTTTCCAAATCGACTATTTGTGCCTGAGTGTCACAGTAACATTTATGAAAAAAAAAGAAAACAATATGACGTTAATATCTTTCCAAATGGCAAGTTATTAATTAATTTATTAATTCGGAATATTTGTATTTACACCTATATTGAATATGACAATATTATATAATTATATCATCTCTCGTGTATTATTACTATTAGTTGTTAATATATTGCTGTAAAATTGATTTTGATGGATTGCATTGTATTAAACAAGCAAAAAAAGGCTCCGCGATACTAAATATTTATAACCTGTCACTGTCAGTCAGCGCGTCTGTCGTGAGTCGTGAAAGCTGAATATCTGATTTTCTGACGTAAAAGAGCTTTTTGAATGAAGCCATTTTGATGCAACTTTTTTTTTCATTTTTTTCATCATTAGTGTTTTTTATAATTATTTTTTTTGGTGGTTATTTATTTATTTATTTTTTTGTGGTATTACACTTTATTTCATAGATTTATTTTTTTCGTTTATTTTTATTTATTTATTTTGAGCAGTAGGGGATAAGTTTCTTGTTCAAGGGGTGCTGAAGCGGGGCTCAAGCCCGGGTCTCCCCACTGAAAGTACGTACAGTGCCTTATCTTCTCGACCCTCTTCACCCCTCCCCCAAGTCCGCTCAATTTAAACTTAAACTTGAGCTTTTATATAGCGCAATATCCACTAAACGTGCTCAAAGCGCTTTACAAGGGGTCCCTGGCCAACAGCAACACGTAACATTTAGAACGGGACATGACGCCTGTTAGGCGATATTACAAATTTTTGTTTGGACAAAGACAACACTGTTAACGGCCAGGTACTCGTTTTACACCTGAGTACGGTGAGAGAATGTGAGTAAAGAGCCTTCTCCAAGGACTCAACTATGCGCCGAACGCGAGGCTCGAACCCACGGCCTTCCGATCCGAAAGCGAGTGTCATACCACTAGACCACATAGCCGCACAGTTACGTTAAATGTACATGAACACCCCGCATGTAAACCTCATCGCACTTTTTATAATAATTTTCTTTTTTATATGAAAAATGTTGCCTCATTTTTCTGTCGTATTATGAAAAAACAATACAAACAAACAAGAAACAACCAAACACGTTAGAATTTTTTTTGGCCCAAACACTTGTCCATCAAAAATTAAAAAGATCTCCGTTCTTGAAGACTTCCTTGACGTCCAGGTTTGTGAGTTTTTGACAAGATGAGAGTCTTTTTTATCGATCAATATAATTTGAAGTACGAGTTTTCTGGCCAAAAATTTAATAAACAGTATGGCATTGTAATTGTAATAATCTTTTCCATAAAATATTGATCGTAGGTGTTTTCTGCTTGATGAGTTAATTATTCGTTTTATCTGTAGTTCTCATTTGTTGAATGTCACTTTTATTTCATTTTGTAAAACTTGCATAGTTAGTGTATGCGACTATTGTATATGCATGGGTGTGTTTATTGTGTGTTAAGTGGTATTGTAAAGCGTTTTGAGGTTTCGGCATTTAGCGTTGTAGAAGAATACATTATTATTGTTATTATTATTATTATTATTATTATTATTATTATTATTATTATTATTATTATTATTATTATTATTATTGTTATTATTATTATATTATTATTGTTATTGTTATTGTTATTATTATTATTATGATTATTATTATTATTATTATTATTATTATTATTATTATTATTATTATTGTTATTATTATTGTTATTGTTATTGTTATTATTGTTATTATTGTTATTATTATTATTATTATTATTATTATTATTATTATTATTATTATTATTATTATTATTATTATTATTATTATTGATTGCTTCTTTCATCTGTCAATATTTTCATAACCGGAAACTTTTTGAAATGTATGTATTTAAAAAGAAATTGTTATTGTATTGATTCTTGTACTTCCGTGATTGACATGAATTATACATCTTACACAATATACCAGTAAACGGACTGTGTTTCTTTACTTTTTCAGTTTACTTGGATGTTTGTTAGGTTGTTTTATTCTAATGACGTAAGCAGTAAGCAGAATAAAAAGAAAGAAAGAGAGGGAGGGGGATGAGTGTATGTGTGGGTGTCTGTATATATGTGCGCGCGCGCGTGTATATGTGTGAAAGTTATATATATATATATATATATATATATATATATATATTGAGAGAGAGAGAGAGAGAGAGAGAGAGAGAGAGAGAGAGAGAGAGAGAGAGAGAGAGAGAGGTTGGGGGAGGGGGAGGGGGGGGGGAGGGAACCTAACAATTTGTAGTCGATCCAGAACGAATCGAAAAATAAAACAATTGAAAGAACACAGCACGGAGATAAAGCGAGAGAAAGAGAAGTGAATTGTTGAAGTTAACCAGACTTCTCGACGATTGATTAAATTATGGAGAGAGAGAGAGAGAGAGAGAGAGAGAGAGAGAGAGAGAGAGAGAGAGAGAGAGAGAGCTAATCAGATTCAATTCCAAGCCTTCATCAACGAACGCAATAGTCATGGCCTTACTGTGACAAAAAATGTTCTTATTATGGACAGAATTGTCCCTCCTTAAATGTGTCAATCTAGTGTTATGTCGGAATGAGTTAGATAAAATAAATTTTACCCATCGTCTTGAAACGCTATTTGTCGATGTGAGCAAGATGCCAAATAATGATTTTCTGTTCAACCGTACTCTGAAAAAGAAATGTACTTAAATGTTGGCCAAATAAAAAACTCGATCTTCAAATATTGATCGATTGAAATGACTTTCATATTGCAAAAAAAAAGTCTCAAACCTTGAACTTTATGGAAGATTTCAAGGACATCCCAGGTTTGAGATCATTTTATAAGATGAGGGTGATTTTAATCTATCGACATTTAAAGGACAAGTTTTGTGGCTAAAATTTTGTTGTTGTTTTGTTTCGGTTTTTTTTTTTTTTTTTGTGTGTGTATTTTTTTTTCTTCATAGTACATCAGCAGTGGTATGATGACAAGAAGTGCGTGAAGGAAGTTTTTACCGCTTCAAGAAACTTTTTCGGTTGTCCCCGATAAGACATATCAATTGAGTTAACCCATGTCTCATATTTTTACGAGATCTATGTCGTCATTATAACTTTAGTTTCGCTCTGGTTCACCTCGACCTCATAACGTTTTGAGTTGATGGGTGAGAATTTCTTTAAACGTGGTCCTATTATTTATCATAGTCATAGTTCAAAATTGAAACGTTTTCGTAGTGAGAGAAGTAAAATAGTGGTGTGTACGAGTCGCATGACTGTTACTGCTTTCTTGGTTAAAAACGATAAGATTTGGTAGCAAGTTGGAGTCGAATTGAAACAGAAGAAGAAGAAGAAGAAGAAGAAGAAGAAGAAGAAGAAGAAGAAGAAGAAGAAGAAGAAGAAGAAGAAGAAGAAGAAGAAGAAGAAGAAGAAGAAGAAGAAGAAGAAGAAGAAGAAGAAGAAGAAGAAGAAGAAGAAGAAGAAGAAGAAAAAGAAGGAGGAGGAGAAGAAGACAAGAAGGAGCAGGAGGAGGAGGAGGAGGAGGAGGAGGAGGACAAGCCTATATAGAGTTAATTAAAGATCGATTTCAATCAATAGAACCGTCTGTTATTTGTGGATTTGTCGTTCTTCCTAAAACAATGACAGTGCAGAAGCTTTCATTTGGCAAAAGAAATCATTGAAAATACTACGTCTTCATCGTGGAGCAGACCTTTTCGCCGATGCCGGTACTGATTGTGATGCCAAAGTAAATGCTGGGTACGTAGAGTAGGTAGATAGATGAGTACGATATCTGCTTCCTGTAAATAGGAAATGGAATTTCACAGGGGCACGTATTGGATGGATGTAAACAACTATATAATGCCACACTTTGAAAATAAATAACAATGAAAAAAGGGGAATAGACGTTGTTTCACAAAGACAAATGCCGTGGATGTTTTGATTTCCCCCTTGTCATCAAATAAATACGATAAATAAGAGACCAAGACGAATGGAAAATTAACGTGTATGTATTTATGAGGTATTGTAGGATGGCATAATATTTCCGCTTACATATTCCTTGTCTTAATTTACACAAAGAAGCATTTTTAATATGCCATCATATTATTAGGGTAGACTTTAAGTCTGCCTCACACTGCATTCCGAGATGCATTGCATCATTTAAATACACTTATTATGTATAGCAAATTTCCCAGGTTCCAACGTTCTCAGTGCGTTTCATTTATCCTCCTACAGGAGGCCATTTTAAACCAAATTTCAATCAATTTCATACAGTAATAGGAGCACGTTTGACTAGACTCGGGTTTGATCAACAGTCGAGTCTGGCTGTTTAAAAAAAATTATTGCATTTTCCTTTTTGTCTTAATCGAGTTTTATACACACCTTTTCATAGATTTATCCTACAATAGTGCCAGCTCCCCAATTTTCGACATTTCATACAGTGCAAGAGTTGGATGAGTGGAGCAGGCACTTATGTTGGTAACAACAAGATATGAAGTGAGTAGAAAAGTGCCAGAAGACAATAGAAAATAAAAATTTTTCGCGGCGGTGGTGGGGTTTGAACCTGCGACCTTATTGGTACGACAACTCCGCCTGGCAGGTGAGAGCGTGGCTCTACCGTGTGAGCTATCCACGAACACAAAAATATTCGTTTCAAACCCAAGTCATTTCTAGATCCCTCTCTCACCCACTTCTTGAGACCGCCGATTCGTTCGCACACCACCATCGCGAAGTAATTTTGACCAGCAGTTAAGCTTAACAGCCAATATTCTCAACACAAACATATAACATCGAAACGATTGAGACATTGAGTATGCTCCGGTGTATGGGGTGAATTTTTAATTCAGAAAAGTGAGTGGAGCAGTGTTGAGAATATTGGCTGTTAAGCTTAACTGCTGGTCAAAATTACTTCGCGATGGTGGTGTGCGAACGAATCGGCGGTCTCAAGAAGTGGGTGAGAGAGGGATCTAGAAATGACTTGGGTTTGAAACGAATATTTTTGTGTTCGTGGATAGCTCACACGGTAGAGCCACGCTCTCACCTGCCAGGCGGAGTTGTCGTACCAATAAGGTCGCAGGTTCAAACCCCACCACCGCCGCGAAAAAAAAAATTTTTATTCTCTATTGTCTTCTGGCACTTTTCTACTCACTTCATATCTTGTTGTTACCAACATAAGTGCCTGCTCCACTCACTTTTCTGAATTAAAAATTCACCCCATACACCGGAGCATACTCAATGTCTCAATCGTTTCGATGTTATATGTTTGTGTTGAGAATATTGGCTGTTAAGCTTAACTGCTGGTCAAAATTACTTCGCGATGGTGGTGTGCGAACGAATCGGCGGTCTCAAGAAGTGGGTGAGAGAGGGATCTAGAAATGACTTGGGTTTGAAACGAATATTTTTGTGTTCGTGGATAGCTCACACGGTAGAGCCACGCTCTCACCTGCCAGGCGGAGTTGTCGTACCAATAAGGTCGCAGGTTCAAACCCCACCACCGCCGCGAAAAATTTTTATTCTCTATTGTCTTCTGGCACTTTTCTACTCACTTCATATCTTGTTGTTACCAACATAAGTGCCTGCTCCACTCCCTTTTCTGAATTAAAAATTCACCCCATACACCGGAGCATACTCAATGTCTCAATCGTTTCGATGTTATATGTTTGTGTTGAGAATATTGGCTGTTAAGCTTAACTGCTGGTCAAAATTACTTCGCGATGGTGGTGTGCGAACGAATCGGCGGTCTTAAGAAGTGGGTGAGAGAGGGATCTAGAAATGACTTGGGTTTGAAACGAATATTTTTGTGTTCGTGGATAGCTCACACGGTAGAGCCACGCTCTCACCTGCCAGGCGGAGTTGTCGTACCAATAAGGTCGCAGGTTCAAACCCCACCACCGCCGCGAAAAAAAAAATTTTTATTCTCTATTGTCTTCTGGCACTTTTCTACTCACTTCATATCTTGTTGTTACCAACATAAGTGCCTGCTCCACTCACTTTTCTGAATTAAAAATTCACCCCATACACCGGAGCATACTCAATGTCTCAATCGTTTCGATGTTATATGTTTGTGTTGAGAATATTGGCTGTTAAGCTTAACTGCTGGTCAAAATTACTTCGCGATGGTGGTGTGCGAACGAATCGGCGGTCTCAAGAAGTGGGTGAGAGAGGGATCTAGAAATGACTTGGGTTTGAAACGAATATTTTTGTGTTCGTGGATAGCTCACACGGTAGAGCCACGCTCTCACCTGCCAGGCGGAGTTGTCGTACCAATAAGGTCGCAGGTTCAAACCCCACCACCGCCGCGAAAATTTTTTATTCTCTATTGTCTTCTGGCACTTTTCTACTCACTTCATATCTTAAGAGTTGGATGACCGTTTTGTAGGAGATTTCTTACAATATCGACCACTGCCAATTGCCAGGTACACATTCCCACGTAAGTAAAGTGGAGTAGTGTATATGTATGAAAGTGTACAACTCAAAGGCAATAACCCTGGAGTATCGTTTTATAATAATTGTCACCCATCCGTTCACTGATGACCCTCACTGACGCTTGACTTTTACGTGACAAGATTTCCAAGCCATTGATGTCACTTCTATTATTTCTCTTATTACTAATATTTAACTAGACTAGTTTTCCGTGATATTATGACCCAATATTTCTAAAGGCAAGTAAAGATTTATCTTAAATACCATTCTATAATATTATATTAGATTTGTGTGTGTGAAAAATATATTTCAAACTGTTACTGTCACTGCCCAATCTATCAAAAGCTGTGGTCTTCGTTGTTGTTCCTAATGTTGTTATAAATGGTGATGTAAAAAAAAATTCCCTTTATTCTTCCCAAAGGGGAAATTTGTCTTAAGGATCTATTCCAGTGGGATATTGAAATAACCCATGCGTCAGCCGCAGTGTAGCGCCGCAAAGTGAGCTAGAGCAAGGTCACTTGCTCAAGGCCCCACAGTGCATGCAGCGGTTATTAGAACTCGGTACATTTCGGATGCGAAGTACAGACCATACACCTGAGTAGCAATGACTTTGAAAATGTTTTTTTATTGTTTTGTTTTTTGTGTGTGGAAAATACTCGCTTAAATCAAAGCCCTATCTCCACTGAGTAAAAATCTTTTTGAATTTTGAAAATCCATTCATAGATTAAAAAGTTATGCAGTTTCAAAGGTGTCATTTATTTGGATGACCCCAAAGAAAGTAAAAACCTGGAAAATATTATGGGACGTTTTTATCTGGTTTGTGGCTGTATCTCGCTTAAACGTGGAATTAGAGATTGAAACTTGGCAATTTTATGGCAAATTTATCAGAAAATATGATGAAGACATCAGAAGAGTTCCAACTTGTATAGTTTTATAGGACACCTATAAGGCGGTATTATTACATTTTATTTTGATAAGAGAATGCTGTAACCGACCAGGTACTATTTTACACCTGAGTATGGTGAGAGAATGTGCGTAAAGAGCCTTCTCCGAGGACTCAAATTTGCGCAGTCAGAGCGGGACTTAAACCAGGGACCGGTCAGTCCAAAGGCTAATAACACATCACAAAGCCGCACAAGCCTAGTCCCGTTCCTGTCCCTCGATGCTTTTGAATTTAGATAAAGACTAAACACCAAGCGCGCCGCGTTTGGTCAGAATTGTTTTAACTCTCTCACCAGCCATTTTTAGAATTTCCCCCGAAAATGTATACCCACCCATCACAAAAATAGACTTTTCTTACTCAAACAAAAAAGTAACAAGCGCCTTCTATACAGAATGTTTTCGGCAAAATGAGCTGTACACCACAGTGTTTAGTATTTATAGCTGTAATCAAAGCATTTCTTTACATTTTGTGATATACAAGAGAAATCAAAATGAGAAAATTGTAGGTTGCATCGTAACGAATGTGACGATTTGCATATGGTTGGTAAGGAGAGGGTTAAGCTTTAAATACCTATCGATTGAAAGTGTCTTTAACTTGTCACATCTATCAAATCTGAGGCTTCTTTAATGATATTTTGATATTTGGGCGAATTGAGTTGTCATTTTAATCGATCGATATACAGTACCTAAGTTATCTAGTCAAAATGATAATTTAAAAAAAAAGTATTTCGTCTGAGTTCAGCAGTATTGATCTGGCTATCAATCTTTGCCAAAACCAAATCATCTTACGTCTGACTTCTACGTCATATCGTGTGTAGGTACACTCTTTGGCTTATTGTGTTGCCATTGTTTAAATCGTTTTCAAGTCATTCAAAGACATGAAAATATGGCCTTATGAAAAAGGAAACTCACAACAAAGACTGAATTAAAAAAAAAAAATTTATTTGTTTTTAAGGGGGGGAATCAAGAGGAAAGAAAATAGGAGAGGTGGTTTGGGGTGGGGCGTGGGGGAGCAGAAAGAGAAAAAAAATAATCGTCTTTTCATGTCTGATTGTAACTCCTCGGGCATGGATCTTCATTATCTTGATAAAAATGATTAAATTAAATGAACATCTATCTGCGCGCGCATGCATGAGTTTTCTTTGGTGTTTCAAAGGGTCAATATGGACCACGGACTCGGTGATTAAAAATTGTTTACTCAGACATGATTAACCAATAAAAAAAGGTATTTATGTCACTTGAGGCAGGCGTGTGTTGACTTATCTGGATATTTCTCACCCACGGTGATAATAGCAAACAATCTTTGATGGATAAGCTCTTTACTGAGTTCGAGAGAGAGAGAGAGAGAGAGAGAGAGAGAGAGAGAGAGAGAGAGAGAGAGAGAGAGAGAGAGAGAGAGAGAGATTGGTCTAATGGGTGTCAACCGTAAATTATAATAAGGAATAAAGATGGCGTCACCCAGCCTTTTGTTATTGTTTTTAGGCCGGCCAACAATAATAGTCGCGTATAGGGAATGAGATTAGCGGAAGAGTAGCGTCCCTTGATTGGACGTCACCCGCGGAAAAGTTATTAGAGAGAGAACATCCTCGCTTCCGGAGACACTTCACCGAAAGCGAGGCGAGAGAGACGCATGCGCAAAACCATGTTGACGTTCTCTCTTTAAGGTGATGTCCAATCAAGGGACGCTACTCTTCCGCTAATCTCATTCCCTATATTGGTCCCCAGAGTGCTAGTACATGAAGGCCTGAACGGGTGATTTGTACTTTGTGAAATTGATATAGTTCAATTCCTGCTTAGGAAATACATGAAGCACCGAGGAGCGTATCTGAGGTCCCGATGGCTGAGTTGATAGACCACTCGACTCACAGTCACAGCCAAAAGCACCATTATCGAGCCCGGTTCCCAGTGGTGATTGAGGAGTAGCAATGTTTTTATTACGGCAGAAAGTAATTTACGATGGACAGAGTCCTACCCAAAGAGTATTAAACTCCGGTCCCATAGCCCTTATAGTTATAGCTCAAAAGGACTAAAGTAAATTATAACATAAAATTGTAGTTTAACAATGAAGCCACGAAACTTGTTTTTTAAATTGGCACTTTTAATGAAAGTTTGATTCATTTCCCCCTTTTTTTAAAAATAAGTAGATACCATTTGAATCAAGTGGGTCGATTCATCAAACACTGAGCTAGCACGTAGACCAATCACTTAAAGTCCTATGGACAAACAAACCCGACAGATGGACTAGTACTAGTAGAGCTGCTTTTGTTCTCTACAACTTCTGTGACTTTTTTTTTGTGTGTGTCACTGACACAAGTGTCAGGAATTAACCGCTGATTGCGATCTTTCTTTTTTTTTTTCTTCCTTATTTAAAGCAAGTTAAGTTCACTTTGTTTTCTTTTATATCCTGTGTCCCAAAATAAAACACAATTTTAAATACAAAATATGGGCTCAAGAGAATTTTTCTTACCCATTCTGATTACCACCCGTTTGCAGCTTTTCATAGTTCTGGAGTTTCTAAGATATAAGTCAAACGAGTTGCAGTTTGTTTTTAAATCATTTTTATTAATAATATATGGCTTGATAATTTAATTGCGTTTCACACGTTTTATGCCACTAAAATCAATGCAGAATAATTTCAGACTTTTTAAAAACCGTGTAAGCTTTTCTTTTTTGTATGATGAAATTTGGACAGAATAACTCAACCCCGCCTCCCCCCTCCCCCACTTTATCAAACACACAATAAACTATTCAAATTGATGGTTATCTTGTTTTGTTTTGTTTTGTTTTTAAGGGTTTTTATGCGCATGCGACATATTTATGTCATTTCAGCGCCAGAAAAAAAGGAAGAGAATGGGATAGTAAAAAGATTTTATATTTAAAATTGAAAGCACACGAGAAAAAGTAAAACAAAGGTGAATGGTTCAAATATAGAACAGATGTAGATTCCAAGAGCATACTATCTGATTGTATCAGTACACTTAGTTGCAGATCACCTAAAACTCTCATCCAGCCATAAACACAGGATCCCACTCAGAGGCAAGCACTCAAATGTTTACAAACCGTTCTTTTTCAAAACAATACAAAACAAAATTACAATACATAATAGTGAGATGATTTACAAAGAAAAAATTATCATCTCCAAAAACTATAATTAATTATACATTTGACTGTTTCCCTCTCAACCAAGGACTCCGGCCAGGGTAGGAACAAAACCATGTAATCCCATTTCAAGACAAAAGACAGAAAGCAAGCTGAAAAAACATATATGGGGGATAGATGACACAGCAAGTAACCTCCTGCTCACCATTGGAGGTCAGAAGACCCCACCCACAAGGAGTATTGTTTGTTTGTTTTTAATGGTTTTACGGCGCTTGCAACACATTAAGGTCATATCAGCGCCAGTAAAAAGGAAGAAAATGGGATAGTTAAAGTTAAAAGTTCTAGAATAATAATTAAAGCTCCCAAGAAAAGGTAAGACAAAGGGGGATTTGTTCAAATAGGAAACAGATGTAGATTCCAAGAGCACACTATCAAAGTACTTAGTTTGAGATCACCTAAAAGTCTCATCCTGACAAGCACAGGACCCAACTAAGAGTAGTACACTCAAATGTTTACAAATCATATAATATGTAAACAAAACAATACAGTGCATAACAGAGATAATTTACAAGACAAAAAATATCATCTCCCAAAACTCTAACTATACATTTGAATGTTTCCCTCCCAGCAAGGGTATCCGGCCAGGGCCTGGAAACAACCAAGTAATCTCATTCCAAGACAAAGACAGAAAGCATTTTGGAAAACAGATATAGGAGGATATAAGACACAGTAAGTGCCTCTCTGCCCACAATGGGAGGAAAGGAACCCCACCCAACCACCAGGAGAAGGTGTGCGATTGTCATCTTATCTCATGTATATATACTTGTTGTCAGTCTGTTTTAACAGTTTTATGATACTTTCAATTACTTAAGGTGTGTCATTTCAGCGTCAGTAAAAAAAAAAAAAAAGGAAAATAATGGGACAATATCTAAAATGTTTACAATTGTAAATAAAATAAAAAACTTGTGACTTTCTGGCAGTGATGGGAGATTTCAGAGAATTAAACATCTGAATATTAGCAAAACAAGTTGACAAAAATACAAAAATGTACCAAATGTATTAAAATTTTCATTACGTGTAATATTTCTGGAACTTTTTCTTCCTCGGAGCTAATAGATATAACTAAAAAGGTTACATTTTAAAATGCACATATTGTTGTTCTCAAAATAATGGAGAAATTGAATTTTCTGTTTTATAACACAGATTGTTATATTATATCACATCACTAAAGGTCGCCAAAAAAATTGAATTCTTAACTCACTCAACCCTAACACCGACTATATCCGTAGTATACCCGGGGTTACTTGTACCCCATGCCTATTTATTACATTTTTCTGAGACAAATTATAGGCGTAATAACAAAGCTAATGTTTTTTAGTTTTTATACGTTAATGGTTGTTGAATTAAAATATCTATGTACATGCTCATTATTAATACATTTTTTCCAATTTTGAAAAGTGGAAAAAAACAACTCTAGGATGAGTGAGTTAAAACGCCTTTAAAATATCATCTCACTAGATATTCATCAGTATAATCTGTAATAATTTATTTGTTGGTTGAATCAAAGCAGTAAGTACATTGTACGTATATTGGTAGCTTAAAAGTGATCACACAATTAAGATAATTATTATTGGGTAATTTCAGACTACACACAAGTCGGGTCAGATAACACTTTGTGATAGGTCAGCATTTCATTGTTCCTGTCTGTTTAATAGGGATAAAGCTTTACTCCAAGGGCCTTATCACTCTAACAATGATACTAAAATGTCACACGGACTACTGACAAAAATGGCACGTAAAAGAGTACAATAAAGGCCTCTAATCATTATTTTTTAATCACCTTCAATGATCATTATAGAAAAAGCATAATAAATCAAACTCTTTATTGCTATCATTTTTAAACACTCAAAACATCAATATTATTATTATTATTATTATTATTATTATTATTATTATTATTCTTGTTGTTGTTGTTGTTGATGTTGTTGTTGCTGTTGTTGTTGTTGAGGTTGTTATGATTATTATCCACTTGATTGAAAATTAGTTACCAATTGTATAGTTCAACCACAAAGATCAATTTTGGTGATTAAAAAAAATAATATAAGGAATACAAAAATATTTCAAATAGCATCCATTAAATGACAGTCTAACAACCCCATAAATTGATTTGTCAAGTTATAATTTCTTCAAACATTCATATCTGGTTACAACTGTTGACTAAACGCTTTTCACAAAGAGAGCAGAAAGAGCGATGTGACTCATGCTCCAATATAGACGCATAGTCACATAGCTGTTACTGCTTTCCTGGGGAAGACAGTTGAATATAATGTCAGGACAGTAAATTGAACACCGACTATAAAGGGTTAATATGCCGCTACACAACCATCGGCCCTAGGATCCGATCCAGACCAGTAAATGAGAGGCAGTTGTTCTTGCATCGCTGCCTTTGACCACCAATTTCCTCGTGCAATGATTTGACCTCTGCCAAAGATCTTCAGACGATCTGTTCCTGATATGGTTCTTATATTACTGTGTCCTATATTCTTTAGTTTGGAAGCTGTCTCTTCCGAAATGCCTTCTTCTAGCATCAAATGGTCAAGGGTTGTTCTTGCACTGTAGAGTCAAAATTCAAATGAATGAAATTAGTAAATTATTCAACTTTACTTGACTTTTTTGTTCTTTTTTTTTTGTTTGTTTTGTTTTCACAGTGTTACCCGAGAAAAAAAAATGCACATAATGTCATCTAATGACAAAGGTATTACTACCTCTAAAAATTATTAATATTAAAAGAAATTAGATAGAATTTAAGTTTAATCTTGATTTTTTAAAATTATTATTTACGTTGAAGCTCCTTTCTGGATCCTGTGCTAGTATACAGGTTGAATTTTGACATAATATAAATCGAGACGCGTTGATTCATTGCTTTTAGGATCTACCTCTTTTTTCCTGACCTAGTTTTATTGTCCTGCTTATTTTTGCATTCTAGTAAGACAAAATAAACTCTAGATCTAAAATGTTTTATACTATCTCACCCTCTTCCTTTATACCAGCGCTGATATGACCTAGAAATCTTGCAAATACTATAAAAGTACCTCAATAAACAAGCAAAGAAACAAACAGATTTTGATTCCGATATTTTGTTTTTGCAAAAGTAAATTATTTTTTAGATACAGTTTGCATACCATACAGGATACAAATAAAGAATGTGAAAAATCAAAACAGTTTTTAAAAATCATAACTCGTTAATGTTGATTTAAATTTGGCCCTTTGATATCACCTATAATTGTCGCCAAGACAAAAACGTGGCATGTCCAGGGCTTCCTGTGGGTTATCACCGAATTCCAGCATGTTCAGTAAAACTTGTACGTGACCTTGTGGCTGCATGAATCCTCCCATCACTCCATATGACATGAGTAGCTCACCTTTGACAGTGAGGAAAAAGTATATTTTCAATTCCAGTTGTTACAGTATATTTTTTCTCTCCAATTTATACAAATCATTACAAAGACAATTATTGTGCAAAATACGTCTAATGTTTCATCTTTTTTTACCTTATTAAAAAAACATCTTTGTTGACACATTCAGTTCCTTGATAAAAATTAATCTTCATTGATACATAGACTTTCTTCATCAAAAATCATCTTTGCCTCCTAATCAAAAGCCGTTTAATTGTAATGCCTATATTCAATTGTGTATGCTTCATTATAACATTTCTTTGAGAGAGTAAAGGAGAAGGGAAACGGCCATAGAGGGATAAAAACAAAATATCAGATGTTAAAAAGTTAAAGTTGTTGTAAGAAAAATCTATATCAAATATAATTAGCAACCTGTTTTGGAGTCAGTAAGCATAGCTGGGATGATGGTATGAAAGGGTCTCTTTTTTGCTGCCAGAACATTTGGATGGGATGGTATCAGCGAGAAGCCACATGCACGATTCTTTAGGAAAATAAAATATGAGGAAAGGTGGCATATAAATGGAATAAATATTAGTCTAACACAGAAGGGAAAAATTTACAAGAATAATTATACAAGTTAATAAAAAAAGAAAAGTGAGCACCAGGCCCACAAATGCATAGTTTATCCCTGTTTCTGTTTCATAAAATACACAGTAACAATTATTTGCTTCCCTTTAGATATCAAACAAGTCCATCACAAAGTACTATCCACAATATCTAAAAGTCAGCTACCCAATCACTACCAAGTGGACAGAGGTGTTAGAAAAAAACATGTCAACAACACATGCAACTACAACACTTTTAGAGACACAATAAATACTTCTAATAATAATCAACAAATGCGTATTTGTAGCCAATACCAATACATCAGAAATTGACAACTGCTTTTATATATGTGGCCAACGTTAGGATAAATTAGTTGCTGGAAATGGAAGTTATAGCAACAAGTGAGAAACGTGTGGTTAATTTCTCTTCGTTATGATGAATAATAAATACTATTCCTTGCATTGTAAAAAAAATTGAGTTTGTCTTTCTCAAAATTCTATTTCTAAATTTTATCTATACCGTTTTAAGATGGTGGGTCACATATTTACATTGTAATGCATTTATCTATTTTTATATCAACACAAAGATTGGTTCTTCTATGTTTAAAATTAATAAATTACCCCATAAGAAATATTTTAAAAGCTTAAATTCAAATTAATTGATACCACTTATGGGTGTAGTATATTATCGAAAATAAAGATATTATAAAAGTAAGAATGGTTCAATAATTTTAGCATGATTTTGATTTGATGAAATTCCCTGCAATAAATACAGTAGTTAATTTCAAACAACTTAAACCGATCTGAATTCTATCTTTCTTCTTTCATTATAAATTATTTGATGTTGAAAATTCGTTATGCTTCCGTTTCTTTTCTTCCTTTTAAAATTATCATTCAGGTACGAGTAATTGGTATGGTAAAGATAAATTTGAAGTAAAAATAAACACCATCAAATGACGTAACTTTGCCTCAAGGGGAAACTTTGCCCCTGTCAGTCAGTTTTGCGCACAAAGTTTCAAGCATTTTAAGCCCTTTTGCAGTTTTTATTGTTTATTTCAAGGTTTGATTTCTCATGAAATGAAACAACTAATAGCAAAAAAACAAAACAAAAAAAAAAACAACAACAACAAGAAAAAAACTAAATAATAAAAATAAAACAATAAAATAAAATTTCCTTTATTCATCCTAAGGGGAAATTCTTTTTTAATATTTATTCCAAGAGGAAGCTGGAATAATAGCTCAGGCATCAGTCGCAGTGCAGTTGTTGAAGTGAGCTAGGGTGATGGGACCTGCTCAAGGCCTCACAGCGGAGCAAGGATTTAAACTCAGTATCTTTTGGGTATAAAGCAAAGACCAAAATGCAGTGGCAATATACAGTACTCACTTGATTCTGGCACACTCTCGGAAGAAGCAAAAAGCATGCTAGAATCTGAGTGTGCTGAAATCTGATGCCTAGGGGAAATAACTGCTTATTATGTAGATAAGATTTAGTCACCGGTTTCAGCATGCCGCATTGCAGAGCAAGCTGGAATTAGGAGTATAGAATCCAGTGAGCACTGTACTCTAATTAGTCTAAATCCAAAGAGGCAAAGTTTCCCCTTAGGCCAAATTGCTCCATTGACAGTTATATGCAAATTTCCCACTTTGGGAAATAGGCCTGTATTACCTGTAAAGAGAATCCACAGCCCTCAGGTACTATACCAGTTCCAAATACTTTAAAAGTACTATTGATAAAAGAACATGCATTGCCGTCCTTGTCTGCAGTTGTGAAATAAACAGTATCAGGACCGCTGGTGTTGTCGATGAGTCCCTTTTTAAGCTCAGATGGATCAATCGCCCTATAAAATATAGAAAATGTTGAAAATGAACTTTTTTTCAAGGTCTCTTTTAAGGACAGAAACACTTGTTTGATGCTTCGTATGTGTATGCATGGTTGTGTGTGTGTATCATAGGGGAGGAGGAAAGGGGAAAGGGGTTCTTCTCTGAGGACTTTCTGCTTTATTTCTATAATAAACTGCACCATGGCTGCTCACTTTTAGATGCTGTACTAAAGGGAAAATTCTCAATGAGATGAATAAAGGGAAATAGAATAGTTTAGAGCTGATCATAAAGTGTTAATCAACATTTTACTCACAAAATCAGTGAAGATTATGACATTCATTACCTGCACTCTGCCTTAACATTTCGCACTTTCTTCAATGTAGTAATAAGAAAGCAAATAAAGATGTCACCGTTTTGTTAATTAACATACCTATGTAGGTCAATACGATTCCAGAGCTCTGCTGCATAATCTTTGGAAAGTAATCGATCAAGAGGAATCTTTACATGATCTAGATCAGCACAATGGTTGAACGTTTCAGCAAAAGCAATTCTTAGGCTTTCAATGAGGAGATGGAGATAACTAGCGTGATCAAGACCTGAAAATCAAAGTTAAGGACATTCAAATAAAATGCTTAAATTTAACTCCATCCCTAAAATGATTTGTCAGTAAAAATATGTTTCACAGAAATCGAAGGGATTTGGTGGTCTTGGTGGCATTTTCATTTAATAGAAGCTATTTACAATAAAAATGAAATCAATGAATGCATGCTAATCAATAAGTACTATTAGAGGTTGATCATAGATTCTGACCCTTAGGTGTGTCAAACACAATAAGAATTATTATAAGACCACCCTTAATTATTTATTCATATGAATGAAATTCACAAAATTTTGCATTTCATAAAAACAATTAAGATGTAATGCTTAGATACCAATCACGTGTTCATGATTCTATGTAATTACCATTTGCTCACCAACCGAGGATCTGAATTAGGCAGTAAATACATTTACTCAATATCCCTCTATTTTTTTTGGGTAACCTCTCTTATACCGAAATAAAGAGTTATGTCTACACTGAAATAGTGCCAAACAATACTGATTAAAAGTGCTTCGGCATAGTCCAGCCAGACTGTGTAGCCAATGACACAAGCATTACATTTTAAAAGAAGAATTTTGCTGTATGCAAATTAAATGGAAAGTTATTTCATTGCCTTAAAACTAAGCGATAGCAGGACGGCTTCTTCTTTCGGATTATCAAGAGTTCTAAAAATGACACAGAGACATTAACATTTTGAAAGTTTTTTTTTGTGTAGTGGATTTATTTAGTTTCGACAGTTTCATTTAACTAATTTTAACTGAAAATTGGAGTTTTATTCACAGACTTAAAGCGATATAATAACTTAATGGATTAAATAATTTTAAGAATAGTTTGTGAAAATTAAAAGAAAGAAAAAAGACAGAGAGGAATTATAAAGGAACATTTTCAAAAATTAGGAATTCCAATAATAATGTTATTTAAGATTACTTTAGTTGGGAGGATATAGCCTTTCAGATCCATAAGGCCCGTGGAATCAGATTCATACCAGTTTCATTAGGCTAAATTATTGCATGCTAATCAAACTAGCTAATAAACCATTTTAAGTGATGGGTGGACAGAGACATTATACACCCCCCCCCCCCCCCCCCCCCCAAAAAAAAAAAAAAAATTAAAAAATAAATAAATAAAATAAATAAATAAACAAAAAAAAACAATATAAAAGAAAACTCGACTGCACATGAATTTGACACTGGTTCCATGGTTTGCGAGACACGTATTGTACTAACTGAACTATAGGAGAAAGTGGCAGATTCATAAAATCTAAAAGGAAATGGCACCCAAAAACAAAAAAAGGAACATTTTAAAATGTGATAAGAACTATGTATAAATGAAGTTATACCTTGAAGATCAAAACCCTCTAAAATATTCAAGGCTATCAACGCCACAATTCCTTGTCCATTGGGTGGTATCTCCCATAATCGTTTGCCCTTATAGTCTGTGTGAATGGGATCTACCACTGAAGTCTCATAGCTGGACAAATCTTCAAGGGTCAATACTCCTCCGTGGATTTTTACAGCATCTACAATTGACTTGGCTATTCTTCCTTCATAAAATCCTTTCTTCCCTTTTGATGCCAGTTCCTTTAAAGCAGAGAAAAGGGGGGCTGAATTAGCATGTGAGAATTATACAATTTTAATTATCTTAAGAGTGTGTATTTTACATAATGAATATAAGGGAGAGAAAGACAAGGTACACGAAAAACATAGAGGGAGGGAGAGGTTGTGGGTAGCCAATCAAGTTTGCAAATGAAAAATATCATAATCATACACACAGAGAGAGAGAGAGAGAGAGAGAGAGAGAGAGAGAGAGAGAGAGAGAGAGAGAGAGAGAGAGAGAGAGAGAGAGAGAGAGAGAGAGAGAGAGAGAGAGAGAGAGAGAGAGAGAGTGAGTGAGTGAGAGAGAGAGAGAGAGAGAGAGAAGAGAGAGAGAGAGAGAGAGAGAGAGAGAGAGAGAGAGAGAGAGAGAGAGAGAGAGAGAGAGAGAGAGAGAAAGGGGTGCTGGTATAAATAGGGAACTGTAAAACTCCTTGACCTTTGCAAGTGGGGGTTCGAGTTCACCCTAACTATATCATGTCCTACCATTTCATCAAGAGGTCAGTCACAGCGAAGCAAGGGTCATTCCAGTGAGCGATCTCTTAGTGAAAACCATAGATCTAGGTTCGAAATAATAACCAGATTAAATAGTAAAAACAATTCGGTTTCACCTTTAATGGAACAGCCTACCCGCTGGTATTTTAACTTTTGAGAACTATTCAGATATTTTAAAATGCATTGCAGACTATCAAAACAGGTACCATATTTTCTTTCTTTTCTTATTCTTTTTTTTTTTTTTTACATTGCACATCAACAGAAATACTATGTCTGAGTCAGTCGGCTTATTTGAAGAAAAAACAGATGTCATATAGATGAATGAATTAGTACATTGTTTCGAGACGATAATTAACTTACCTTTAGCACCGATGCCAGATGAGGATTCTTCATAATATCCCCATGTCTTGGGGCCTTTCCATTCAACAGAAGATCCTTTCCATGAATATTAGATTCTCGTTGCAGCAAGCTTGACGCTAAAACCAATAAAATGAAAAGAGCTTTATTACTAAGAATGGGATTCCAGAATGAGGTTTACTAGGGTCTGAACAGTTCAATATTGGGGGGGGGGGGGGGGGGTTTGGGGGTAAAATTACCTTTAGTTTACAACAACAACAAAAAAGGAATGTATTCAATAGAGATCTAAAGAACAAAATGTTGCATTCGAAAAAAAAAAAAAAAAAGAAGCAAAATTGACCATTAAACAACATTTCAACTCTTTAATTAAGAGTAACCTAGTGTTCTGACCCAAATCTATCCCCACATTGTGTCATTGTTTTCACCACAAGATCACTAGCTGTAATCAGACACAGCCTTTATCACTTTTGCTGCTGTTTTGGTGAAAATATTTCTGTAATTATCTAAATGAAATTATATTTTTCTGTTCTTTTACCATTGTTGAAAAATACCAGTCTTTCTGACAGAAATTAGACGGTGAAGCCCACTTAAAACGATATCCGTAATATCAACATCCTCTATGACATGGTGTCTACGTCTGAAATAAAGAAGTCACTATAATGACATACATTTTGGTAAAAATGCTGTATTGTGTCATCAATTTAACATTAATCGAAAGTCAAGGCAAAACTTCCGGTCCAAATAATATCCCATACTCGTTGCCAATGAAAATGTTTGATTGGCTGATAAGTATCCAGGCCCCCCGGACCTGTTGACAAATGCTTGTTGAGGCAAAGGGAGACAAAAAAAACTAGCTTTCTCATGCTTAGCACTGCAATTGCACAAGCATTTACCAGCCAGTTAAATGCAGTGGTACTCATTTACGTTCTAGATGTCGACAAGCTAGTGAATGCTCCTCAACAATGGAACACCCCTCAGTTATAAGATACTGTGCTATCAAATTGTTATTGTTATCTCTCATCACTGATCATGCATTTGGTATGAAAATGAATTACAATGTCCACTCCTACTTCAATCGAGTTGAAGAGTAGAGAGCTGACTATAATGCCTTTGGCATGTAAGCGAGCGCTATTACAGTTGACCAGCTAGTGAATGCTTGTGCAACTCACAGCACACCTCAGCTAACTTTTTGTCTTGCTTTGCCTCACCTACAGAACAGGCCTCAGGATTTCCCGCAAGAGTTTGACCATGATCATCATGAACCGGGAGAAAATCAAACAGGATGGATTTTGAACCAAAAATGAAAAATAAAAAGCAGTGTCTGCCGAAGAATGCTGATGTCAATGCAGCAGTGCTGATAGAGTTTGAGCAGAGTCAAGTGATCAATGCACTGACATCATAACCTATCATTATAGACCAGGCAAAGATAATTGTAGACAAACTAGGAGCGACGAGTTTTCAAGAAATCTATGGCTGCCTTTGTCCTTTCAAGAAGTGACATGGCACTATTATCAAGATAGCCAGTGTTTCAGTTGAAACTGCCACTGTAGACGGTTGGTAAAAGATAGACAAAATGAAAATTAGTTATATATTGATAAATTAATTGTTTTTATATCTATGGATATATAAACAATTTATTTTGATTGTTGACATAAGGGACAAGAAGGGATGTGTTTGTTTTGATTTTACTTAGAAGGCTGTTGAAAGGGAAAGGTATGTGTTGTGTTTTTAATTGAATGATTATTTTTTGCTGATGATCAGTAGTAAATGAATTTCAAAGTGTCCATACTTGAATTGCACTTGGAAAGAATGAATTTAAATATTTACATACCTGATTCCCATAGTTGTGCTGTAATTTGTTGTACAGGAAAGCCTGATGCAGCCAGGTGGATTGCAGGACTTAGTATTTCATTTAAAGACAGCTGCGGAATTTTATATAAATGTTGTTTTTTTAAATAAAAGGTAAAACTCGTAATTCAGTCATTTTGGTACAGTGTGACTAAAAATCTTGTAGTATATCTTATTACCCTATTCTGACTGTTAAAGATAAACAGTCCCAGTCTCTATGATGATTTGAGATAAATGTTGTAAGTAGGGTCAATGTTGTCAAATTGACATTTGAATATATTAGATAAGGATGGTTAGTAAAATGTAGAAAATCAAATGCAAGCTAATTTAAATTAGACAAATGTGGTTGAGTCCCCTTCTTTCCTAAGAGAGAAGTCATCAGTTCTCGCTACAATTCAACTTTTAAAAGTGTTTTTCTTTTTTGATAGAATGAATTAAATTGCTTGAGGATTTCTATTCTCCCATCCAATTGTGTAATAAATATAATATAGGTTGAAATAACAAAGATTTTATAATTTAAAATGCAACAAACAATAGGATGCATATGACTGAATGTTTGTTGTCTGTAAAAATGCATTGTAGTATAAATCATCAAAACATATCACATGTAACAGTTCTGCTAGAGTGGACACTTTAAATATAGTGAGACATAGTATTCACGATTTTGATGAAAACCGTTTTATTTTGCATAGATTGGTTTGCATGCATTAAAATAAAAGCATTTTTTAAAAATCTGCTCACCTTTCCAGACCCAAATTTCTCCACAGTGTCAACCCAGGTGGCAGCAGCGCCTGGCACAGTCACAGCCAATCCATGAGTATCAGGAATGGGGCAGCCTTCTCCAAAGCCTTCGGATTTCACCAAATCCAAGGAAACATTTGATGATGAGTGACCACTGTAATGCAGATAAGTTATATAAAATGAAAATAGAAACTTGGATAAATTCCAGTTCTATGGGCTTCGTGATCTTGAGGGACTTAGGGAGGAATGGATTGATTTTACTTATGATAACAGGATATGTTTTTTGTATCATTCTTCTTCTTCTTCTTCTTCTTCTTCTTCTTCTTCTTCTTCTTCTTCTTCTTCTTCTTCTTCTTCTTCTTCTTCTTATTATTATTATTATTATTATTATTATTATTGTAGTAGTAGTAGGCATCCTTCCGTCTCAAGAGACGATGGTTTGCGCCCTGTATGACTTTAGTCTCATCAGTCCTGTTGAGAGCAACGACAGGTGTGACTCAGCAGACCAATCCTTGCATGGCAGTCTCTACCGCAGTTGTTGCACACGTAGTTTGACTGTGTGTTTGGTATTTGGATATTTGGATCTGCTGCCTCTCTTTCCTCCTTGTTCTCCTCTCCTCAAACTTCATCTTTCTCCTCTCCTCACACCTCTTCACTCCCTCCATCACTGCATATCTCCAGCTGCTGCGGTCGTCAGCAAGCGACTCCCAGGTGTTTGAGTCGATGCCTGTCAATTTCATGTCTCGTTTGCAGACATCATAGAAGTGCAGAGCTGGACAGCCAGTTGGTCGCCGTCCAGATGCTAGTTCACCGTACATGATGTCTTTTGGTATGCGTCCATCGTCCATCCTGTGTACGTGACCAAGCCATCGCAAACGTCGCTGACAGAGCATGAGATGCATACTGAGGGAGTTCGCTCTTTCTAACACTGCATTGTTAGTGAGTCTGTACTGCCACCTGATGCCGAGAATTCGTCGTAGACAGCGAATGTGGAAGTTTTCCAGGCGGTTCTCCTGTCTGGCATATGTTGTCCAGGATTCACTGCCATACAGTAGGCTACTGAGTACACATGCCTGGTATACTCTGAGTTTGGTGTTCAAAGTGAGTTGGTTGTTGGTCCACACTCTCTTGCTCAGTTGTGCCATGACAGCGGCAGCTTTGGCGATGCGCTTGTCTAATTCTGCATCAAGTGAGAGGTTGCTGGTGATGGTTGTGCCCAGGTATGTGAAGTGATCAGTGACTTCTAGGTCCTCGTTGTCCATGTAAATTGCTGGTATAGAGGGGACATCCTGACACATTACATTTGTTTTCTTGATGCTGATCGTCAGCCCGAATTCCCTGCATGTGTGGGAAAACCTGTCCATCAGCTGCTGAAGGTCTTCCTCGGTATGCGCGCATAGAGCTGCATCATCTGCAAATAGCATTTCCCTTATGAGGACTGTGCGGACCTTGGTCTTTGCTCTCAGCCGTGCCAGATTGAACAGCTTCCCATCACTTCTGGTGTGTAAGTGGACTCCTTCTGCGGACTCTTTGAATGCAAACTTCAGCAGTAAGGAGAAAAATATACCAAACAAAGTCGGTGCGAGGACACAGCCTTGTTTCACGCCGCTGCGCATGGGGAAGGGTTCAGAGGCTCCACCGTCATAGCTGATAGTGCCCTTCATGTCGTCGTGGAAAGAGGCAATGATGCTAAGCTGCTGAGGAGGACAGCCAATCTTCTTTAGCAGCTGGAAAAGGCCCTTCCTGCTAACAAGGTCAAATGCCTTTGTCAGGTCAATAAATGCAATGTAGAGGGGCATCTGCTGTTCTCTGCATTTCTCCTGAAGTTGACGTACTGAGAAGATCATGTCCACTGTCGACCTCTTGGCTCTGAAGCCACACTGCGACTCTGGGTAGATACGTTCGGCGAGGACTTGCAGTCGAGCGAGGACAACGCGCGCAAAGACTTTACCCACAATGCTCAGTAGAGAGATTCCCCTATAGTTATTGCAGTCACTATGGTCTCCTTGTTTTTGTAGAGGGTGATAATCTTGACATCGCGCATATCCTGGGGTACCTTGCCTTCTCTCCAGCAAAGACACAGGAGTTTATGTAGTGGTTCCAAGAGGGCTGGCTTTCCACATTTGATGATTTTGGGTGGAATGCTGTCGTCACCGGGTGCTCTGCCACAGGCCAGAGCATCGATTGCTTTGCTGAGCTCCTCCATAATTGGTTCTGCGTCTAGTTCTTCCAGTACTGGCAGTTCTTCAATTTCGTCTAACGCTTTTTGGGTGACAGAGTTTTCTCTGGCATAGAGTTCCAAGTAGTGCTCTACCCATCTTCCCATCTGCTTGTCCTTGTCTGTGATGGCTTCCCTGTCTTTGATTTAATAGGCGCAGTTTTCTTTGTAGATTTGCCTGTCGCCTGTTTGATGCCCTCATACATGGCCCTTATGTTGCCACTGTCAGACGCTTGCTGGATGTTGTCCGACAACTGAAGCCAGTAGTCGTTGGCGCAACGTCGAGCTGTTTGCTGTGCTTTGCTGCGTGCAGCTCGCAACGCCTGCAGGTTCCTCTGACTTGGTTCATGTTTATAGTTGACAAGTGCGCTGCGCTTGGCATCAATGACTGGCTCCATCTCAGTAATGCTGGCTTCAAACCAATCTTTGTTCTTGCACTCCTTTTTGCCATATGTCAGAACTGTAGTGCTGTAAATGGCGTTTCTAAGAGAGTTCCAGCTGTCCTGTGCGTTTTGTTCTGCTTTTCTATGAGCTGTGTTGAGAATCTTCTCAAGTTGCTCGTTGAACTCTATATTCTTTTCTCGGTAAGCTGTCTTGCTGATGTTGATCCTGGGCTGGCCCTTTCTCTTTGAGTGATGAAGTTTCTTTGGTGTCAGCTTCACCCTTGTGACAACCAAGGAGTGATCGGTGTCGCAATCAGCGCTTTGATAGGACCTGGTGTTACAAACATTGTTAAGAGAATCGCGCTTTGTGATGATCATGTCCAGCTGATGCCAGTGTTTTGACCTTGGATGCCTCCATGACACCTTGTGACATGCCTTGTTCTGAAAGTAGGTGTTTGTCACGCATAGTTTGCGATAGCAGCAGAGTTCAAGAAGCCTCTGACCATTCTCATTCATCTTTCCTATGCCGTGGTGCCCGAAAACGGTTGGCCATGAATCTTTGTCGGACCAACTCGCGCGTTGAAGTCGCCAAGAAGGTAGATGTGCTCTACTTCTGGGATATTGTTGACAATGGCGTCTAATGACTCATAGAATTGGTCCTTTACTTCAACCGAAGCTTGCAGTGTTGGGGCGTAGACGCAAACAAGGTTCACCGAACCCTGCATGGATGACAGGCGCAGCTTTAAAATTCTCTCTGTGCCGTCTGTTGGCAGTTCAATCATAGGAAGTAATGTATGGCGTATTGCAAATCCAACACCGTGCTCCCTAACGTCTTCTGTGCCTTTTCCTTGCCAGAAGAATGTTAAGTGTTTCTCCTTCAGGGATCCCTCTCTGGGAGTCGCGTTTCCTGCAAGGCTGCTATGTCGATGTTCAGTCTGTTAAGTTCATGATCAATTACTGCTGTTTTTCGAGCATCGTCCATGGCCTGAAGGTCATCTGTCAGTCCTGAGCGCATAGTTCTTACATTCCAGCTTGCTAATCGAAGAGCTGGGGACTTCGTTTTCTTTTTCATTTGCTTGCCTGGTACACAGTTTAACGATCCACTTGTCAAGCTTGCAAGCTCTAAGCTCCAGGCACCCTCTGAAGCAAGCAGATCGTGGCCGGTCAACACCTTTCTGGCTGGGGGCTGCCCAGCTTGGGGCGGGCGGTAGCTGACCAGTAGGATTACGATGATCCCTCCCACCGTCGAAGACAACCCGTAGCGTCCAACTCTACGCCAATTGAACAAGGACTTATCACTCGTAGACTGCTGTCTTCCGTGTTGTTACTCTTCACCGGTGAAGGTGAGACTGGAGTGTCCTCTCCAGGGCGATCCTGGACTGCCCAGTAACCAGAACCTCCCTCTCTTCCTCCCTGGTGTGGTCCAAAGGATCGCATAGCGATACGTTTGGCATCAGTTTGGATGCAGATTTCTGTTAGGTTTACTCCTTAGCCTTTCCTCCTCCCGAAGTATCCACAAGGCAGTGGAGCCATACATCAATGGCTGGGGAAAGTATGAGTTATAGGGGTAGATTAAGAAAAGTAAGGACATACAGAAGACACCACACTACAGAATGAGTGACACTACAGAATGAGTGTGAGGTGGGTGGGTGAGGAGCAGAGCGTGTACCACTCACCGGTGGGTTCTGACTCCTGCATTTTAAGAGGAAGGGGTCCCACCTACTCCCTAACCCGGTTATACCGCCGGGGACTCGGTCGCGCCCATAACAAACTCAGTAGAAACAGGGAACACCACGGGAAGGTGCTGTTATGGACACAATAATGCATGAGAGGCCATATGCAATAATCTCTGTCAGACAGGATTATGCGGCGATCAATGCACCTGGAAATGAGAGGTGTTGGGTTCGAAATGCACATCAATTTCCTTTCAGCAAGCGGGACGTCCGGCCCAGACCTTGCAGCTCCCTTATTATTATTATTATTATTATTATTATTATTATTATTATTATTATTATTATTATTATTATTATTATTATTATTATTATTATTATTATTATGTTAAACTAGTCCAGTTACAACTTTCAATTTAAAAGATCAATTAGTCTTTGACAGTTGTAACTAAATACTGATAGAAGAATGACAACAGTAAGATTATATTAAAATATGTCAATATTGACAACTTCCACTTAACTTTGGGAAGAGCATGCCATTCTTTGAAAAAAATAAAGCAAAAGGAAACAAAGGAAAAATATACAAGACAATTGGTTATAACGAGAGCTCGAGAATAACGAGAATTTATGCTTGGAATGGAAGTTCTCGTTATAAATTGAGTTCCACTGTACCATTTTGAGACTATTGATCACATTTTCTCCCAGACACTGTTACAGAGAACTCATAATGAATTAAAAATCCAAGAGAGCTTGAATTTTACCTTCCATTAAGACCATGAACTTTTTTATTCTTGGCATCATAAAACAAACAAAAGGCATCCCCACCCAATCCTGTGCTCATGGGTTCTGTAACTTGGAGGGCTGCAGCAATGGCAACAGCTGAATCAGCAGCATTTCCTCCAGCCTTCAGTATGTCTTTTGTAGGAATGATGAAGAGGAAATTTATTATGTGCGATTAGCTACGATTCAAACAAAATAATTGAAAAAAAAAGATGATGATGATGACGGCGACAACATCAACAAGAAAAATAACTACATAATAAATCAAAATACCAATTTAACTTTTAACCATTCTGCTGCAAAGACATCTAGCATTGTCAAAAATAAGGATGCATAAGAAATTTAAACAAGCTGTTTTTTGTTGTTTTTTTTTTGCTTATATAGATATATTTCTAGATTATAATTATAGATCAACATTTTAATAGAGATTATAAATAGTCATAGGTAAGGTATCTTATATTATTACTGCTCAAGACCATGCCCGAAAACACATGTTTCATCCGTGTTATTCTTGCATTGTCCACTCAATCATTATAATACAAGGTCTCCATTGCTTCAGATTAGTTTCACTTTAATTTGAAAGACGACATTTAGCAGCAACAGGATGACACTAATATAAATGAACCAAAATAGCTAAGTTTGTAGAGCATGTGCCTCCCCAGGAAAGGGAACAGTTTGGTGTTTTTTTTTGCTTTTTGGTAAAAACAATTTTGAAATCTTAATGTTCGGACTGAAATAATCAATGGTATATTCTATTACCTAATCCAATGGAAGAGGCCAGTGGATTGGAACTTGCTACGCTTCCATTTTTACTTAGGACAACAGAACGTCTTGAGATGAATTCAGAATCTCTTCTTTTCATAATCTAAGGAGGGAGTATAAAAAATTATATATTATAATCAATGTAATAACAATAATGGTAATTGTGATTTGTTAATTGAAGTGCACGCAATTTTTTGGACTCTGTGCTAAAGGGTGTAAAAACGATAATTGAACAGAGGAGAGACATTTGTCTTGTCAAGTGAAAAAGCCGGCAGAAAGGGTGGATATTGATATTTGATTGTTATTTCGCGTAGATTAAATCACAGTAATGTAACACACAAGATGGCCTGAAATCTCCCAAATTATTTTAATTCAGCAAAAACGCCAGTAATTTGAAGAGGATGTATTAGAAATAGGAATTTGGTATAGGCAGGGATTAACTGAAAGATGCTAACACATTATATATTCCAAAACTAGAGATTATAGATAGAATAACAAATTGGAGTTCAAAATAAAGACAATTATATTAAAAATTCACAAGTAAATTACAAATTAAGATGAAGTGATTTTGTTTTGCAGTCCCCAGTTCACAAATTCCCAGTAAGCAAATGTGATGAGTTATTTGCGCTTGCTCTAGCGCCTGTTTCAAAACCACTTCAAATGATAAATGGATAACAATATTTATAATATAAATACAATATAAAGGCCAAATAACACTAAAGATGCAACACGAACTGTTTCTTAGCCAATTGACACTTAGATAACCACGCCTCTCGGACAGTCGTCATAATGTAAAGAATGGCAGTGATTGGTAAACATAGCAAACTGCACAGGTTTTACTATCAATGGTATGTGTCTTAGTAAAATACCCACTATTCTTCAGCATGATCAATAGAACCAACAAATTTGTCGTATTCAAAAGACGGAGATATTTCTAAATTGGCAAAGCAACGACAAACATTGGGTGTCTCCCATTCCTGGGGTTATAAAAAAAAAATAAAAAGAAGAAAGAAAAAAAAATAGAACCAACAAAGAAAACTCTAAATATGTGTAAATCTAAACTTTTATATATGATCGAGAAAATTGTGTGATAAATAGTCACCCACTTGGCGGTATAAAAAGAATAACAATGATTAGAGGGAGGTCGATATCATTCACGTTATTGTGTAAAAGCAACCAACTATGTTTGTCCGAACACGTATGAAGGTGTGTCGAAAATACATGTCCTGATTGGTCAAAAATCTACTGGATTCAATAGTCTGATGTCACGTCGCCCGGCAACGGCGGCCATCGTGGTTCTAAACAAAGAAAATCTGTACTTTTTATTCTTCATGCTGGGTAGAATTTTTCATGTCTTGTGATCAGAATGTGTAAAAGTCAAAACATGATCAGATTTATATTTTTTTCCCCTCTGGATCCGCTTTTGTGCTCATCGGAGAAATATTTCATAAGGGCGTCCGCCATTGTTCCGATAGTTTAGATTTAGAGCCAGTTACTGTTACCATGCGTAATGCGTCATTACGAGCGAAGTGACGTTACGACTGTTGAAGAGTAATACTGAATGCGTTCCAAATTGGGAAACCTATCCATTGTTAACAGGACGCTACGTCTTACACCTCCCTATCCGTCTCGGTCCGCATCTACTTCATGTCCATACTACTACTACTACCTGTCCAATTGGCTGCATATTATTTCCCGTTGAACAATTCTCCTTTCTCCTTGCACACAATTTAAAGTCAGAAGTTTGTTATTGTTTTTAGCCGACTCGTTACCGAAAGCCAAAAGGGTCAAAGTGTGATTCTCTGACCTATAAACCAAGTCTGATCACTCTGCCATCTTTTTTGCCATTTTTATATTTAATGCCAAATTTCTAAATCTTGGTATATTCCATTTATCAACAAGATATGAAGTGAGTAGAAAAGTGCCAGAAGACAATAGAGAATAAATTATTTTTTTTTATTTTTTTTTATTTTTTTTATTTTTTTTTCGCGGCGGTGGTGGGGTTTGAACCTGCGACCTTATTGGTACGACAACTCCGCCTGGCAGGTGAGAGCGTGGCTCTGCCGTGTGAGCTATCCACGAACACAAAAATATTCGTTTTAAACCCAAAGTCATTTCTAGATCCCTCTCTCACCCACTTCTTGAGATCGCCGATTCGTTCACCACCATCGCGAAGTAATTTTGACCAGCAGTTAAGCTTAATAGCCAATATTCTCATCACAAACATATAACATAGAAACGATTGAGACATTGAGTATGCTCCGGTGTATGGGGTGAATTTTTAATTCAGAAAAGTGAGTGGAGCAGGCACTTATGTTGGTAACAACAAGATATGAAGTGAGTAGAAAAGTGCCAGAAGACAATAGAGAATAAATATTTTTTTTTTTTCGCGGCGGTGGTGGGGTTTGAACCTGCGACCTTATTGGTACGACAACTCCGCCTGGCAGGTGAGAGCGTGGCTCTACCGTGTGAGCTATCCACGAACACAAAAATATTCGTTTCAAACCCAAAGTCATTTCTAGATCCCTCTCTCACCCACTTCTTGAGATCGCCGATTCGTTCACCACCATCGCGAAGTAATTTTGACCAGCAGTTAAGCTTAATAGCCAATATTCTCATCACAAACATATAACATAGAAACGATTGAGACATTGAGTATGCTCCGGTGTATGGGGTGAATTTTTAATTCAGAAAAGTGAGTGGAGCAGGCACTTATGTTGGTAACAACAAGATATGAAGTGAGTAGAAAAGTGCCAGAAGACAATAGAGAATAAATTTTTTTTTTTTTTCGCGGCGGTGGTGGGGTTTGAACCTGCGACCTTATTGGTACGACAACTCCGCCTGGCAGGTGAGAGCGTGGCTCTACCGTGTGAGCTATCCACGAACACAAAAATATTCGTTTCAAACCCAAAGTCATTTCTAGATCCCTCTCTCACCCACTTCTTGAGATCGCCGATTCGTTCACCACCATCGCGAAGTAATTTTGACCAGCAGTTAAGCTTAATAGCCAATATTCTCATCACAAACATATAACATAGAAACGATTGAGACATTGAGTATGCTCCGGTGTATGGGGTGAATTTTTAATTCAGAAAAGTGAGTGGAGCAGGCACTTATGTTGGTAACAACAAGATATGAAGTGAGTAGAAAAGTGCCAGAAGACAATAGAGAAGAATTTTTTTTTTTTATTTTTTTTTTTTTATTTTTTTTTTCCCGCGGCGGTGGTGGGGTTTGAACCTGCGACCTTATTGGTACGACAACTCCGCCTGGCAGGTGAGAGCGTGGCTCTACCGTGTGAGCTATCCACGAACACAAAAATATTCGTTTCAAACCCAAAGTCATTTCTAGATCCCTCTCTCACCCACTTCTTGAGATCGCCGATTCGTTCACCACCATCGCGAAGTAATTTTGACCAGCAGTTAAGCTTAATAGCCAATATTCTCATCACAAACATATAACATAGAAACGATTGAGACATTGAGTATGCTCCGGTGTATGGGGTGAATTTTTAATTCAGAAAAGTGAGTGGAGCAGGCACTTATGTTGGTAACAACAAGATATGAAGTGAGTAGAAAAGTGCCAGAAGACAATAGAGAATAAATTTTTTTTTTTTCGCGGCGGTGGTGGGGTTTGAACCTGCGACCTTATTGGTACGACAACTCCGCCTGGCAGGTGAGAGCGTGGCTCTACCGTGTGAGCTATCCACGAACACAAAAATATTTGTTTCAAACCCAAAGTCATTTCTAGATCCCTCTCTCACCCACTTCTTGAGATCGCCGATTCGTTCACCACCATCGCGAAGTAATTTTGACCAGCAGTTAAGCTTAATAGCCAATATTCTCATCACAAACATATAACATAGAAACGATTGAGACATTGAGTATGCTCCGGTGTATGGGGTGAATTTTTAATTCAGAAAAGTGAGTGGAGCAGGCACTTATGTTGGTAACAACAAGATATGAAGTGAGTAGAAAAGTGCCAGAAGACAATAGAGAATAATTTTTTTTTTTTTTTATTTTTTTTTTTCCCGCGGCGGTGGTGGGGTTTGAACCTGCGACCTTATTGGTACGACAACTCCGCCTGGCAGGTGAGAGCGTGGCTCTACCGTGTGAGCTATCCACGAACACAAAAATATTCGTTTCAAACCCAAAGTCATTTCTAGATCCCTCTCTCACCCACTTCTTGAGATCGCCGATTCGTTCACCACCATCGCGAAGTAATTTTGACCAGCAGTTAAGCTTAATAGCCAATATTCTCATCACAAACATATAACATAGAAACGATTGAGACATTGAGTATGCTCCGGTGTATGGGGTGAATTTTTAATTCAGAAAAGTGAGTGGAGCAGGCACTTATGTTGGTAACAACAAGATATGAAGTGAGTATATTCCATTTATCGTAAGTTGTTCTTTTGTATTTTTAAAATATTTTTGGGTGAGGTTCTGTTTTGATTTTTTAATCTAAAAAATTATTTCTTCGAGTTTATCAAGAAGATTCATATTCCGTCGTTCTTTGTAGAGTTATTGGTCTCCACTCCTCACGTTTTTCCTTTGCTCTCATGATGTTGCTGTTTCTTTCCGTTCCCAGTCAGTCTGCCTGGGAATTCCAGTTTCCATTTTTTCTTCCAGTCTTGGAGTTTGAGGTCTTGTTGAGGAATGTCTGTGACCTAGACTGATTTTTTTGGGATGGGTTTTTTCCTCTATTTTCTTTCTTGCTTTGTCTGACACCTTTCCTACACAATTGTTCAGATCTTTATCTTACACTGGTGCCTGCTCCTTAATTTCTTTCATTTTTTTTTCATGACTGGAAATGAAGTTAATATCATTTTAAAATGTTTTTTTAAAAAAAAGATTGGTACAGAAACTCTCAAACTGACAAACTAGTTTCAAACACAGAATATGACCTTGACTTATGAAAGGTTGCCCGGTTTGTTGACCTCAAATTGTGCTGGGCAAGTCCTGCAAAACCTGCCGGCACATGAGTATTGCTTCCGTTTTGCCTTGCATTATGATTTTCTGGATACGGCCAGAGCATCTAGCCGACGGTGTTTCTTTTCTACAAAACCCGACAGAGTTATGGGATGTACACCAGTGGGGAGTGAACCACCCTCTAACCGTTGATCTCAACATCTCAAGATTGACAATGGAGGAATCGTGCTCACACACTCACCATGAGAGCACACAATGAAACATTGTTTATTAAAATGACTCCCACTCTCACATTCAACACATGCTTTAAAAAACGATAATGTGATTCATTCACCTTACTCAGGTTTAAAACGAGTATCTGTCTGCGTTTCCTCTTTTTTTTAAATATTGCTCCACCGACTTCTTGTCTCGTTCTTATGTGAAGTGTTGCTATTGTCTTGGTACCCTTTGTAGAGCACTCTGAACACGTTTAGTGGATAATGCTTGACTTAAAAGCTCGTGTTTTTTTTTTATTTATTTATTTTTTTTTTTTTTTAGGTTTGTGTAGAACGCAGGGCCATGTTTTTTGGTGTTGTTTTTTTTTTAAATCACGCATAATATTGTCGCTGACGGCCACGGTAAAAATTTGAACAATTCTAATGATCACTGACACGGGACAACATTCGGTACCGGAGCGAACAACATCCCGTCCCGTCAAACCCGTAGCCCAGCACATCATTGTAAACATTACATTGGCTGGCACCGTCAACGATGATAATGGCTGGCACTCATAGTGACCTATAACGCCGCTAGCACTTGACATTGACAACGCTGGTGTTTCATTTCAATTCAGTAACGATAAACGGTCTGGGTTTTTTTTTTCTCATGAAATGTAATATTTAAACCATGTCACATTATGTGTAATGATAATAATTTTCGATGTATCTTGGCTATCTGAAAAATGAACCACACCTCCGAACCAAAGGCTTCAGACTCGGAAAGCAGGCATTCTGTTGGCATTGGTCATCCAGCAGCAGCGGCAGCTTCTCCTATACTACCCCCCCCCCCCCCCCCCCCCCCCCCCTTCCAAAAAAAAAAAAAAAACACACAAAAAAAATCAACAACAACTTGATCAACAAAAATAAAATAACATAAAACGAGCTTTTATATAAAGAACAATATCCATTTAACTGAAATATGCTCAAATCAAAGCCCTTAATTTAACGTTTACCGGGGAGCGCCAAGTTCAGACATGATGCCAATAAAAGACTTAATGATTAATGATGATCTTGTAAGTGAAGGCATTGTTATTGTTACTGGATTTGTACTATTTTTAACTTGAGTGCGATGAAAGAATGTGAGTAAAGTGCCTTTGTGTCGCCCAGAGTGGGACACTTAGGGACTTACAGCTCTGAAAACAAGCGAGTGTCATACAAGACCACAAAGCTGTGCTTATGAGGTAGAGGCGGGCCCCAAAGATGGGCCCCAAAGATAACTACCGGGTCAAATCCGTACAGAATTTCATTTTTTTTAAATTTTAAAAAGATTGAATAATAATAATAATGCATAGTTTCTAGCGCTTATACTTGCACATGCGATCATATATATCATTCAATAAAATCACTCAGACTCTCAGAAAACTGAAAAGAAGTACTGTCTTCAAAGAGGCTTTTAAGGAGGACAGAGAATTACGGTGTCTGATGTCTGCTGAAAGAGGGAGCAGAATGTGTGAAAGGACGTTGTGACTTAGGAATAAAACAGTTTAACTACAGAGAAGTAGATGACTGGAGAGAGCGATTCGGATTGTAGATAGAAGAGATGACAAGTAGTTGGGAGCAGTGCCATGGATGCACTTAAAACAGTAACAGGCAAGTTTGTAAGCAATCCGCTTCTCCACAGGAATCCATTGTAATGACCACAAGACTGGAGTGATGTGTTCTGACTTTTTGATTTGGTAACAAAAGGAGCAGCTTTATTTTGGAGTAGCTGCAGTCATTCAATTTTGAATTGATTTATCAATGTTAAAAGATGTCTTTTTCAAATTATCACAATGAAAATAATCTGGCGCAGATATAAATATAAGCTGAGAACATGGGTTTGTTCCTTTTAAAATTTTTTTGAGGGATCGCCTTTTTGAGGCAGCAGCTTCTAATGGTGTCACACTACTATGTTATGATCTATCCAGGCCATAACCTCATCGCTGAAATCATATACGGCCATGAACCCACCTGGAAGCTTCGTCACAACGCAACATTCAACTGGATGCTATGCAGTTCCGGGCTCTTGACCACAATGGGTACATGCTGGACAGGTGGCAAGTCCCCACCGATTAAGGGAATGTGCAGTGAGGCAGGTTCTCGACCGAAGTCAGTTTGCTGCCACCCAATGACTCCTCCTGCTGGTGGACATGCCTGGCAACTCCACCAGTTTCGAGGACTTCCATCTCGTATGCAGCTCTGTCCGAAGTTAGGGAAGCAATGTACAAGGGTTGCCGGGACTTATTTCGGCTCGAAACAGGGGCATCGTCCATTATGAGCTTGAGAGGGGTATCCCCTTTCCCTCTCTTTTGGATCTTACCACAGAGTAGGTAGGTTACCAATAGAGGCTGCAGTCCTTGATTTCCGTGTAATTGGGTTGCACATCCATTTAAAAATGTCATGTCGTATCATCTTAGTTCGTCATAGTCTATTTCCATAACATTGTCAGTTTTAATACATTGATTTTAACCACTTTACTGTGTTGCGTGCTTCTGTTATCGCTTTTGTATTCTCTTATATCACAACACGCATGAAAGATGGAGTTTGAACATACTGCTCAAGATATAATTCAAAGTGGTGCAGTGCTATAAATTGTATAAATTAAAAGATTCTGTGTCTTAATTTGTTTTTTTTTTCATTCCCTCTGGATGCTGAAAGGTATACATATTGAGGTTTAACTTAGATGTCTACCTTATATCGGTTAATTAAAGATAATTAATTTGTGGCCATTTGTTTCGATATCAATTTATACTGCTGCTGGTGATGACTATGATGGAATAATTGTCATTATGATGATGAAGGCAAGGAGGAGGAAACTTGAACAATGATGATGACTGATAATCACGAAGATTCCACTGCAGGGAAAATTAATTCAATGCAATTGGGAAACGGTGCCAACGTATCTAATGAAAAACAAACGGATATAAAGTATTTGAACGATGAAGAAAAAGATAAAAGAACAATTGTTTATCCCAATGCCAAGTCACCCGCCGAATACAATGCGAATCTGAGCTTAAAGCCTCAGACTTCTTTACTGGAGAGCTCTCAGTGTCTAAATGCCGATCAGATATCTTTGCCCAAAAGAAATTATTGTCCAAAAGCAAAGGATCACACCAGCCAATCAATGATCGATGAGTCCGGATATGACTCAATTATTGAACAGATGATAATTGTATCAGAGAAGAATCATACTTCTTCATTGCCCGATGTAGACCAAAAGTCGAATGAAGCGGAATCTAACGAGAGTAGGATAAAATGTCAAGACTTGTTGTGTCCGTTGTTGGATAAATTGGGTGCCGGATGTAATGATCTGTTGCTTATAGATGACCTCATCAAAGTACAGGAAGAAATGCTTTCAGTGTCTGAGACGCATAAATCAAAACTCACTCCCGCAAAGAAAGATGACAGAGTTAAAAATAACAAGAAAATTACCAGATCTTTGCGTAAATCCAGTACCAAAGCAAGCAGGCTAAGGCAGGTATGAAATTTGAGAGAAATTTTTGCATAGTGCTGGCCTTGACAAAAGAGAGGTTTCAACTCAAATATCCGCACCTAGCAAGTCGGTGGAAAAGAAAAATATCACAAGGAAAGTCCCAATTGGTAGTCGGAGGGCTCGATCACAAAAACGTGATTACAGCAGCGCTGAAAAAGGGCGTCAGATAAAGATTACAAACAGCCAATTGATAGGAAGGTCAATTATAAAAGCAACAACACCAGTTCCACAGATTCAGAAAAAGAGAGTTAAAAATTCATGCACGAGTGATGGAGTACCAGCAATTTCTCAGAAGCACAAAGATTCGCAATCCCAAAACAATGAAAACTATCGACAATTTCAACTAATAAACGCAGTTGTCCAAACCAAAAATTATTGATGATCAAACCTATAAATCTATAAATTCTAATGATAAAAATGGATCTATCAAGATTAAACAGGATGAGAATGGTGAAACGTGTAATGATAACAAATGTCTTCTGCAAAAATTGGTTCTGGACGACGTCTTTAGTCAATTGAATATAGGATCCTCGTTTCTCATGAAGACCCCATCATCAGATTCAGAATGTCCGCCAATGACAAAGCCCAACGAACGCATAGGAGTCTCGAACCTGGCCATCGACAGCAACTACGCCATTAACATCTCATCTGTCTTTCAGAACACTATCAGCCATTGCTCCCATGTCTACATCCAATGCCGAAAATTCTGAGTGTGTTTTTGGCGAACTTCAGGATTTGGCGTCACCCGTAAGCGGCTTTAAAGAGTAGGGCGTAATCTGCTTTAGGTTAGAATTAAATAAATTCAGAGTCATGGCCAAATGTGACCCACGGCTCCCAACTGGTTTTATGTCGGTTTGAACCAGATGCTGATAAGAAAATTTCAAATTGAAATAATCAGATATATAAATGTGTAGCTTATTATTATTATTATTATTATTATTATTATTATTATTATTATTATTATTATTATTATTATTATTATATTATTATTATTATTATTATTATTATTATTATTATTATTATTATTATTATATTATTATTATTATTTTATTATTATTATCATCATTACTATCAGTATTATTATCATCATTATTACCTCTATTTTAATTACTTTTTTTTTACTTTTTTACAAGAGCTGTAACCTAACAATAATTGCCTATTTGGACAATAAATATTATTATTATTATTATTATTATTATTATTATTATTATTATTATTATTATTATTATTATTATTATTATTATTATTATTATTATTATTATAATTATTATTACTATTATTATTATTATTATTATTATTATTATTATTATTATTATTATTATTATTATTATTATTATTATTATTATTATTATTATTATTATTATTATTATTATTTAAAACACTTAAACAAAACAGACATCAATTGAAGCCTCTTCAACCCGTTATAACATTAAACTTAAACTGACTGAATCACAACCATCCCCTGGCTGCACTAGTTATATCCCTAACCATGCCACATCATCTGGATCCAATCATAGTTTGTGCACCAGCAGACCCTGTGCTTTCTGAATTTACTTCAGAGACACAAGGCCTTATGATCACATGGTCAGGATGGTTTAGTCTTCCCCCAAATCAGTTCCTGGACGAGATTTAAAGATGTCGCTGCGCCCATTCTTTAAAACCTTTGATTCAACCCACTTTATATATTTAGTATTTTGTTTGCATTTCGGAAGGCAGATAATACCCTCAAGTATTTTTATCTCAAAGGATTACCTTGTGAATGTTTTTCATTTAGTTTAGACACTCATAATTATTTGTGTGCGTTCCTGACATAATCAGTCGCATGGTGAAAATTTTTGTTTTGATTTTTTTTTTTTTTTTGCATTTTTTGAAAGCCCAAATGTCTCCTGAGCATTTTAATCTTTATTTGAAGCAAATCGGGTGATTATTCATGAAGTTATGGTCATACGCATGGGCTAGGGTGTGAAACCCTAATTTTGAGAAATTCGCTTCCAAAGTTGACAAGAGTTGATATTAAGTATAATAATTACCTTCATAGCAATATTAAAATAAAATATTTAGGAGTAGAATTCGATAAAAATATTTCATCAATATGTAGAAAAATGTTTGATTTAATGATTTTTGATGAGAACTCATTTTCCATAAAAATTGACCTCTTGACTAAAATTGTCAATATCTCTGTTCAAAACTTTTCACCATGCGACTGATTATCTCAGGACGCCCACATTTTCGGAGGGCAGAAAATATCCCCCAAGTATTCTTTCATCTTGGACACTGATGTTTGTTGAAAAAATTCCCAAAGAAGAGAGATGTGATACTATACTAAGACACTGAGTCACTACGCTATCCTTGACCTTGTACTTGCAACCAAATTGAAGACTTAGTAAATAATGTATCCACTCTACCCATGTCAGATTATTGTTAATTATATTTCTGTCATAAGCTTTTTACAAATATGATAAAAGATTTTACCTTATTGTTTTTAGGTTAATTTGTCACCACAAACATGGATAAAGAGGAGAAATATGATGATGATGATGGTTGTGAGAATCAATTTGATACCTTAAATGACCATAACACAAGAGAATCAAACGCAAGAATCAGACAGAATCGTTGTTCATGTTGCCAGAAATGTACCAAACCATTCCTGACTAGTAGTCATTATTTGAGTGAAGATGCATCCCTCTTGAGGTAAGAAATTGGCTAACATTTCTTCTCAGTTCCATTTTTTGACGCTTTAATAAAAAATACAATCTGTTTTAATAAAAAATATATAAACATGGATTCATCAAATAGAATTCTTTCCAGGTGCCAGAGATCTCACTCTGTAGAAAAAGAAGCTAAAGATATACAATAATACAACTCTTCTAAGCGTTTTCTTCTATTACTTTCAACTTCTTTTCATTTAAGACATCGTTGTTATAATTTCAACCCTATAATTAAAATCATTTATTCTCTGAATTATAGTGCATAGTCAGTTTTCTATTGGATGTGCCTCTCTGTCTTTTTTTAATTTCCCAAGTTTTTTGGGGCTTTTTCTTGCTTCAGGAAAAATTGAGGAGCCAATAGCATGGCTTTAACCTTGGGCAGGAAGTGCATTGTCTTATCCAGATTGCCGTCTCATTCCCCAACTTATGTTTGTCTGTAAACCAGATATGATATGACAATGTGTTGAAATGAAAAGGAGTACAACTAATTTTTTTATTGCAATTGTTTGAATGTAAGTGACAATATGAGAAAATTGTGCACATTTCAACAAATGTTAATTTTGTCCATCTCATAAAAATTGAGTGTTTGCATCAATGTATTCTTCTACATTACGCTTTAAGTTCATGAAATATGAGAGAACACACGAGTCTGATGCTTTTTACTTTACACTGGCTTCCCATTGTACTTTAAATGTTTTCACGAAAGCGCCTCTGCCTATCTCAATGATCTTGTAGAACCATACATTCTGCTCCGAGCATTGAGATCAAATGATCATCGCCTGCTTAAAGTGCTGAAAAAGAGTACAAAACAACTTTTTGACACATCCTTTAGTCACTTTGCACCGACTTTCTAGAACAATCTCCACGTATCACTTCGTGACGTCCCTACTGAACTTGCTATCAAGAAGCACTTAAAAACTTATTTATTTCAGGAATTCTTAATTTATTAGTTATTTTATTCGAGCGGATGATGATCACAGGAATATGTGATATCATATATACATATATGCATACATAGAGAGAAAGAGATTGAGAGACAAAAATGTGTGTGTGTGTGTGTGTGTGTGTCAGAGAGAGAGAGAGAGAGAGAGAGAGAGAGAGAGAGAGAGAGAGAGAGAGAGAGAGAGAGAGAGAGGTGTTTTGAGGAAAATAACCTAATAGCATCGGTAAAAATTCGAAAACGTGATTCAGCCACCTTTTCAGTGTATGGTGGTAGATTCGTGAAACCATTTTAAAATCAAATTAATTTCCTCATTGTGTCAATATGTTTGCTGTGTAATCATTTCATTTAATAATGGTATAAAAACGGTGATGAAATAAGAGTAAAGTTTAGACCGCATTTTCAGTAGGAACATTTTCAGGTTTGGCAAAGTGTCGAGATTTTAGTTTCAGGTTTCAGCACTTCTTCCTGCTGACACTGTTGTCTAATAGATTTTAGTGTGCTCAGCAATACAACGTATGGTATTGAAACAAAATTCAACAATGGTGAGCTTGTTTAGTTATTGGACGGTTAATAATGATTGCAATACACTGGCCATTACATTTTTTTACATAACATCACTCAATTCATATGTTGAATTAGTACATGGTTTTATACAGTAAAGATATTGTTAGAATGCCAATAAACAATATAGTTTTTGTTGTTCACAGAAACCCAAAACGCTCATGACTCCAACCTTTTTATTTACAGGAGATTCTGGCACAATTTTCTATGCCCTCCGCACAGTCGTGTTGGAGCAATACTGTTTGTGATATTCATAACTGCGACTGGATGGGCTACACTCATCTCCATAACAGGAACATCTGCTCTTCCTGGTGGAAACCTCTTTGCACTCTTCTTTCTCTTCATAGCATGTTGGTGTGGAGGGTACTTAATGCAACTGATTCACCTGCCTCCATTACTGGGTGAGTTTTTGTTTTACCTCCTCCATACCAACTGTAGGAAACTCGTTCTATTGTTACGATACAGACAATATTTTTCTTATTCAGATTAAATATTGTAAATCGCAAAATTTGAATAAAAATCGTTGTTATATTTACAAGAACTTAATGCTGATTTGTAAAGCTTTTAAGTTTGAGTTTAAAAATCCAACTTCTGTGTTGGGTACGTATGACAGTTCAGTAAAAAATTTGAAAATTGTTGGTAAGGAGAGGTTTAATGAAAAATAAAGGCCAGGGCTCTCAACTTTTTTTTTTTGGGGGGGGGGGGGGGGGGGGGGGGGGGGAGGGTTGTTTTTTTTTTTTCCTGTGAGGTATCTGCTGGTACTAAATACAATAGCTGTCCCAGAATTGATTTAAGCAATGGTTTAAATGATTTATAGATTGGATAGCTTTTTTTTCCTGTTTAACATGTGGTTTACGAAGCTATCCAGAGGAATATTCCTTTAGTTCTCAGTTCTTATAAGGAGTGGTTCATATCAAACCACCAAAACAAATTTCAAGACAAAATCGTGTTAACTTAAAAAGTAATATTTAATATTCCATGAATTCATCAATGCTTGAAAATAGAATCAAATTTCCGTCTTATACAATACACCTGGTAGGCATCTTATTATACCAGCACACTTACACTACCCATAACTACCTATAGCCAGGCATTCATTCACACCTTAGTCAGGTGGGGTAATATATCTTAATGACACAGGGACCAGAGTTTTGCAATCATTATCACTTATCCAACCAGGTTACTGACCATGCTGAAAATCTATTGATTTTGTAACAAGACAAGACGTTACAACTTGGCAATCAAATCCTCTATATTTCTCATAAAGAAATGTATATGTTTTAATGTGAGGTGCTCTCTTGAAGTACTTTTGATGGCTAATAAAAGTTGTTTTGGGACTTACTACAAAATTGGGATTTCCCAATTATATGATAGTTTGTTCATTTCTACAAAAGTTTTAAGTAAAACTTGCACTTTAAACATTTTATTGTAATTTTTTATTTTTTTTGCCAAGTGCACTTTTAATGTTGAAATGACTTTGAAGCCATTTTTATTCATTACCAGACTATTCTACATTGATGTCTTCTTCAAATGACATATTTCCAATTTTACTTTTTTTTTCATGAAATAAAAGACAAAAAATGTAGCGAAATGTGTCTTATTTTTTAACACTATAGCAAGAACTGATTTCTATTCATAAAGTGTGATAATTGTTGACTATTTCCCAAGAATCTCTCTCTCTCTCTCTCTCTCTCTCTCTCTCTCTCTCTCTCTCTCTCTCTCTCTCTCTCTCTCTCTCTCTCTCTCTCTCTCTCTCTCTCTCTCTCTCTCTCTCTCTCTCTCTCTCTCTCTCTCTCTCTCTCTTTTTTTAAATTTTTACCAGTAAGAATATGTTTGAACCCATTGCTGCTGAGTATTTTTATAAATTTCTAATACAGTTCTCTCAAGCTAAAGTTTTCTAATAATTTGGTATTTGTGTCTTTTCATTCTCAAAATGAGTTTTTCAAATAATTTGTTATTTCTGTCTCTTGACAGGCATGTTACTTGTTGGCGGTGTGCTGGGCAATGCACCTCATATTGACATAGCAAGAGATATTGAGCCAAAGTGGTCCTCGGGTTGCAGGTTGGATTTTTTAAATTTCGTATTGTTGCATTAAAAAAATATATTCTTTTGATTTGTAAGATTATAGGGCCTAAAGTGGAGACTAGATTCACTCCTCAAGGGTCAGCACCAGTCTTTAGTAAGAAGAAATGACAGTGCTTTAAATTTATGATTTGTAGCAAAAATTTGATGTACTGATCTCCATTCAACTTCAGTGGACAAAACCAAGTATCAATGTTAACAATTAATTACTCGAATGAGCAAGTGTGTCTGGGCATTGAGGGGAATTTTTTAGCTTTCGTTCTGTATTTTTTTTTTTTCATTCCTGAATTTACTTTTGTATTTTGTTATCCGTTTTTTCATTACTTTTATTATGTTTTATTTGAATTGTCAGACATAATGTCTTCCTTTGTTGCTTATCACTATCACATATTGGTGTGTCATGGACAAGGCAGATTTCCTAACAACAGGACATCCCTTATTCTCTAGTAAATTTGTTTGATCATCCATACATCCACTTTCATTATCAAGTAGTAATTGTTGGGCCCATGGATCTGTAGCACTGTGTTTAGTCATGTAACAAAATGCAAGCAGTTTATGTGTAGTCAGTGACTGGATGGGTGACCCAGCATTGTGTCCATGGATCTAACCCCACTTTAAATTGGTGTGACTGAGTACCTGACAATAGGAAGTGATGAGTATCATAAGCGTGCTCATACAAAAAGGACTCCCTATCAGGCTTTTATACCATATGAAATAAAAATTTGGTGCCCTGCGGCCTGCTAGGGGAATAGATGAAGCATGAGGGTGAATCTGTGAATTGTGTTATATATCATCATATTTCACCTTACCATTTCTTTTTCACTCCAGACTTATAGCGCTGACTGTGATTTTAATCCGGGCTGGTTTAGGCCTGGATCCCAAAGCCTTAAAACGTCTTTCCTTCGTAGTCATCCGTCTGGCTTTCTCTCCTTGTCTTGTAGAGGCGGTTGTGGATGCTGTCGCTGCTCATCTTATCCTGGATTTTCCCTGGTCCTGGGCACTCATGCTGGGGTAATTTTGCCATCGTTATTCTTCTTCTTCTCTAGAGGCAGCTTGACACAGCATATTGTTTTTTGCTTCTCACTCAGAAGGGACCAAGTTAGACTCCTTACGTGAAGTGTGGCCTTGAGCAAGTCACCTTGCATCCAATTTTGTGGTGCTGCACTGCGGCTGATGCCTGGATTATTCCAGTTTTCTCTTGGAATAGACCCTAAAGACAAAATTCCCTTTGGGGAACAATAAAGGGAATTTTTTTTAAATTTTATTTTTTCTCATAACAATAACATATTTATGTAGTGTCCAATAATCCACTGGCATGGGCTCTCTGTCACTTAACAACTGCTTGACAATCAAAACTTCTTTTATAAGTATCCAGATTTTTTTCAAAATATTATTATTGCTTATTATTATTATTAATATTATTATTATTATTATTATTATTATTATTATTATTATTATTATTATTATTATTATTATTATTATTGTTGTTGTTGTTGCTATATATTATTTATTATTTATTATTATTATTATTATTGTTATTCTTGTTATTTTATTATTATTATTTATTATTATTATATTATTATTTTATTATTATTATTATATTATTATTAATTATTATTATTTATTATTATTATTAATTATTATATTATTATTATTATTATTATTATTATTATTATTATTATTTATTATATTATTATTATTATTATTATTATTATTATTATTATTATTATTATTATTATTATTATTATTATTATTATTATTATTATATTATTATTTATTATGATAAGAAATATTCAGATTGAAGAGATTATATTGTGTAGATATCCTACTTGGGTTAAATCTTCTTGCATGTCTTGATAACATTTTGTGTGTGATTTAGAGTTATTGTCATTGTGTTTTGTCATGAACTAATCATTGATATGTAGTGCCAGTTTCTATACCTTTCTTAACAACCTATGTGATACATTTTCAGGTTTGTTATTGCAGCAGTATCACCAGCAGTAGTCGTCCCCTCTTTGTTAAATTTGTCAGACCAAGGCTATGGTCTAGATAAAGGTGTGCCCACATTGGTCATCGCAGCATCCAGCATTGATGATGTCCTGGCCATCACAGGCTTTGGAGTGTTGCTGGGAATATCTTTTTCCTCTGGTTAGAAAATGTGTACTTATTATGTTGATAATATTAGAAATTTGATCAGATTTTTGAGATATTGAGATTATCATCTTGTATTATTGACGAGGATAAAAGAAAGAATAAAATATTTGTTCCTAGCTCAACAAAAGGTAGATAAAGACCATTATAGACTAGCCATGTAGTTGATGCTCTGTGCTTCAGAAAAAAGTGCCAAATTAGATAAGTGGGGGAGTACTAAAGTATGTTTAAAATTTATATGAATTTTTTTTTTTTTTATGTTTGACGTAAACAATGAAGTTACTATTTGAAAAGTAAACAACCATCTCAGATATACTTGAAAAGGAATGAGGTTGGTGGATGGGATTCATATGCAAATCTTATCACCTAGATCAGTATTGGAGAGCTTTTAATTCCGAATAAAGTGGGCAAATGAAGTGGAAATAAATGTGGGAGTGTTTTTGAAATTTTTTATTTTTCTCAAGTGGATCTTGTCACATTAAAGTGGGTGAAGGGTATTGAGCCTTGAAATGATAGCTTATTGTTTTTATTAGAGATATATTTATATCATATGTACATATATGGCACGTGTATTTAATATCTAATCCGATTATACAGATTTCAGAGTTATCTACAATTGATGATTATTTTTTTTTCTTCGAGATTTTCATCTTTTTCCTCTTTGTCAGTTTGCACCAGACCAGTTCATCATTTTATATTTGCAGGTGATATTGCTTGGACATTGGCTAAAGGACCTCTAGAAGCTGTAGTTGGGGTTACTTATGGCATACTGACTGGTATCTTATGCTGGTATATCCCTCAGAAATCAAGTGTAAGTTTTTATTTTAAATTTACTTATGTATTTACTTACTTTCTTCTTACTTACTTATACGTTTATTCATTTGATTGTATCCCTATGGTGGGAATCTTATGACCATGTCATCTTTGAACTTTTAATTAGTTTCAGACGAGAACTATTCAGTGACAATCAATGGTATATTGCACTTGAATCTCCTTATCTTTGAACACTTAATGAATGAATTCAGGGCCTCACAATTTTTTTTTCTCTGCAGTAAGAACTCTTTTGCTGTTAATCAATTTATACTACAGATAGAGCTTTAATCATTCTTTTTTTCTCAATCTTGCTTAACAGAAAAATTTGGTTTTGTTTCGTAGCAGCCTTCTAATGGCAATGGGATTAATGGCAGTGTTTGGCTCTAAGAAACTGGAATGGTCAGGAGCTGGACCTCTGGCTGCACTGACCTTGGCCTTTGTGGCTGCCTTGAGGTGGAGGCAAGAGTACTCAGAAGAAGAAAAGGTAGGATTTGATTCTCTTGTCTTGATAACTTAATATGAATTTAGACATTTTTTAAAAAGTTCACTTGTATGTTGTAGTTGATGCGAGAAAGCAATTTAAAAGATACAATTCACGTAATTTATAATCAAAGACAAAAACATGAGGAACGTATCTTTTCATGGACTAAAACTAAAACTGGGTACACATGATACCATATATTTCTCTATTCACCTTTATGCACAACTTATTTTGTATGTTGTGACATACAAGATTTTTAGTAACCACTTTTGATATGATTTCGGTGCCAGGACTGGGTTTTTTTAGACCAGGTTGCTAAAGTGTAATTGTAAAACATTCATATTTTTTTTTTTAAGTGACTGAGATTGGTAAGATGTTAGCTTCTATGTTCATAGAATTCAAATATGTGCGGGATGCTCAATTCACATCAATTTCTTTTTGAAGTTTTCGAAGACCATCCTATTTTTGTTTTCCCAAATGATGAGTTTTTACTTATTCCTGTTGAAAACTTAATTTTCATCCAAATGTATGGTGCATTTTTGCAGAACCCAGTGGAGGATGTAGAGGGGGTTTTATGGATGCTCTTCCAACCGTTGTTGTTTGGGCTCATTGGAGCAGAGGTGGATGTTGCTTCACTGAATCCAGAAACGATAGGTAATTATGATTGATTTGCACATTTGACTGCTTGTTGAGCTGTTGTCAGGTTTCCTTCAGTTTTCAGTTTAGTATTTGTGTGGAATTCTTCCAGGTATGGGCTTTAGGTCATATATATATATTATAAATCTTATTTGACGGATTCAATGTTTTAGTTTTTGTTTGAATATACCATTAGTTTCAACTGAAATGTTATGCTAATAACATTTTAAAACATATGTGTGGGCCTATGTGTGTGTGTGTGTGTGTGTGTGTGTGTGTGGGGGCGGGTGGGTGTGCGTTTGAGTTAATTTTAAAGCGCTGCAGAGCATTTTTAAGTGGATGCTCTATAGAAATATATTTTGTTATTATTATTATTATTATTATTATTATTATTATTATTATTATTATTATTATTATTATTATTATTATTATTATTATTATTATTATTATTAATATTATTCAGCACAATGTCTTAAAATACAACCAGAAATTGGTCCACTGTAATGTATTTTAACATATTAATGACCTTTGTGTTAATGGCTGAGTGTTACAGTGTTTATTTTTATCATAAAAAACAATATATATTAAATATGGTCAGTAATGAGTTGGGTGGCAATGACTAAAAACTCTGACACTTTGTAACACAGTACCCCTCTGAACTCAAAAAGTGCCAAGGGGCAACAGAGAACAAAAATATCAAAGGAGCCAAACCTAGGACCCAACTTGTAAGTTGTCCTCAACGTGTTTGAGAGAGACAGAGGTGGTGATCGACCTCACCAGTGGATAACCCAGCAATCGTGTGTTTGCTTACCAACCTCTCTTGGGTTTGGCTCTGGGACTTTTGTGATATTTTCATTCTCTGTTTCCATCTGACACTTTTCTATTGTCTTTATTTCTCATCATTATTGGTATTAGTATCTGCTCCACACTTCCTTCTGAGGATTCCTAATACACGATTTCAACCTAATGGAATGGAAACATGGTTCCAAAGGACCTGTTGGTGCAAATAAACAAAGTACATTGAGCATGGCGAAATAGGGAAATTACTCTTTATAAATGTACGCTTTATTTTTCTTTCATTCGTTTTAAACATTAAAAAGAACTCATTATCCATTTTATGTTATTTCTATTTTTTTCATGATATAGGTCTTGGTGTAGCAGTATTGTTCATCGGCCTACTCTTTAGAATGGCAACATCATTTCTTGCTGCGTTTAGAACTAACCTCAATATGAAAGAAAGGCTTTTTGTTCCAATTGCATGGCTACCAAAAGCAACAGTACAGGTGATTTCACAATCTTTTATTATTTTTATCACTATTATTATTCATTTTTATTTTCCATTCCACCGAGGTAATTAGGAGGTCTGAGGTTCAATCCCCAGTTGAGACAGGTTGATTTTTACGAGATTTTTTTTTTCTTGAATTTTTCTTTCTTGCTTCATCTGGCACTGTTTCACACACACTTTTCAGATCTTTATCAGGCAATTGAGTAGTTGAACGTGTAGGACCTGATATAAAGTACTTTGCAATAGAATAGCATCCTATCCAATGAAATTCTTCTCACTTGTTTATAGCTACAGAAATTAGGATAAACTAATGCCCCGTTGGTCTCTTGACTCAGAAGTCTTTTTTGTTTTTTTGTTTTTAAATTCTGTTCTGTGTTTTGACCACTTAGTTGCTTTTTTCTTACTTTTTCTTTGAACATATAAGGCAGAGTATACCTAAAGAAAGATGAAACTATAAATCTATAACTATCCCGTCATCATCCTTTATTTCAGACTCAGACATAAGGTGAAAAATAAATATTTGAATACCTGAAGCAAATGTACCCGGTAATCATTTCTTAGTAAAGTGCAGTTTAATTTTTTCAAAATATTTTAATTAGAGACAAAGTTACAGGTATGTCAGTACACCATAGTTTAAGAAAAAAGAAAATGTTAAAAAAATTGTGTGGTCCTATCTTGGAAGCATTCAGTGCAATATTTAACACCTTTTATCAGATCACAACACTTACATTTCATTTGACATTAAACATCTTTCAAACAAAAATGTTTAAAATGTTTGTGGCCTTTAAAGATTTTTTTAATAGTAGACACTATTAATTATGTGCTTTAGACTCTGTCAATTTTTTTTTTCTGGGTTTTTCTTTCAGGCTGCTATTGGAGCTGTGGCATATGATGCTGCTGTTGATGTCAATGATCCTGACAAAATTAAATTAGGAAAACGGGTGTGTAGTAGTTTACTATAACTACTGGAAATTATCTTGAGGAATGCTTTCATAAATTGTTTTCATTTATTAATAAATGAACAATTATATTTTCATCATTATTATTATTAATATTATTATTATTTTTACAGTTCGAGCCAGTATTGTGGACGCCGCTTAATTGTGATGATTCCTTGGAAACGAATTTTTTGTATATAAAAAGTCATACCCTTTTCAATTCCCAGCCTCTTAATTGGGACGGCTCGCCGCTAAATGAGAACGAAATTTGACAATGGCCGTCCCCATAAAAGCGCTTTTTCGTTGTCTCCAATTTTTAAAAATGGTTCATAAAATGCAAAATAGTCTAACGGGACGGTCAATCAGATGTATGGTCGTATCGTTCACCTCAGAGGTGTGAACTAAGGACTTTACCTGAATCCCCTGTTAGTGTCTATCATGACAGCCAATCAGTTGTGTGGTAAAACTGTGTGTCATAGTCATCACAGAGATGTGAACAATAAAATTTACGTGTTTGGTTTTGTGCTTATATCAAATTAGTGGTCAAGTGGACGCTGAAGTAACCCAAATTAGACATCAAACAAGTCTCCCTGATTACTATGTGGTCTATGATGATCTGAAAAATTGCCCAATTTCATGTCTGCCACTTAATTGGGATGCTGCTTAATTGAGATGATTTGTCGTGAACCGAGCCATTCCAAACAAGCGGTTTGGACTATTATTATTATTATTATTATTATTATTATTATTATTATTATTATTATTATTATTATTATTATTATTATTATTATTATTATTATTATTATTATTATTATTATTACTCCAAGAGATGTTTTGATAATGGAATATTTGAGCATAAATTGCTTGATTATCATGTGGCGCCCTATTGTTGAATCATGTCAATCTTAATTATATTTTGTTTTTGCTTTAGTTAGAATTTTAGTATTCTTTAGTAGAAAAAATAATCCTCCATGCACCTTTTCTATTGCAATATTATTTGTTGACGGGAACATTCTTAAAATCTAATTCAATTGCAAATTATGCCCATGCACAGCTTTTGTAGGTAAGAATTTTTCAAGGTCCTATAAATTATCCTCTAAGCATTCTTTGTGTTAAGGTCACATTAGCTGTATTAGTATGTAGATCATTATTATTATAATACGATTTCAGGTAATGGAATTAGCTGTGCTGTCTATTTTGGTCACAGCTCCATTAGGATCTGTTGCCATAAGTCTTGCTGGAACTCGTTTACTACGAAAGACTGAAAAGTCAGAATTAGAAGCAAGTACACCTATGAGGACGAGCATCAAAAATGAAGAAGAGGAAGATTTGGTGGAATCAAACATGATGTAATAAAGGTGATTTGGGGTTTCATGATTTTCTTACATACCTATTATTGTTGTTTCGTTAATCAATAAATATTAAGTAAGTTATGGTCAAATATATTTTGAATACAATCCATAACATTACTATAAACTTTCCGTATATTCCCTTTCTTTTCTTGACTTCTCAAAAAGGGCTTTGTTCCTGGATAGGTTTTCTTATAGGAGCAATGCTAAGATGTACAATTTGCCATGACTGGATCTCAGATACGTTTAATAAGTCAGAAATCAATACAGTATAATCTGACGTGCTACTTAAAATGATAAAGAAACTTTAAAAAATTTGTTGTTGTAGAAACGTCCTGACTATCCAAGTATAATTATTTAATTTTATGGAATATATGAATTATAAAACAAGGTTGTCAAAATTTCCTGTTGTTACCGAGTTTTACCATAATGTATTGTGTTTGTGCATGATGGGTTGGAGGAAACTAGCGTTTAAAAACATATATCAATTATTGTCATTAATTTAGCTTAAAAAGATTTTAAAGGTTTTTCAACCATTTCCATCATTTTTTATTTTCAGGTTGTGTATTCAAGGAACTTTCTGTATTAACAGAGTGCAAATCTAGCCTAGCTTGAAGTGCATTTCTTGATTTCATGCTGAAATATCTTGTATGATGTTTTTTATCATATAGTGACAAGAGGAACATCTGATTCAGGAAATGGAAAAATACTGAATAAAGAATGGAATAACTTCATAGTAAAAAAAATGAAATAAACATGACAAATTCAAATGTAATAATATCAAATGGCATTCACTTTAGATGGGAAACAAATGAACCAAGTTTATGGTAAAATTTGGAAATTATGGGGGACAAAAGTGGGAAAAAAACAGCGAGGATAGCACCATGAAAGCTAAAAAGTTAAATAAATGAAGAAAAAAAAATCAAACTAAGCGATCTGACATGATGAACGAAATTGAAGTAGTAGTGGAACATGCATACAATCAACATTACATGAAATTTTGATTTACAGAAATCTGCCTTGCTTGGTCCAAGCAGTCTAATGAATGCATATCCACAAAATTACTTTGTAGGAACATGAAAGTATTTAGCACAAAGTTCCAAACAAACAAAAAATGTTAAGAAGTGAAATAAAACAAGATGAAAAAATTATTTACAGGTACCACTTACATCATTGAAAAAAAAAAATGACATTGCATCATAACCATACTTTGAATAAAAGAATAATGTAAATGAGGGTTAAAATATACACAATAAATCTCTAAAAAGGAACAGTTTAAAATGAAAAAAAAAAAGATAATGTCCATTCTAATTCTAATAAAAAGCATTCTATTCACTTGAAGAGTTGAAATGAAAAATGACATTGTGGCACTGCCCCCTGTCCCAAATGAAAAATGGAGTGGAGGGATTTAACTTGACAGAAAGTGGAATGAACAGATTTTATGTGATAAAAACTGAAATGAGCTGGGGCATGCGTATTCATCGTGAAAGAAAAAACAACAGAGTTAATCACAATACTCTAAATCAGATTCATAGTCATTCTCAACTGGTTGTCCAAGAACAGGGAGATTTGAAAAAAAGTTATGATTCTCAGGTTTACAAAGTCTCCTCATTGATTGTAGGTCTTTGTACTTCTCCTTGCTAATCGGAATCGGTAAAGGAGCATCATAGTTTGATTTTAAAGGGCAGGGATGCAAGGTGGATTTTTGATAAGCAAGCACTGCTGATTCCAGCATACCATACCAACACAATCCTCACTATCTGTTTCATTCGATTTCAAATATGACTCCAATTTAGAAATCTTTTGGAGGAAAACATCACATTCTGTTCATGTGTCTTTCCTCGGATATCCAAATCCAATATTGAAATTTTGTATTAAATGTACTGAGATAGGTCTCATATGAAACATCCTTGTCAGGATGATTGCTGGTGAACATGCTGTACATTTTCATAATGCACAAGTCTTCGGGCAAGTACAACTTCTTGGTTTCTTCGAGTGAGTAATTTGATTTCCTCCCAAGGAAAGAGCTGAAATGGCCTATGATGGCATCAGTTGTACATTGGCTAAGCTTATGGCGTCGGTTATCATGCTTGCCTCTCATATCAACAGGGGAGCGACCTCGGGGGGGGGGGGGGGGGTGAAAAAGGAGGAACAAGTTAATGTCATGATACAAAGAAGAAAAGTATAACATGTCTAGTAAAAAATACAAGGTAAGCGCCTTAATAACAAAATAGGCTATCTTCTGTACAGCAAAAATTACATCAGTGTGTAATATAATATGATACATACAACTTCCCCCCATACAGATATTGTACAACATTATGTTATACTAATTGAAACAGGCCCTCTAAGAAAAGAAAAAAATGTGTGAAAGATAAAAAATGATCAACTGAGAAAAGTGATGTAAAATTTGAACACCGCAACCCATCCATGGTTCTTTCTCTAGTAACAAAATTACAACATTGCTGTCAGAGAAACATGTATCATGAATGTATATATGGATGAAAGCTTCACAAAATGACATAATAGAATACAACTACAACATACCTTCAATCACTGCACAATCATGTTTTTACTTCAACTAAAAATAGTCAACTAGAACTAGAACTAGGTTTTATTTGAACACTGATCAGCATCACATTTGGATTGGTAAACTGCAATAAACATCTATAAAATCAATTATGATGCAACAAATGCCAACTCACCTATTTTTGTCAAAGCAGCCTTCACTGTTTGTACCCTTCTGTTGGTGATTCCAAACAGGGCCAAAATTTCTTGGTGGCAGACTCTTTGCTCCATTGGAGTCCCTTCCCTCACCAGCCTTACTCTGTATTCATAAGAATGCTCTTTGAATCGAGCATCTTCCCTACCATTTCTTGGACGTCTTCTTTCGATTGATTTGGCGCGGACAAAAACAATGAGATACACGAGTCCTGCTCGTCTTTGTTTTATCAACGAATTGAAGTGTTCAATCAAGCCGTCTTTCTCCTCTGTGAATTGTTCACAGCACTTTTGACGACATCTGCATTCCTTTCCTCTTGTGAGGCTTGACAGTATAATTTTTTTCACCAGGTCATTTTTACGTCCATTTGAGGGACGCTTTTTGGGAGTGTCAGTTACAACCAGTCTTTCTAACATGCGGTCCGCCATCGTGAATGCTTGTTTATTGTTTATATATTCTTGGTTTTCCAGATTGGCGGAACTTGATCATGTGACCAAGCAATATCACATGTAGTTGGGCTGTGATTGTTTTATCAATGTAAATAGACTTTGATCGTTCTTTCGTTTTAGTCCCATTTGAAAAATGGTTCTAGCTCGAGACTCTATCGTTTTTCACTTCAACACTTTGGGTACAGCAACTACAGCGACTGGTTCAGACGCCATGGGCAATAACTCCCAAAATTTTAAAAATGGACTTTGATTGTTTTTCCCTTGTAGCCTTCATCTATATGGTATTTAATATTTACATGAAAGGTCTTGCTCATTATTTGTTTGTTTATTTATCTATTTCTTGATGACCGTCCTATTTCTGCTTAGTACTTCATCTGAGCCTTTTTAATGATTATGTTGTTCTGAACTGGTGTGATTACATTTCTTGCAAGATCTGGGCCCAAGGAAAAATTAATCACACCAATACACAACTACAATAACAACAACAACAAAGCTTTCATTGAATTGAATTTAGTGACGTACAAGAAGTAGTAACAAAATTTTCAACCATAAAAATAATGAGGTTACACCTTTGATATATTGATGTTCTTAGATTGACAGTTGGGTATTTCCAATAATGTAAATTATCTCTCTGTGCCAAACTTTGCTTGCCTTAAATCCATAATGTGGCTTGTGATCTTGTGGTATTACACTCACCTTCAGACCTTGGAAATGACTTTTTACTCACATTATCTCACACAGTAATAGCGCCTTACAGGCATAATGTCTCGTCCTGTGTGTTAAGTGTAGCTTTTTGCCCGGGATCCTTTCTAAAGCACTTTGAGCACATACAGTGCATATTGAGTGATATAAAAGCTTTTTTTTTGGAAGGGTGAGGGGGGGGGGGTTGTTTGTTGTCGTTACTAGTGGTTCTTTAACATCCAGGCATATAAGATCGTACATAATCCTTTTTTAACAGGCTTTGATTTTACTGTAATTTGCATTCACATCTTACCATTGAAACCCGAATCGCATAATTGTTGCTCTTCTCTTGGTGAGAAAAGTTAGATGTTATAGATGTAATTATGTGAGAAGCTATGACTTGAAAGAAAGTCATTCTATTCTCTAAAAAGATCAAACGGATTTACTGATGACCCTCTGCCAAATTTAGAATTATATTTTTTAGCATTATTTTTTTTTTACTTAACAGAATTATATTTTCTAGACAACTCGGCAAATTCCCATAAACTTGTCCCGGTTCACTGACCGCTGTTCAAGAACCACTTTCTTGGACAAAAATGGTCAACCTATAACTATATAAATATAATGTATTTACAGTATCTGCTAGTCATTTCTTTGTTTCATTTTTCTTTCAGAACCACTTTCTTGGACAAAAATGGTCAACCTATAACTATATAAATATAATGTATTTACAGTATCTGCTAGTCATTTCTTTGTTTCATTTTTCTTTCACTTTGTCTCTTATGGTATTGTGCTGTTTATAGTAACAGTAACACTAGAGAGATCACAAAAATTGTGGTTTTCATCTGATGGCTGTTTTAAGTTGCAGACTTCTTGATGCACAGATTGAGTTACATTAGAAATTAAATTTCCGCGTTCCATTATTTTTTAAAGAAAAATATATCCAAAATAACAAGACCTTTTTCTGACTGTTTCTTGACCATAGTAAAATTACTGACATATGTGACCATCGTCTCTAAACAGTTTTATGGCATAGTTGTTTAGCTGTTAAAAATTGAATTTAAAGTCATAATTAACAAGCTTGGATTAAATGTATATTTTGTTGAGGACAAAAGATTCTAGTTGCTTAGGGATAAAAACTAAAATTTGATATTTCTGGGCATTTTGACTTTTAAATCACTTTTTATCACCAAGTTCACAACAGACATAATACAGTTTTGAGGCTGAGGGTTATAATTCATTTTTTTAAGATCACCAATTTTGACTACAGTTTCACAGCAATTAAATTTAAGTCAAATAATTCTGTGACCGACTATAACAGTGACTGCTCACATTGGTATCATATCGATACCATCAGAGATACAGATAAAGAGACCCGAAAAAGCATACCCATCATGTAGATATCGTCATTGATATTAATGATTCAGTACATTTCGGGTTATTTATACGATATCATGCATTTTTCATTTAGTGATAAAGCAATTTGTCGTACACTGTTTGTGGTTATATTTTTAAGTAAGTACTAACCACAACTTATTATACCCATTTGTGTGTATATAAATATTGTCCACTATTTTTGTAATTTTTCTTTTTGATTATAAATATGTTAGAAAGTGTTTTTTTTTTTAATAAAAAATTAGATAATCCATTGTACATTTTATAGTTGGTTAGTTTTATTGAACAAAATTACTCTAGGAACTAACGCGTCACAAAACATATATATCCCTGTTCATGTGTATGGTTTTCTTTATTTCTTTTTCATTCTTGGCATCTTTTCTGAAAGTAAAAGATTGGGTGGGTCTTCTGACATCCTGTGATGGGCAGGAGGTCACTTGCTGTGTCTTCTATCCCCCATATGTTTTTTCTTTCCGTGTTGCTCTCTGCCTTTGCTCTGGATTGAGATTTCCTGGTTCTGACAGGGAGCCTTAGCTTTGGGGGGGGGGTTCATGTAGAATTTACACGAGGTCACTTGCTGTTTATTTATTCCCCCTTTATCTGTTATCTGTTTTCTGAGTTGTTTTGGAATTAAATTACTTGGTTTGTCCTGGCCCTCTGGGTGGGGTTCCTGGCCTCCCATAATGGGCAGGGAGGCACTAACTATATCTTCTATCCCCTATATCTGTGTTTCATGATCCAAGATGCTTTCTGTCTTTGTCTTGGAATAAGATTACTTGATTTTGTCCTAGCCTTGGCCGGATACCGTTGCTGGGAGGGAAACCGTCAAATGTATTGTTAGAGTTTTGAGAGATGATATTGTTTGTCTTGTAAATCATCTCTCTGTTATGCACTGTATTATCTTTGTTTTACAAATAGATCATAATTTGTAAACATTCGAGTCTGTTCCTCTTAGTGGGGACCTGTGCTTTTGTCAGGATGAGGCATTTAGGTGATCTCAAACTAAGTACACATAGTGTGCTCTTGGAATCTACACCTGTTCCATATTTGAACCTGTGCCCCTTTTGTCTTACTTTTTCTTTGGTGCTTTAATTGTAATTAATTCTAGAACTTTTTGTACTATCCCTTTTTCTAATTGGCTCTGATATGACCCAAATGGATTACAAGCGCCGTAAAACCCTTAAGAATAAAAACAAACTGTCCTGGACCTGACTGGAGTCTTTGGTTAGGAGGGACACAGTGAAATGTGTGGTATTAGTTTTGTGAAATTATATTTTTTTCCCTTGTAAATCATCTCTCTGTTGTGTACTAAAATAATTTTCTTTTTGTTTGGAAAATCATATTTTGTAAACATTTGGGTTGGGTCCTGTGTTTGTGTCTGGATGAGACTTTCAGGTGATCTCAACAAAGTACACTCTTGGAATCTATATCTGTTGGCAATTTTAACCATTCGTCTTTGTCTTACTTATGCATGTGTGATTTTAATAAATCTAGACTTTTTTGACTATTCCACTTTCTGCCCTTTTACTGGTGCTGAAATTAGTTAAATGTGTGACAAGCCCCATAAAAACCTTAAAAACAAAAACAATCCCTGGGCCAAGACATTTTTCACCCAGCAAACAATCTTGCTATGTCCTCTCTTCCCTTACATCATTCGTCATTTTCAAATTGTTAAGTGTCCTGACAGCTCAGTTGGTGGAGCACTCGCTTCAAAACTCGAAGGGACCAAGATTGATCTTGGGTGAAATCGAGATTTTTCTCTAACCCCTTGTCCATCCAGCAGTGATGGAGTAGCTGGATTTTTTTAACATCTGGTGGATAGTACTTTGCGTTAGACTAGCATCCTATCAAAAGGGTAGCAAGCACTTACTATTGTCCATTTCATTGTATAGAAACCGGGATGAATTCCAGCTCCATGGGCTCTGATGGACTATTCAGGGTTTTTTTTTATTGCTTTGTGCCCTTGATCCAGAAGGCCATTTGGCCGTGTTTGGTGTTGAGAGGGAAAGACTCAAATTAATTTATCTTTTGTGAGAGATGATGATTTAGTTTTCCTTGACTGCCACCTCCCTATATAATATGTCACCATTTGAGTGTATCCATGTGGGCCGAGAGGTCTTGTTGTGGTGAGAGTGTTGTACTTTTAGATGGTTTCAGACTAGTTACAAGGTTACCATTGGATCTTCTCTTGGTCTCCTTTGCCTTGCTTTTTTTCTCAAGTGTTTGCCAGATCATTAACTGGGGTCTTTTGACCTCCCATGGTAGGACGAGGTCACTTCCTGTGTCTTATATCTCCTTATATCTGTTATCCTGGTGCTGTCTGTCTTTGGATTACTTGGTTTTGTTCTGGCCCTAGAGATCTTGGCTGGGGGGAAAGCAGTCAAATGTAAAGTGGTAGATGATATTTTTTTCCTTGCAAATAATTTCTCTGTAATGAAATGCATTGTTATACATACATGTTTGTTTATATTGAATATAATATAATGGTTTGTAAACATTTGAGCGTATTCCTCTTAGTGGGATTGATGATTCAAATACCAGGGACGATATGTAGCCTGTAGGTTTTTAATGAATCTCATAGCTTAAATGCTGGTTTCGCTTTTTTCTTGCCACCCAACTATAATGGAATGATAAAGCTAACACCGTTGGACTTGAAAGATTTGTTGACTTTTAAAGCTGTTCGTAGCCTTGAACATTTATAGCCTGATTAATACAGTTTAGTGAGAATTACTCATATGGATGGCAAAAAACAATAACAAAGACCCGAGTGACATCAACTTCTATACAGCTTATTTTGCCTTTATTATAATTTAAAGTGCCCTTATAGTTTTTATAAAAAGGACCCTTCAAAGTTTTGGAGACACAATGAGGCAAATTTCCCAAATCTTAGCAAATTATTTTTTTGTGTGTTGTGTCTCAGCAGCGGGAGATCTTCTTTCCTAGAAACCCTTTCATCGGAAAAATAGATAATTGTTTCACAACAAAAACATGTAAATCAAAATGATTAAATAAACATTGTTTTTAATGGTTATGAATCAAGGATTTGTTGTGGTTTAAAAAAACAAAAGCGCAACCCCTCTCAAAAACGGCAACAAAATTATAGGGACGGGAGAGAGGTAACCAGAACATTATTAATTGGCTTACTGGCAAGGAATTTACCCAATGGAAACCGTACGGTGCTCTTATTGGCTAACCAACCAGCGGCCTCGATGAGAAAAATATCCGCCATTGAGACGTTGGCTGGGAATCGCGTTACTATAGTAAACAAGCGCTGATCAGCCGTTCATGAAAACAAGTTGCTGCTCGCTCGTTTAACTCATAATTATTCAAAACGATCTCTCTAAAATGATATAAATGTGACTTCTTAAGGTTTTCTTCACGGTCAAAACCACACAACATTCTATTAATGATTACGTCCGAGGCAAAAAGGAATATTGACAGGTCGACCGAGAGTTGAACTTGTGAGACGACAAACATCAATGCGAAGTGTAGCGAGAGTCAAGCTATTGTTTGTCTTGTCCTGTTCTATATAGAGAAAGGGATAAAAGTATAGCCTCGTGTGTGAGTGGTTGCGTGTCATAGTCATGTTTTTAAATTGTTTCTGTTGTTTATGTGTGTAGTGATGACTCTCTCACACTCAATTTCAATGCCGAAAGAGGAATTCCCGTACACAAGAAAGAGGAATTGGGGTGGTATTTGGCATACATATTGTATAGTATCTAGTTCTAAATAGATAACTGATTAGAATTATATTATGATATATAAACACAATGCCAAATACAATTCCGAAGTTTCCTTATTTCAAATGAAGTAAAGCTCCAAAACCTAATGGTAGTGATTATAGTACTGGTGTTAGTGAGGTGATGTGGTGTTGGTGGTGATTGTAGTTGTAGTAGTAATAGTGATGATGATGTGGTGGTGGTGATGATTGTAGTTGTAGTAGTAGTGGTAGTGATGATGATGTGGTGGTGGTTGTAGTTGTAGTAGTAGTGGTAATGGTAATGATATGGTGGTGGTGGTGGCTGTAGTAGTAGTGGTCGTGATGATGATGTGGTGGTGGTGTTTGTAGTAGTAGTGGTAATGATGCGGCTATGTGGTCTAGTAGTATGACACTCGCTTTCGGATCGGAAGGTCCTGGGTTCGAGCCTCGCGCTCGGCGCATAGTTGAGTCCTTGGAAAAGGCCCTTTACTCACATTCTCTCACCGTACTCAGGTGTAAAATGAGTACCTGGCCGTTAACAGAGTTGTCTTTGTCCGAAAAATTGTAATATCGCCTAACAGGCGTCATGTCCCGTCCTACGTGTTAAATGTTGACCAGGGACCCCTTGTAAAGCGCTTTGAGCACATTTAGTAGATATTGCACTATATAAAGCTCAATTTAAAAAAAAAAAAATTTCAATGATGATGATATGGTGGTGGTGGTTGCAGTAGTAGTAGTGGTAGTGATGATAATGTGGTGGTGGTTGTATTTGTAGTAGTAGTGATAGTGATGATGATGTGGTGGTGGTTGTAGTAGTAGTGGTAGTGATGATGATGTGGTTGTGGTGGTTGTAGTAGTAGTTGTAATGGTGATGATATGGCGGTAGTGGTGGTTGCAGTAGTAGTGGTAGTGATGACGATGTGGTTGTGGTGGTTGTAGTAGTAGTTGTAATGGTAATGATATGGTGGTATGGTGGTTGTAGTAGTAGTGGTAATGGTAATGATATGGTGGTGGTTGTAGTAGTAGTGGTCGTGATGACGATGTGGTTGTGGTGGTTGTAGTAGTAGTGGTAGTGATGATTATGTGCTGGTGCAGTGGTGGTAGTGATAATGATGTGGTGCTGGTTGTGGTAGTAGTGGTAGTGATGCTATTGTGGTGGTGGTTGTAGTAGTTGAGGTAGTGATGATGTGGTGGTAGTTGTAGTAGTAGTGGTGGTGGTGGTTGTGGTAGTAGTGGTAATGATGATGATATGGTGGTGGTGGTTGCAGTAGTAGTGCTAGTGATGACGATGTGGTTGTGGTGATTGTAGTAGTAGTGGTAGTGATGATGATGTGCTGGTGGTGGTGTAGTAGTAGTGGTAGTGATAATGATGTGGGGCTGGTGGTTGTAGTAGTAGTAGTAGTGTTAGTGATGATATTGTGGTGGTGGTTGTAGTAGTAGATGATATGGTGGTTGGAAAACACATTACAGGTTTATAATACATGATTACACACATTCTCTAACTTCATTTTTTGACAGCTTCATTGTGCCATAAATATACGCAACAGTTCTGAAACATTTTATTGTGGATTTTGATATTGTTTGTTGTTTTTCTTGTGTCGTTATGTTGACATAGAGACTGAATGAATGGTAATGACTACATTCTCAGTTCTCAGCCAACAATAAAATGGCGCTGTATGCTTTCATTGGTGGACACTTTTTAGGCTTCGTACGTATTCTCATTCGTTTAATTCTATGCTTAGGGAGCGTTCACATATTACGTCATCAGCTAGGGGGGGAGGGGGGGTCTACCAAATGTTGACATGTGTTGACATGGGGGAGGGGGGGGTTCAGACCCAAGATGATGTCATCAAAACATAGGCAAATTAGGCCTATTTTATTAAATGCAAGAGCTTCAAAAATGGCATTCCAAATAAATTAGCAAAAAGGTGAAAAATTAATTAAATGATGGAATCATCAAAACCAATTGAACTGCTCAATCCTCATGCATATGGAGTATAAAGTAAAACTTCCTGACCATGATTTTCCAATTGGTGAAAGACATAAACTAATACCATCAGTTTATGCTGGATGTTCCATGAAAGAGGATGGAACCATTGGTTACAGTGGTCCGACGTATGTAGCAATCCGCAGTGGCAAGCACGACAGCAGTAGTGCTCTCTCCCATGCTGAAGATTTCGATGCAGTCTTGAATTTAGAAGAATTCGACGTCATCAGCAAAGTTAATGGACAAATCAAACCCTAGTATTTGTTTCAGTGGATGGTGGTCCAGATGAGGCTCCAAAAAACGGACAGACACTCGCTGCTTGGGAGAGACATTTCAAGGCGCTGGATATTGATGCTGTATTTGTCTTTACACACGCTCCAGGTTTCAGTGCTTATAATGAGGTGGAAAGAATAATGGCACCGCTTTCAAAGGATACAGCATCTGTCATCTTACCATTTGATATTCATGGACGTCATCTTGATGGAAGCAACAAGACTGTTGATGTTGATCTGGAAAAATAGGAACTTTGAAGCTGCTGGAAAAATATTAGCCAATATTTGGTCCGAGTCGATAATAGATGGATACCCAGTAGTTGGAAAATTCATCCCTCCACCTGAAAACCCAAGACCCAAACTTCAATTTCAAGAAACAGATGATTGGAAGATAAAACACATTCGTCAATCCCAATATCTGCTGCAAATAGTGAACTGCAGTGACAACTCATGCTGCAAACCTTGGCGTTCTAACTATTCATCTTTTTTTCCAGAGCGTTTTCTGCCACCACCTGTACCACTTGCTTCATGTGATGATGGTTTGGAGATAGGCAATAATGGAAGATTTGGAAGCCTATTTCAAAGTTTGTTCCTTTCAAAACAGCTAAAGATAAATTGCTATGATGAGTATTGCCCATCTCTCAAGAAACAAGATGGGAAAGGGGTATCACTTCTCAAAAGGCGAACTTGCCCTAAATGTTCATTGTATCACTCCTCGATCACAGCAATGAAAGACCATTCACGAAAATGCGGCATACAAGAAGAACAGCAAATGGGAGAAAGTGATGACGATGAAGATGAAATTGATGATACTATTTATAGTACATTGCCAGAGGTCCAAGGCAGAAACATTTTTGAATCAATTAATTTTATGTTTAGAAATTGAAACAGAAATTCATCCCACTAAAAGACTAATATGCTATAAAATAATTTGCCTCCTATATTATTTTAAATTACACTCTCTGAAATTTTTTTAATAGCACCTGCACCAAGTAGCCTAATTTAAATAATGTTTGTTAGATTTTATCTTTGCAAATTTAAATTTTATGTCCCCATTGTATCGTAAAACATAAATTATCAACAGTTTCTGAAATAAATAAAATGTCTGAATGTGTTTTATCAAACGTTGATAATCAATGTTTATGGTTTGAAAAATGAATAATAAATATTGTGAAATTGAAATTAAAGTTATCTTTTAGTTTTTATTAAATTAGATGACGTCATCATCTGTTGGGGGAGGGTCGGGTCAATGATGACAAGTGATGACTTGGGGGGGGGGGGGGGGGGGTCTAAAAAGGGCAAATTTTTGATGACGTAATATGTGAACACTCCCTTACTGGAAATCCTCAATACTTTTAAGTCGGTATCGGTTACGACCCATCATTAGATTAAAGCACTCTTCCCAATCCGGAGATATCCGAGGGTAGCCGATCGTCTGACGTCTGCTTGGTCACTAGTAGGGGAGGGCATCCGGGTCACCAAAAGGTCATCGACGCTTTGAGGTTTTGAGAAGACAGGTCATCGACGACTGAGAACTTCCCGACCTCCATTTAGTTCTCGATGCTTTTCTCGTCTCGAGAATCTTGGTCGTCGATGCTTCTCGTATTGAGTCCCGAGTCCCGAGTCTCGAGACTATACTGCGCGAGCGACGCACGCGTTACTAACAATGTGTACTATCTGCATTGTTCACCCCTCTCTCGTCGGCGATGATTCCAGCGAAGCTCGAGACTTTTTTGCGTCTCGATGCTTTTTTGAGTCTCGAGACTCAAAAAAGTCTCGAGCATCGCTCTAGTCATCGGTGCTTTCATTCAATACCTAGTCATTGGTATTGGGTATTGACGTTATATCATATTTTAAACAGCTAACAAAACACAAACGTCGTAAATAGATCAAAATGGTTATAGGTATCAATGTTTTATTATTATACAAAGTGAATTTATTTAATGTATTTTAAGTTTTAATACAAAAAAGCCATCCAAAGCTCAGTTGAAGTGCTACTTCTCGGGAATTCCCGACTTTTCCTTGGTCATCGAGTTCGGGAAGTTTTGAGTGTTGGTGGCCGATGACTTGAGGTATCATCGAGACTTCCGCTCGACACTGGTCACTAGCCTACTACTTATTGACCTTTGTTGAACATATGTATTATGTATTGTCAGGTCGCGAGCGACGAACTTATCTGAAAGAAAACCTACATATTCTCCATCCTAAAGAGGGGTGATCACTTTAACTTTGAGAAGTTTTGATCAGAAAGGATTGAGTCGTAATCGTAGGTTACCTATTGATTGACTGACAATGACTTCATGTCCTGGCCAGGATAGGGCTGAAATCTACGGTGTTTCTTGTTTACGAAACTCGCCGATAACCATATCGCTAGTCTCAGGTTCACTCCCCACTGGTGTACACTTCCCTGAGTCTCAGGTTCACTCCCCATTGCTGCCTACTTCCCATAACTTTGTCGGGTTTCGTAAAAAAGAAACACCCTGAAATCTAATGCAATTTCAATATGCATCTCTTGCTCTATCCTAGGATATTCCTACTGTTTTCCTAAGACCCGATGCAAAAGGTCGGAAAAATAAAGCCGACACGATAGCAGGTTAATTAATATCTATCTATCACTATATCATAATAATGTGAAAGTGAAAACGTACCTGACATGATGGAGACAGATGGTCAGCGAGCGATTGGGAGGCCTACCGTAAGCTCCTCGTGCTAAGGGAAGTAACCCAAGTAACTATAGAGAAAAAATGAACCCTATTACCTTACCCTAATGATAATAGGAAAACCAAACACTGTAGGACCTTTACTTAGACTAAGATCTATAGCTAGCTAGTCTATAATAACTAGAATAAAAAATCTTCTGACCTCGATCAACGAACCCTAATGCCCAATACTAATAGGAAAAAAAAATCCTAGGACTGCTTTTCACTACCTTTCAATGCTTCAATAAAATGGCAGTGGAGAAACAAAACAATGGTCATGTTAGGAAATTTTAAACTTTCACCAATCTATCATGGTTTGTTCTAGTTTTTAAAATACTACTATACATGGACAAATAGAATAAATAAACACCTGACAAAAGATTCACAGTGAACGTACTAATTAAAAGAGATGCTAGCTACCCCCAGGAGTGTACAGAATTTTCCCCAAGAACTTTCATCATTTAACCTGTGTTTAACACTAACATCAGTCTGTAGGTTGTAATAATTACAATGCAGAGTGGATAAATCAACAACGGTTATATCGACAAAACGCTTATATATCAACATGGCATCAAAATTCCATTTTTTACGCTATATAGCATACAGATCGCCTTCCATGTCGACAAAAAAATTTACCACGAGACGGTTATATCGACATGTGAACCATTGATATGGCAAAAAGTCTCAGAAAATAATAACATTTAAATACGGTCAAGATATCCTGCAGTGAAGTGAAGCACAACAGTCAATGAAAATGCAGACATCCCGCTGTGATGTAGAAAAACAGAAAAACCAAGATTATTGTCCAATGACTTCCTGTGAATAATCATTGATGAACCTTGATTTAAGCGGCCACATCCCGTTCTGAACCGTGTCAGCTTTTCTCGGTACTGATACCAGTAATGGGAATTACCGATATCAATATTACTTGCCCTCGACATATAGGTTAATGAGAAACGCTACCCACATCACCCAGCTGCCTGGCCAATCCCTGCCTGGAACTGAGTGTTGGTAAATGAGACAGACCTCTTCCCATCCCCCACCTCCCAAAAAAACATTTAAAAAATTAAGAACAATCAAAACCAAAACTATTTCTCAATTTCTCAGAAATGTGCTGATGCTCAGCTTATCAGTCTCAATATTATGGGAAAGTCAATGCCACTCTTACTGGTACTCAGTCTCAATGCCACTCGACAAAATTTACGTTTTAGAAGACACCACTGCTGCCGAAGTGGAGACAGATGAGTATAGTGTCCCATTAGATATTTTAAAGTGGGGTAATGGTATTGAATGGTTCCCAATTTCCAAGCCCATGTCTCTTTTAGATTACATCAGTGCAGTCCGCCTAAAATTAACACCTGTCAACAAGAACTTTAAGCAAGGTTTACTTTATCCAAATGTACGGTAAACAGTTTGTGAGGTATCAAATATTTGTGCACATACAATCGATTGTGTCTCTTATTGCAAGAAAATTCATACATATTATTGTCTCATCTTTTCTGCAGACTGTGTTTGCTATATCTATTACTTATTGTCACATCTTCTTAATTTTAATTTCAGATATTTGACTCAACACAACATCAAGAATGCAAAAATCTTTGAGATCTGCTCTTATCTCCACACAATGCCTAATGGACATGATAAATGCCAAATCCAGCAATCATAGAATTCTTGATGCTGCATGGCATTTACCGAACACAGGAAGGATTGCTGCTGAAGAGTTCAAGGTTCAACATATACCGGGAGCTCTGTTTTTCGATGTTGATGACTGTGCTGATAAGTCCACTGGTTTACCTCATATGGTGCCATCAGTAGAGGACTTTGAAGAATATGTTGGTAACTTAGGCATCAATAATGACACCCATGTCATTGTTTATGACAACAATGATCAGTTTCCTTTATTTTCAGCTCAAAGAGTATGGTGGACATTCAGAGTATTCGGCCATGATAACGTTTCAGTTTTGATTGGAGGTTTACAGAAATGGATCAGAGAGAAAAGGCCTACCACATCAATTGTTGAAAATGTCATCAAAGAGAAATTTCAGGGGAAATTTTACCCTCATCTTGTGAAAAGTTTAGCTGACATTGAGAAAAACATAATAGATTCTGCATTACAAGTGGTCGATGCAAGGCCCAATGGGAGATTCAAGGGAATTGCTCCAGAACCAAGATCTGGTAAGTGTTGCATGTAACTTTAAAGCTTTAAAAATGATACAAATTCAATTTTACAACAGAATATGATAATAGTATTGCAATATCATGACGTAAAAAGATAAAACTTTAAGCAAGATTTGAAAGTTGTCAACGAATCCAAGCATCTCAGGTGTGATGGGAGAAAGTTCCAAAAATGGGGGGGCCGAAAATTGAAAAGATTATTCACCTATTTTACACAATGGCTTAGGTTTGACAAGGATTTTTTGGTCATTGCTTGACCTCAAGTTTCTATTGGGGACATATAGGTTTAGAAAGTCTTTGATATAGGAGGGACTGTTGGTGCTCAAGGATTTGTAGACAACAGTACAAATCTTATAGGCAACTGTTTTTTCCACAGAAGCCAATGTAACTCACGGAGATGGAGAGTTGCTGACGGGTATATTTGGATATTGCGCACAATGAGTCTGACTGCGTTATTTTGAGCAACCTGAAGTTTACTCATTTTGTCTAGCTTAATTCGCGCAAAGGGAGTTACAGTACCAATTTATATAAAACGGGGGAATTAATTAAAAGTTCTGCTATATGCTTCGGTATTAAATGACTTCTATGTACATTGATTGTATGGTGTTATTCACGTGGCTTGTTATGAAAAGATCTTTTTGCTTTATTTGAAAATTCTATTGTGCTATTTCTGAGAGTAATAGGTGATTTATTTGCCTGTTTAAGGATGCTCGGCCTTCTACACATTAAAATCTCAGTTTTACTATCATTTAATTTTAACTTGTCCATTCTTGTACATTCAAGATTTAATCTCATTAAAACAGCTCGAAATTTGTTGTATTAAGTAGCAATGACTATCCCGCACAAATCTTTGGGCCTCTTTTTCGCTAACGAAGTGCCCGAATTCGCGTCAAAATATGGGACGAAGCCGTTTCGTATATGCTATTTAAAAAAATTAATTACGACGCTGTTTATTGATGAATATGACTGAAAGTTGGCACACAGTTAGAAAAAAGGTCATTTTAGATTATGTCAAGCGACAAAACTCGTGCGATTACCAGAAGACCGTTAAAAATAGGTTTTTACTCTTTGGAGTAAAATATTTCTAAAACTACCGGGCGTGGAGGTTTTGTCGCTGACAAGGTAATACATGAACATTTTTCTTTTTGGTTGTAAAATTCATATGAATATGACGAGTACTTTTCCCGTATTTTACAAAACACCATCCTAATTTGCTCTTCAAGTTTCAATCTTTTAATCCACTTATTACGCAAGATACAATCAAAGGTCGAAAAAAAAAAATGCCGAAAAAGCGTCCCATATTTTCGCGTTTTTTTCCTCTTTGCGGGTCATCCAAATAAATGACACCTTTGAAACTGCATAACTTGTTTATTTATGAATGGATTTTCAAAATTCAAAAACATTTTTACTCAGTGGAGATAGGGCTTTGGTTTCAAACAAAAATTTTCCTCAAAAAGAGAAAAAAACATTTTTCACAGTCATTGCTATATTAAGATTGTAGGGGTACTGAAACATAAATTTTATATCATATTACTCTTGGGGGATGGTACAGATGGATCTTCTTTTTCTTTCTCGATTATAGGTGCTTACTGGCTTTATTATTCTCTCTCTTTCCTTTCCCTTTTCTCCTTGTTTTAATTTCATTCTTTCTTTGTTTTTTATGAATATATATATATATATATATAATTATATATATATATAATATATATATATATATATATATATATATATATATATATATATATAAATATATATTTTTAAAAAATTAATAATATATATATTATAAAAACAAAAACCATGAAATAGTGCTCAACTTTTTGTTAAAAGGAGCTATTTATAGTATAATTCTGATTATTTAACCTCTACAACATTGTTTCAAGCGTTAGCTCTCATCAGGAAGTGGAAGTGAAACTAGAGTGTGGTGTTTTTCGTATTTTTCTAGATTTGTGTTTATAATTACATAAAAGGTGTTGGTTTCTATGTTTGCATGAGAATGTTTGTTCGTTTCTTCTGTTGAGTGTTGCCATGTTCGGTTTTGTGATGATGAAGAATTTTTCTTCTAAGCAGAGGTTGCAAATCTTAGAAGAGGGGGAGTACGGCTAGGCTCTGGAGATGATTTTCCATGTGATGCTGTGTTGTATGTTTTTTTTCTTTGAGGTTCCAAATGTGTTCGCTTAGTGTAGTAGAATGTCGTTTGTGTATGTTTCTGAAGGAAGATTTATGCAGGTTGTATCTGGTTTTAATGAACACTCAGTGAGGCCAACGTATGTTTCTTGTTTTGGTGTGGTCGTGTAACTGTGGCTTGATAAATAACGTTTTGAGTCAGGCAATTGCCATTTAGTGGGCATATTGCCTGGGTCCTACAGTTGCATTTATTCTCTAGGTTATTGCTGGGCTGAGATGGCTGTGATAGTTTTTGTTTATTGTTGGAGGAAATAATGTTTTGTATGTTTGGCATGCAGGTGTATCCTATTTTGATGGTGTCTTTGTTCATGATTGGGTGTAGAATGTGACTGGGAGGGAAGCATTTTTGTAGTAGATTGAAGAATTTGTTACCAATAGAAGTTGTTTTATATATATATAATTCATCACAACTTCTTTCCAAATACAGAAAGATCAATTCATAAACTGGCAGAGTAAACTCAACCCCCTCCCCCTCTTCTGTGTGTGTGTGTGTGTGTGTGTGTGTGTGTGTGTGTGTGTGTGTGTGTGTGTGTGTGTGTGTGTGTGTGTGTGTGTGTTGCAGTCTTCTCTTGATTTTATAAAAAACCTTTTTTTTTTTCAGGAGAGTTATAATATTTTAAAAAATTATTACATTACATTTTCTTTTCTTTACAGATATCAAACCTGGGTGTATCGTGGGTACAAAAAACATACCATTTTTCACTGCGCTGGATGTAGAGAAAAAGTGTATGAAAAGTCCTGAAGAACTGAGAAAGATGTTCGGGGATGAGGACATTGACTTACAAAAGCCCTTTATAGCGACCTGCGGATCAGGTAAGAAAACATGTAAACTGACAATGCAAATTTTATTGCCTTTGAGTTTTGTTATGATAGCATTTCCAAGGGCTCTTTCACACACCACTCAACTCTGTAAGATCCAATCATTTAGGAGATTTTGGAAAATTACCAGAAATTATAACGGTTTAATTTACATGAATGCTTTCATCCCATCATATCAAGATAAAGCATTGTTATTGGATTATTTCACTCATGGCCATTCTGGTTGGGGTCATTGACCTCCCATGGTGAGCAGGAGGTCACTTCCTGTGTTTTATATCCCCCTATATCTGTTTTTCCCGCGTGCTGTCTGTCTTTGTCTTGGAATGAGATTACTTGGGACCCTGGTAATAGTCCTTGGCTAGGAGGGAAACTGTTAAATGTATAATTATAGCTTTTTGAGATTATATTTTTCTTTTCCCTTGTAAATCATTTCTTTCTTATGATGTACGATTATCTTTTGGTTCTGAGTATATAATGATCTGTAAGCATTTGAGTATATTCCTCTTCGTGGAATCCTGTGCTTATGTCTGGATTATACTTTTAGGTGATCTCAAACTAATACACATAGTGTGCTCTTGGAATCTTCATCTGTTTCTATTTCAACCATTTCCCTTTTCATACTTTTTCTTGTGTACTTTTAATTGTAACTAGAATTTTTTGACTACCCCATTTTTACTGGCGTTGAGTGACCTAAATTTTTCGCAAGCACTATAAAATCCTTAAAAACAAACAACTTATGGCCATCACTCCACACAGAGCTTAGGCTATCAACCACAGCACATCATTTTCCTCTCTGTGGCTATCTTTTCCATTTCTTTCCAGCTGATTTCCATCTTCTTTGTATCTGCATCAAGGTCACAACCCCAGGTGTTTCTTGGTCTTCGTCTTTTGCATTTCCCAAGAGAGTTCCATTCTAATGCCTAACCTGGTTGTCATTTGCTGGTTCCCTCAGGATGTGCCTTATCTACTTCCATCTTCTGTGTCATATTTCTTCTATGGATGGTAGCTCTGGACCTTCCATACGCCTGTGTTCTTAATGGTGTCAGGCCAGTAAATCTTTACGACAGCCCTGTAATCTCAGACAATCGTCAGATTTCATACAATATCGCTATGATTTTGTTCACTCTTTCATCATTTTGCATTTTATGCAAGCATATTGACTTAAAACATAGGTGCCATGGTGTCATGCGTTCTTAGAAAAAATTTCAGACAATTTTTTCTGCTGCCACCTACTGATCTGTTAAGATTCTTCCAAGACAGCTCTTGATAAAGCTGTTTAATTTCTTGGTTGTTGTCATTGTGGTACTCCAGGTCTCTGTCCCATACAATAAGCCTGGCATTTGAATTTTTGTTCAGGTTGACACCAGTTTGGAGCCCAAGATGTCCTTCAACTGAATGTATACTGCTCTAGCCTTTTGTATTCTTGCCTCACCATCTGCATTTTGTGCTGTCCTGCTACCCAGTTATAGTTGAAACCAAATATATTTATAGATGGGTCACAGATTGAAATTCGATCTTGGCCTAATATTAGCCGTCTGGGTATTATTGGAATTGAACAGTTTGCAATGGAGGCCATAGATATAGTAAGCAGAAAAAGATCATGAATGTGGTCCCAACTCACGCACCAAAGGGATGCTTAATGAAAATAAGTCTTTGACAACAGTGAGTTACAGAAACCATTTAATAAAATAAGTTGTGTTGTGTCGCGCCCCCCCCCCCCCCCCCCCCCCCCCCCCCCCCCCCCCCCCCCCCCCCCCCCCCCCTCCCCTCCAACTATAAATATACAAAGAAGGTGAATATAATCGTGTAATCAATACTCAATAATTGTTACCAATTGTATGTTAGAATTACGTAAATAAAAATCTTTATAAAGAGTAGTTTAAAAGAACCCCAGTCACATTACAACAAGACTGCCTCATAACAGTTATTACACCATGAATTAAACCGGCACAATGTTTATTGTGTCAATATTTTAAAATGTGGCTCTGATGTGTTGAGAAGGATTTTTACAATATTTTAGCAAGAATTCCTACTTGCAATAGCTGTTTCTCATCTGTCAGATCTCCCATAGTAGGTAGGGGTGGCCCCTTGCTGTGTGTTCTATCCCCCTATAGATGTTTTCTCACTTGCTTTCTTTCTTTGTTTGGAATGATATTACTTAGACTTCTTGGACCTTGCCGGAGTCCTTGGCTGGCAGGGAAACAATTAAATGTATGGTTATAGTTTTTGGAGTTCTCCTGTCACAAAAATTTCAGGATATGGAAACAGAAATACAGATGATCGCCCGCAATGCCATGAAAATAGGCTTAAGGACAAACATAACCAAAACAAAGACATTGAGAATAAATGCAAAACAAAAAGAACCCATCAAACTTTTTGGAGATAGAAAACGATGAATTTTGCTATCTTGGAGCTAAAATGTCTGAAGATGGGAACTCAGTAAAGGAAATAAATGAAAGGTTTAAAAAAGCCTGTAATACTTTTGGCACCTAAAACTTTGGAATGCAAAGAAAATTTCAACAAAAACAAAGATGTGCATATTCAAGAGTAATGTGTTATCAGTTCTTCTATTTGGAGCAGAATCTTGGAAATTTTCCAAAGCAAATGTCTACGAAAAATATTCCACATTTTTTGGCCCAATAAAATATCAACTAAAGATTTTGTACAAAAAACTGGCATGGCCCCATTTCTGAAACAGTCAAATCAAGAAGATGGAGATGGATTGGCCATGTTTGTCAGTGAAGGAGGGAAGGAGGGAGCAAACCAAAAAACAGCACCCAGATGGACACCTCAGAGTAATCACAATAGGAGAAGACCACTGGAAACCTGGAAAAGATTGATGGAAAGAGATGACATCCTTCTGTTGGACCTGGGGTGATGTCCGGAAGCTGACAGAAGACAGAAGTCACTGGCGCTCCTTACAGTCTATCTTATGCATTTATGAAACACCAAAGAGGAGTAAGTAAATAATTATAGTTTTGGGAGATGATATTTTTCATTGGAAATCATCTCTCTGTTATTTACTGTTATATTTTTTGTTTTGAATATACAATCGAGGACGGATATATCGAAATTGTCGGGACCACAGTAAAATGTCGATATAAGCATGATGTTGATATATCAGTCAATCCAAAAAATGAATGGGGAAACAAATGAGAAATGCAAAATAATAACAAGGGAAATCAATTTTGATGAATCTGTGGCCTTTAAAGGTGCCCATTAAAAAATTTATGATGACTTTCTTTGACTGTTATTGTAGCCTGTCTCCGAAGGCCAAGATTAATTTTATGGATCCTTTCCTCAGCACTGGCAAAAACATCAAATAAGGAAGCTTCCTCATGAAGTTGCTGTGCAAATTAGTGGACAGTCTTGATAGCCATTGTAGTGGCATGGTCAGAAACTGGTTCTGATGGTGAACTATCCGCATCGGCAACAATGGCATCTTCTAAAACTTAATCATTGTCGATTGGTATCAAGATTGAGTACCAGTAATAGTGGCACCAACCTTGCCGATAATGAAGAGACTAAGAAGCTGAGCCTGTCTCATTTACAGACTCATTCTTGTTTCCAGACCAGCATTGTATGGGCAGTTTGCGAAGACTGATAGACAGTCTTATACATAGTGATTGATGTGGGGAGCGTTTCTTGTTGAAAGCCAAGTATTATATTGATATCAGGAATTCTCATTACTGGTGTCAGTACCAGGAAATGCTGGCATGGCCCAGGATGAGATTTGACCCCTGATATCACGGCTCTTTGGTTGTTATTTTACATCACAACAGGATATCTCTGCAGTTTCATTGGCTGTTGTGTTGTACTTCATGGTAGGGTACTTTGACTGTTCATAAATTGTTTTTTTTTTGGGGGGGGGGGTGTTAGACAAATTATTGCCATTATCGATGGTTTATAGTGTCAATTTAACTGTCTTGGGGTAAAATTTATGTCGATATATGTGACCTTTTTTTACTAATGTTATGGAGAAGAGAAAAAACGGGACTTTGATGTCATGTCATGACAATATATCCACTCTGCACTGTATACTGATTTATAAACATTTGAGTGTATTCCTCATTGTGGGATCCTGTGCTTGTGTCTGGATGAGACTTTTAAGTGATCTCATTATAAGGACACCTGTAGAATGCTCTTAGAATCTACATCCCCTTCGTCTTACTTTTTCTCATGTGCTCTCAATTGTAAATCGAGACTTTAGTCATAGAATGAGTTTGAAATTGATGTGATTTTGTCTGTAAAAGTCATTGTTTTCCTCAGTAATCTTCCCTTAACCCACAAAACCAGCAGGATTGTATTTCCCCAGTCATCATTGTGGTTTATGATTCCTACAGACTCGGATCAAAGACGAAAAGCATCACATTGTAGGCTGCCATGTGACTCTTAAAATAGAGTTGATAGTTTTGTGATCTTTATTTCCCCAGGAATGACAGCATGCATGCTGGCTTTAGCAGCACATGAATTGGGCAATGATGAGGTGTCTATCTATGACGGTTCTTGGACAGAATGGTACCTCAAGGCTCCTGATAACTTGAAAGAGAATGTGCCATCTGATTGAGGTTGAGAGAGAATTTGCTGTCTGAATGTTGAGTTTCATGTGGTATTGCCATCATGTTGTTGTTATTGGAATAATTCTGATATATTTATTTATACAGAGGTGATCAATAGTAACATTACATTTTTGTTTTCTGTCACCCCCTTTACATTCATTATAAATCCACAATTGTTATCTATCAACTGAAAGAGGAATTGAAGAGGATTCATAAAACCACAGATATATTGACTGGCGAAAACCCTTTGCTGTACAACTTGGGCAGTTTTTGCCCGGTGAATTATATTTTGCCAATGGTCCTGTAAGGTCTCACATGTGTTAACTATGTCCTTCCTTAACATTGTCCTTCTGATTATTTGCCCAATTGTATACAGGGTAATCTCCAATTTATCTTCAATATATACATACGGTAATATCAAATCATTCATCTTTAACTTCATCATTTTCAATCTTAGAAACTAGACGACTTTTAAAAAAATTAAAAAATAAGGATAATTCCTCTCTTATGACCCCTGGTACTGTATTCTATTTTGCTACACTTTTTGACTTTCTCATCAGTAATGAGCTTTGCAAAATATATTGAGGCTAATATTTCTTTTTTCCATAGTTCAATGGTTTTTGGTATGAGCAACTCCCCTTTATTCCTAGTTTAATATTGTTGGGTTAGATTTCTTTTTCTTTCTATCTGTGACATTTTAGAGAATATTGTTGAACAAATCATCTGTTATAAGTTCTCACCCATAAATTTTCCAAATACGAAGTCTTTCTTACATTCCAGTATTACATGTGGCTTGGGACCCCTAGTAAAGCGCTTTGGGCACATTTGGAGCATTTACTGCGTTATATTGCTCTTGAGATCTACTTGGTGTGAACTATGTATATCCCCCTCTTTGCCTTACTGGTAACAGGAGTGTTGCAAGTAGTGAACTCCCAAACTATTTGATCTTTTAGGGTTAATTTTTCATTTTGATTCCATATATTCCTTTTTATTTTTTTTTAGTCACGAAAAGACATAAGTTTTTGAACAACTAGATATCAATTTGAACTAAACAAAAGTTTTGGATTTATCATTTTGAGACGTTGGGGAGCTAACCCATTAATCTTAACCCATTAACCCAGCTTACAAGGAGATAAGGTCAATCCTACGAGAGTTGTGGTGCTTGCAAGCAATGAGACAAGAGGGGTAATCCAGTTATTTGTGTTAACTTTAAGTACTTACAAGGTTAAATCCATCGTATATTAATGTCAAAAGTGACACCTCAGATTCAAGGGAACCTTATAATGAACATTGACCTCTAGTCCAATTGACTTTGTTGTGACATGCTGACATTCTCTTACACATCCTACTGACTAGAATAATCTTGATTTTTTTAATATCCCAAATTTTGACACTCTTTTGTCTTGAACTTGCAAAATACTGACGTAGTAGAGTAGTAAGCTTCACAGTCCGAATGATGCTTACTGAGAATTGTGTGATTCAGTCATGGTCGATAAGTGTAGCTGCTCTCTCCATCCATGTTGTTAATTGTTTCCATTGGGACAGAGTTTTGAGGCTGTCAAGATCTTGTTGTGAATTTAGTACGGAGGGCACTGCAGTATTCAGTGATGCCAAAACTCCGGTTTCACCAATCTGGAGTAAAACATCCCGGGTTAAGGGCAACTTCCGTCAAATTCCGGTGAGGTCAATTTGTTCCAAGGATACCCCCCTTCTTCCAACCACCACATCATTACTGCCACTACTACTACAACCACCATCACCATATCATCACTACCACAACTACTACAACCCCCACCGATACATCATCACTACCACTACTACTACAACAACCAACACCACATCATCACCACTAGCACTACTGCTACAACCGCCACCACCACATCATCATCACTACAATTCCTACTAAAATGACCATCACCACCACATCATCATCACTACCACCACTACTACAACCACCACCACCACATCATCATCACTACCACTGCTACTACAACCACCACCACATCATCATCACTACCACTACTACTACAACCACCACCACCACATCATCATCACTAGCACTACTACTACAACCACCACTACACCACCACCACATCATCATTACTGCAACTACTACTACAAAAACCACCACCACATCATCATCATACCACTACAACTACAACTACCACCACCACCACATCATCATCACTACCACTACTACTACAACTACAACCACCACCATCACCACCACAGCATCATCACTACCACTACTACTACAACAACCACTATCACATCATCATCATCATCACTACCACTACCACTACAACCACCAACACCACCGATTTTTTTCTTCTCATTCCAATCACTCGCAGCTTGTACCCCATTGCTCCACTCTTCACATGGGGTTCCTGACCTCCCATAGTGGGCAGAGAGGCACTTACTGTGTCTTCATCCCCCATATCTGTTTCCCAACTTGCTTTCTATCTTTGTCTTAAAATGAGATTACTTGGTTTTGTCCTGGTCTGGGCCGGATGCCCTTGTTGAGAGGGAAACAGTCAAATGCATAGTGTTGGGAGATGACATTTTTTCCCTTGTAAATCATCTCTCTGTTAAACACTGTATTATGTTTTGCTTACATTTTATATATGATGTGTAAACATTTGAGTGTGTTCCTATTAGTAGGGACCTGTGATTGTGTGTGGATAAGACGTTTAGGTGATCTCAAACTAAGTACTTTGATAGTGTGCTCTTGGAATTTACATCTGTTTCATATTTGAACAAATTCCCCTTTCTGCGGGTGGTTGGATGGGAGCATCACCCTTGAATCATGTACCTATGATGTTCGCATGGGTGTACGATCCGATAGTGATGTCGTTTCTTCTTCTCTTTACTAGCCTATCCTGCTTCTTTGGTTTGTGATTGTATTTTTGACAGGGGATATTTTTTTTTCTGTAAATCTTCTGCCTGTTTGTTCTTGGTTATTTATAATTTAGCTTATGATATCTTTAGGTTATGATTTTGATTTACATTTGTACTATTTTTGTTAGATTGCTTGTTTTTTTGTTTCAGCGGTCTCTCATATAACCTCAATTGTGTTGGAAGAGACCTAAAGCAACAAACAAACAAAAACAAAATTCCCCTTTCTCTTACTTTTTCTTGGTTGCTTTAAATGTAATTCTAGAACATTTTACACCCCATTTTCTTCCTTTTTACTGGCACTGATATGACCTTAATGTGTTGCAAGCGCCGTAAAACTCTTAAAAACAAAACAAACAAACCACTCTTTATAGACTCAACAGAGTCTTTGAAGTTTTTCGGGTTATAAGAAAGTGTCTTGCATACATAGTTCCGAGCCATGTTGACATAAGAATAAAAATTGTGAAAGACAAAATTATATAGACAGATGCAGATAAGTCATATTTTGAATAAATATTGATTATAAATATTATTGTGGTATTGAAAAATATACTTTTAAAAACTTTTGAGAATTGCCTGGTTGTTTTTTTTGTTTGTGTGCTGTTATTGTTTGTTTGTTTTGGGTTTTTGTTGTTGTTGTTGTTTTTATACTTGCAAGTATGCCTGGCGAAATCCAGTTTTGTAGTGCAATCCATTGCCTTGCAGTGTCAAAACGTGATAACCACCAACAATTGAGGGCTCCCAGACATGGCAGGTCATCATAGTAAAATTGCACAGAACCCATCTGATGTGTCATTTTCAGGGGATTTCCATGTAAAGTTGCCAAATCAAGTGTGTTCTCATTCAACCAATCTCCATTGTCTTCATTTTTATTCAACACAAACCCAGCATACAACAATCATCCTATCTTTTTAATTTTTAAAAATCGCAATATCCGTGTTTTACAAGATCTCCCAAGCCAGCAGCAGCACTAAACATGTTGAACAACTAGGTGGGGTCTTTTAGTGGGGTTCCTAACCTCCCATACTGGGCAAGGAAGCAATTGCTGTGCCTTCTATACCCCTATATCTGTTTTCCAACATGCTTTCTGTCTTTGTCTTGGAATGAGATTACTCTGGTTTTGTTCTGGCCGTGGCCGGATACCCTGGCTTAGATGGAAACAATCAAATGTAGAGTTAGAGTTTTGGGAGATGATAATTTTTGTTTTGTAAATCATCTGTGTGTTATGCACTGGTTTATTTTGTGGTTGTTTTACATATATATATATATGATTTATATATTATGATTTGTAAACATTTAGGTGTGTTCCTCTAAGTGGGGACCTGTGCTTGTGTCAGGATGAGACATTTATGGGAACTCAAACTAAGTACCTACACTGATAGTGGTGTGCTCTTGGAATCGACATGTGTTCCCATTTGAACAAATTCCCCTTTATCTAACTTTTTCTTGGGTGCTTTAATTGTAATTCTAGAACCTTTTACTATCTCATTTTCTTCCTTTTTACTGGCGCTGATATAACTTAAATGTGCTGCAAAGTGCCGTAAAACACCTAAAACATAAAATGGGTGGGGTCTTTTGACCTCCCATGGTGGGCAGTAGGTCACTAGCTATATTTTCTATCCGCTGTATATGTTTTCTGAGTTGCTTTCTGACTTTGACTTGGAAAGGGATTACTTGGTTTTGTCCTGGCCCTTGTCTGAGAGGGGTAAATAATCAAACGTAGTGTGTTAGTTTTGGGAGGTGATACATTTTCTTGTAAATCATCTTTCTATTATATAATATGGTTTTGAACATATCTTGTAAATATTTTAGTGTACTTTTCTTAGTTGGATCATGTGCTTGTGTCTGGAATCAAACTTTTCGGTGATCTCAAACTAAGTAAATTAATTGTGTGCTCTTGGAATCTACACCTGTTCCCTGGTTTGAACCATTCCTCTTTGTCGTACTTTTTCTTTGGTGCCATAATTGTAATTCTTTAATTTTTTGACTATCCCATTTTCTTCCTTTTTACTGGCGCTGATATGACCTAAATGTGTTGTAAGCGCCGTAAACCCTTAAAAGCAAAAGCAAACAAAATGTTGGACAAGACATGATCCTGTGTATCGCTATTATGAATTTCAATTCATCAATTTATTTGAGTTAATGGTGTTTAAATAGGGCCAATCCTCTATAAATGTCATTATACACTCCAGCACGGTTTCCTTGAACTAATTCAAATGCCCCGGATTTTTTCCTTATTATTCCTTGTTATCATTCCATTCCTTCCTTAAACTAATTTTTACCTCGAACACTGCTTCCCCGAACTAATTTCACCCAGCCAAAGGTAAAAAAAAAAACATTTTTAAAA
>NC_088364.1:17867340-17884840 GCF_034508935.2 Berghia stephanieae
GTGTCATTGATAGTTGCTTTTTTAAACTTTAAATTTATATAACTTATCCTCAATATTTATGTCTAGTTATTATGTTTTCATATAGAAAAATGATTGTAGTTTCTGACACAACCAAAAACTGAAATTTGATAATTTTGACCATTCCAACTTTAAAACCGATTTTCTTCATTTTCCAAATCCCGACTTAATACCGCTTCGAGGCGTAGGGTCACATATGATCGAGAAAACCATGTGATAACTAGTCACCCATTTGTCAATATAAAAACAATAACAATGATCAGATGGAGGTCAAACTCGTTCACGTTATTGTTTATAAACAACCAACTATGTTTGTCCGAGCACGTGTGAAGATGTGTCACAAATTCCATGTTTTGATTGGTCAAAAATCTACTGGTTAATTTGTTTAGAAGCAGTGTGTCCCATTCTCTGTGCCCCAAGTGGATCACGTGCTAATTTTCCATTTTCTCGTCTTTTCTTCCCGCAATCCGTATTGATGCCATGCGCTTAGTTAAATTACAACATCCGCCAGCCGGATATAATTGTCACAGTAAAGATTGTTCACAATTATCTTATTAAATTTTATTTTATTAAGAACTGAATTCATCTCACTCCAGTTATATTTCGGTAGGCTTAGATAAACTTTACCTTCTAATATTAGATCGTCTTTCCTTTTATAGCCTTCCCTCGAATTAATTTCTAATTAGTGAATACTTTTCGTTCTACATTCTGTCACGTAGCCACTTATTATAAAAGCTGATAGGTCTAACATTTGACACTCACTTTTTCTCTCCACAATCTATGCCGGACGGCCAGTCGCTCTATTCCTATATATATACTGGAAGATTTTTATCTTTTGGGACTTTGTAGATATTATATCTACACCATTAAGACGCCGGAGCTTTTAACTTTGATTGTATAATCTTCAAGGATCAAACCCAAGCCCGCTGTACTACACTATAACCTCTTACCAATTGCCTGGAAGTGGAATTTTACGAGTCCAATCCTGTTATCAGAGGAATAGATCATCCAAGCCCATCAACTGCCTGGAAACGTAAACTTACGAACTTGACATATTATCATAAGTTACGTAAAATATTCATATCTCTATTTGTAACTGCCACGATCACTGTTTATCTCTTTTAATTAAATTCCATCATTATTTTTTATTTCATTGTAAACAAATCGTTAATTGTTTTTCATTTATAGTAACTAGTAAATTCTGGGGCCTCATTCTACATATATCTTTATGCATAGTCGAGTAGCTCTTTACTCACTTGAGACCATGACATTTTGGAGGGGACACGTATAAAGAATTGAATTTATTTAGTTACATATATCTATTTCATCTAACTTTAAAGTTTAAATTGTAAAACTCTTAATTGCCCCACTTGATCATATTTTAATTGAACTCCCTATTTACAGGATTAATTATTTTTTTTCTTTTTCATTTCTTCATTTAAATGGAATAGCAATTTATCCATTCATTCTTTTATTCAAATTGATAGCATTTTATTGATTCATTCCTTCATTCATTTATTCATTTATAAATTATTCATTCATTCATTGTTCATTCATTTATTTATTCATTCATTCATTCATCCATTCATTCGTTTATTCACTCATTTATCCAATCATTCATACATCTATTCCTCCCTTCATTCTTTCATTCATACATTATCCATTCATTCATTCATCTATTCACTCAGTTTTTCATTCATTCATTCATTCCTTGTCCACTTTGTTATTATATCACTCATTTCATTTTGTTGTTTGCCTCATTCATGAATTGTTTTCAATATGTTTACATTCCATAACGATTCATTCACCTATCATCCAATCACTCATTGTTGTGAACACATTTTGTAACTATTGTAAATCTTACGATATTTTATTGTTTTGTATTTCAGACATCACTGCTAAACACTCTTCAATGCCTAATTACAATTGTTGAACAACCATTGAACAAGAGAGAGGTCCCAGCCACGAACTGAGTTGGTAGATATATCCTTCATTATTCTCTTTTACATGAGTTGGGCATCACATAGTAACTATAGACATCGTGATTTGTTTTGCATAGTGATTTGTTTTAAATGCATTTTTGGCATATTACTGTTATCGAAAACCACTTATATATTATGTTCTGAAAAGTGAGTCTTTAAAAACTAAATAATAATAAAAGGAGTCTACTAGCCGTCGTGTTATATTTAGTGATAGATAACTTGGGATTATTCTGGAATCCTATTATTGTTATCACACTCTAGTATATTAGCGTCATTGCGAATAATTGTACACAAACTAACGACGAGTCACACACATTGGTGATACATTTTTCGTAGTAACATAGTTTAGAGTACACGCGATTGACACATTGTTATTGACACAAGTCATAATAACTCCGCATTGTATTGACACATTGCTTTATAAGATATAACGATAAAAGGCATCAAATTCAACATACATAATAAGTTGAAATAAGAGAGAGAGATTTCTAAAAATAGAACAGTTCATTCCAGTAAGTGTAAATAAATAAAACAGTCAGTAACAGTATCCTGTCAATATAATATATATAAAATATCGTAACTAATTTATTGCAACATGGAAGCATATAAAAGATACTTAAGTCTCGCAAAGGACTTAGAAATACCCCAGGAAAGAATATTTTCATGGTGCGAAGAGAAAGTAAAAGAAGAAAAAGAACATGAAGAAAGAATTCGTAGAGAAGAAAATGAAGAAAGAATTCGTAGAGAAGAAAATGAAGAAAGAATTCGTAGAGAAGAAAAAGAACATGAAGAAAGAATACGTAGAGAAGAACGAGAAGAAAGAGTCCAAGAAAGGGAACTAAAAAGACAAATAGCTTTAGCAGAAGAAGAAACCAAAAGGACCCAAATGATGCTGGAAATTGAAAAAACAAAAACCGGTCATGAAAGAAAACATAATAATAGTGATGAATTTTTCGTGAAACTTCCACGCATGCCAACATACGATGAACGCTCAGACTGCCTAGAATCCTTCTTACACCGATTCGAAGTTCAGGCTAAAGGCTAAATCGTTGGCCAGAAAGCAAATGGGCCACAGCCTTGATAAACTGCTTATCTGGAGAACCACTAAAAGTTTTCTATACCTTAACAACTGAAGATGCAGATGACTATGGTAAAATTAAAGACGCTCTACTAAAAAGATTTAGATTAACGGAAGATGGTTACCAGGAAAGGTTTCACACTGCAAAACCGGAAAGTGGAGAAGACTTTAATACATTCGTGAACCGAATTACTCAATTTCTAAATCGGTGGCTTGAGTTGGCAAACGTTAAAACAAGACGACTTTGCAGGCCTTTACTATCTCACGCTGAAGAATCGAATCTATCAAGCTTGCAACCCAGATTTAGTCGCATTCTTTAAAGAGAGAAAGCCAGAAAACTTGGACAAATTAAAAATCTACGCAGAAAACTTTAACAGCGCACATCCATTGACACCCCTTAGCAGAACATTGAAGGAACCATACTACGCTGCCGCTGCTCAGAGTCCATGTACACCTAAAGTTCAGTACTCAAATAGAACGAGCCGATCAATCACTCGGAACACGCAAGTGAAACAAGATGATCATAGTAACAAACCATGGAACAAACAGTTCAATAGAGACCATAGCCGACCCTATCAAAACAAAACAAGAAATAGCACTGACAATAATACTGAGTATAAGAAAACCAACAAACCTATAATTAAATGTCAATATTGTGGAATGAAAGGCCACACAGCAGACAAATGTTACAAAATCTTGGGATATCCAAAAGAAACTGCAAATGCATCACTCCAAACAAGTGTAAACAATCAGACACGAGTAATGTCAGGAGAAAATATAAATGTGTATTGCGTGAAAGGTATGTCACTTTTAACACAAACTCACAAATCAGGATCGCTATTTTTTTGTGAAGGCAAAGCTAATGGAACTGATTGCAAAATATTGAGAGACACAGGATGCAGTACAGTAGGAATAAAAGCATCTTTGATCAATGACGAAGACAAAACTGGAAAAACGGTACAATGCATCACATTCAGTGGCACAGTCGAAACCTTTGAAACAGCTAATGTGTACATAGAAACCCATACTATACAGGAATAGTGGAATGCTGTATACTTCCCAACCCGTCGCTGATGTTATTGTTGGCAATATAAAAGGTCTTAAAGACAACTCAACAGATGTAAAAGAATGGTCATTAACCCAAGAAACAGCTTGTCTAGCAGAAACAAGAAAGATGACTAAGACGACAGAGAAGCCAATGACTATTTCTCTTGAACCACAACAATTTGACAGGAACACGTTCATTGAAGAACAGAAAAAGGACCCGACTTTAACATCATATTTCAATATCGCAAACAAAGGGACGAAATCAAAAGTTGAATACATCATTGAAAAAGATATTCTGTTCAGGTTACATAGGAAAATAAATAAAATAGCTAAACAACTGGTCACGCCGAGTATTTACAGAAACAAAATCCTTGGAATAGCGCACGATTCAATATCTTCTGGACATCTTGGGAGCTCTTCCACATTGAAGAGAATATCCGAGAATTTCACATGGCCTGGAATTACTAAAGACGTCCGAGAATATGTGAAATCGTGTGACACATGCCAAAGAAGAGTCGCAAAAGGCAGAATACCGAGATTGCCATTAGAGACAACCCCAGTTATTGAAAAAGTTTTTCAAAAAGTTGCAATTGACATTATAGGCCCTTTAACAAAATCAGATAGAAACCATACACACATACTAATACTAGTCGATTACGCAACCAGGTGGCCAGAAGCGATAGCATTGAAATCAACTACATCGGATCACATAGCTGAAGCATTGATGACAATTTTTACTAGAATAGGCATACCAAATGAGATACTGTCGGACAATGGACCCCAATTTACATCACATATGATGCATGAAACCATGAAACTCATGGGAATCCAACACTCATTCACAACTCCCTACCACCCCCAAGCAAATGGTCTTTGTGAAAGATTTAATGGCACTCTAAAGAATATGTTAAGAAAAGTGTCAGCAGAAAAACCAGATGATTGGGACAGATACTTACCAGCAATCCTATTTGCATATAGAGAAATACCCCAAGAATCTACAGGCTACTCCCATTTGAGTTGATGTATGGACGATCACCTCGCGGCCCGATCAATATAGTAGCCGACATTTGTAAAGGGAATGAGGAGGACAATAACGAAATTATGTTTGCTTACGAATATGTAAGAAACCTGAAAGACAGAATAGAGGACAGTGTAAGCTAGCACAGGAATCCGTCACTAAAAAAGCAGAGAAATACAAGGAATACTCCGATCGAAAAAGCAAGTCAAGAAAATTTGAGATTGGTGACAAAGTACTAATACTCTTACCCGATGACTCGAGTAAACTTTTAGCTACATGGAAAGGACCATTCAAAATAACAGCAGTAAAATCTAATGTTAATTACGAGATTAAAATTAACAACACAACAAAGACATTACATGCAAATATGCTAAAAAAATATTTTGATAGAGACACAGTGTCGCAACCTATGTTTACTAATATCGAAGCTTCAAATGCAGGATTTATCATACCGTTGGTCATGGGACACAGACACCCGAGACAGAAAAACAAACAAAAATCGCACAATTGCAACCACCTAAGACAGAAAAAGAAGTACGCAAAGTACTTGGGCTCCTAAATTTTTACAGGAAATACATTTACAACTTCGCGCACATCGCGACACCGCTAACAAATCTGACAAAGAATGGGTCACCGAACAAAATTGTTTGGACAGAAGCGTGTCAGAATAGCTTCAACCAATTAAAGGCATTACTCTGTTCAGAACCAATTCTTAAATTACCCGACATATCAAAAGAATTTGTTGTAAGAACTGACGCGTCTGATAAGGGGCGGGTGGTTGGATGGGAGCATCGCCCTTGAATCATATACCTATGATGTTCGCATGGGTGTACGATCTGATAGTGATGTCGTTTCTTCTTCTCTTTACTAGCCTATCCTGCTTCTTTGGTTTGTGATTGTATTTTTGACAGGGGATATTTTTTTTCTCCTGTAAATCTTCTGCCTGTTTGTTCTTGGTTATTTATAATTTAGCTTATGATATCTTTAGGTTATGATTTTGATTTACATTTGTACTATTTTTGTTGGATTGCTTGTTTTTTTGTTTCAGCGGTCTCTCATATAACCTCAATTGTGTTGGAAGAGACCTAAAGCAACAAACAAACAAACAAAAAATCTGATAAGGGCATCGCAGGTGTACTATTACAGGAACATGAGGGAACTCTAATGCCTTGCTTATATGCAAGCAGAAAATTATTGGACAGAGAATCACGATACTCTGTAATAGAGCGTGAAGGACTGGCCATCGTCTTTGCTTTAAAGACATTCAGCAGATATCTACTGCTAAAAGAGTTTGTGGTCGAAACGGACCATAAACCACTCACGTACATAAGAAATAACAAAATGAATAATAGTAGAGTACTAAGGTGGAGTCTATTTTTGCAAAATTACTCTTTCAGTATCTCTCACATACCAGGCTGTGAAAATGTTCACGCCGACCTACTTTCTCGATTAGTGTAAACACGTGAGAAGGGTATAACTGAACCTCCCATGCATACTGTTAGTTACCTCGCAAATTATGCCAAATCAGAACGCACAAATTCGATAATTTTATTTGTAAACATGATGACCCAACTTAATGTAACATTGAGTATTGTTTGGATATATATACCATACCCATTCATGATTTGGGAAATCTTCTCTTTATCTATTATTGTTATGAATTTTCACTCATTTATGATTAATAATTGAAATGTCAATATTCCATTTACATTTTCATTCATTTCATTCAGTAAATTACCTTCATATCATCGACTTAAATCATGCTTCATTGCCATCACTATTGTTTATCACAATGATTTGTAATCACATTGCCATCATGTTGTTCATCACAATGATTTGTAATCACAATCTTTCATTGTTATTGTCACCCATTCATATACCTACGTTAATATAAACATTTCCATGTCTAGTTAATAAATAATTTAATTGTAGCACAAATCATAACAATGGATTAATGCTAGAGTATCATGATAGTAAATTTACTTCCGTTTGTAAAATCTATCTTTCCCATAATGGTTAAAGAGTATATTTTAAACGTGGGTGGGGGGTGTCACAGTAAAGATTGTTCACAATTATCTTATTAAATTTTATTTTATTAAGAACTGAATTCATCTCACTCCAGTTATATTTCGGTAGGCTTAGATAAACTTTACCTTCTAATATTAGATCGTCTTTCCTTTTATAGCCTTCCCTCGAATTAATTTCTAATTAGTGAATACTTTTCGTTCTACATTCTGTCACGTAGCCACTTATTATAAAAGCTGATAGGTCTAACATTTGACACTCACTTTTTCTCTCCACAATCTATGCCGGACGGCCAGTCGCTCTATTCCTATATATATACTGGAAGATTTTTATCTTTTGGGACTTTGTAGATATTATATCTACACCATTAAGACGCCGGAGCTTTTAACTTTGATTGTATAATCTTCAAGGATCAAACCCAAGCCCGCTGTACTACACTATAACCTCTTACCAATTGCCTGGAAGTGGAATTTTACGAGTCCAATCCTGTTATCAGAGGAATAGATCATCCAAGCCCATCAACTGCCTGGAAACGTAAACTTACGAACTTGACATATTATCATAAGTTACGTAAAATATTCATATCTCTATTTGTAACTGCCACGATCACTGTTTATCTCTTTTAATTAAATTCCATCATTATTTTTTATTTCATTGTAAACAAATCGTTAATTGTTTTTCATTATAGTAACTAGTAAATTCTGGGGCCTCATTCTACATATATCTTTATGCATAGTCGAGTAGCTCTTTACTCACTTGAGACCATGACAATAATGTGCGGCTATGTGGTCTTGTGGTATGACATTCGCTTTCGGATCGGAAGGTCCTGGATTCGAGCCTCTCTCGGCGCATAGTTGAGTCCTTGGAAAAGGCTCTTTACTCACATTCTCTCCCCGTACTCAGGTGTAAAATGAGTACCTAGCTGGTAACAGCGTTGTTTATGTCGGAAAAAAAATTGAAATGTTGCCTAACTGGCGTCATGTCTCGTTCTACATGTTACGTGTTGCTGTTGGCCGGGGACCCCCTGTAAAGCGCCTTGAGCACGTTTAGTGGATATTGCACTATATAAAATCTCAATTTATAACCTACCAACACACAAAACTATGTTATAACCTTAAACGTGTAATGTCTTGATTGATACAATTTAGTGAGAGTTACTCCTAAAAATTCTCACTAAATTGTATTAATCAGATTATAAACATTTAAGATTACACCTAGTTTTGTTTGTTGGTACGTTATATCCGGCATGCGGATATTATGAGTTTAAAAAAAAAACCTAAACTAAACGCATAACATCAATAAAAATCAGATTTCTTCATTGTTATTGCTTTCCCCACTTTTGAAGTTACTCGTAAGCCTTTGATTCGGAAAATAAAAATGTCAAGGTAAGCCTTGCTTGACAGAAATGTTGCTTCTTGGTTACAAAACGCAAGAGGATCGCTGGATGAACGAATATTGCTGCGCTGTCTTTGTGGAAATTTGCCGTGAACAATGTGTGTGTTATTTCGAATGTTTCAGTCAGTCTGTCCTTTGTATCCAGTTAGTGGTTTGTTTCCAGAAGTCTCTGTCCAGTGCAAGTGTTCTAAGTTTTTGAAGGTCGTCATGTGTGTTAAGATGCTGAAGTAATTGGATGTTTCTATGTGTTGTTGAAATCAGTTCTTCAGTTGTTTCTAAATATCGTTTGTATTTGTTGAGATCTTGATTCAATGCTGTTGGGAGTGAAGTTCGTGTACGGCCTCTGTATTTTGGCTCTTTGAAGTAATTAGCCATTAAGATTTGTGCTGGAATATTTTCATCTCATTAGAGCACGTGCCCGAACAGTTTCCATCTTTATCAACTTCTCAAATTAGACTATAAAGGCATGAAAAACACAGGCGAAAAGGGTACAGGTAGTAAGAAATGTGTGAAAAACGGAACGCCGTGTTGCTATTTTCTCAATATGTCATTTTTCTAGGGGTATGGGATACTCTGTCAAACATTTCTCAGAATTATTCAATGAAATTGTCTTAAACTTTCCAAAGTTATCACAGAGATAATGTATTATGTCACCATAAAGACGTTTTTGGATAATGTATGTGTATTTTGAATTATAATCCAAATTATAAATTGTTAATGTTAACGTCAATTTTGTCATAACATCTTGATTCACAAGTTTGTAATGTTCTAATAAAAATCCAATAAGCTAAAGCTATAAAATCTCTCTATGGTGACACAAAATGTTGCAATGTTGACAAGTGGGAAGAATATGAAAGTTATTCCTTCATTAGTTTTTGTGGAAAGTTTGCCACAAGATTGTTATATTTTTTATGCCAGATCCCCAAATCAGGTCGCAAAACCGGTTTCAACACAGAAAATATATATTTTTTCACCAAAAATGCTGTCTCTAACCTATAACAAGAAGAATGATTAAACCGACCAATATAGTTAATTTTTTTTTTAGAAAAGACCCAAACCGCTCACGTTTTCACACTTATTACAAGTGATAAAGCATTTATAGTTGAGCAAGTGAATTTTTTCCCCTCAAGTTTTACAATGCGACTTTGTTTATTTTGATATTCGCCCATTTGTTTCATTGTCTCAGAAATGGATACGTTTCATTAATTAACTATGGCGTTCTATGCATTTTATAACGTTAAATCATGTTTGAGAAAATATGTATTGAATGACAGTTTTCTGTTGTGTTATCTTGTATTTTTGGTGTCATTCGAATATTGATAACATTCTGAAAAAGCTGTGAAAAGCTGTGAAAGAAGGTCTGACCAGAAGTTTGATTCCCAGTTATATTATTAGGGTTTTTATGTGCCACTCCGAATTATTTTCTCCCACTCGGCCACTACGCCCCCTCCCCCCCCCCCCCCCCCCCCCCCCTCCTCTATTGTCATAAAGAAATAAATTAAATGTTCTCGAATTTAAAAAAAACCGTTAAGAAGTCTCGACACCCGGGCAGTATATACGAAGTTAAAGTTTTCTAACCAAAAGGGAAAAAAAAGCTTTTTGTTTGTTTGTTGGGTTTTTTTGGACGTTGTCCAACATTTTTTTAAGAGAGTAAATTTATCTTTGAATCCATTCGAATTTAATTTTAATTGATAAGACAACGGCCTTGAATGAATGCATGCCTTTGGTCCACTCGAATTCAGTTTGATTGTTGTAGATCTACATCGGCGTTTTACACGACTGAAGTTGAGTTTGATTCATGAATAAATTACCACATATATAAAATTGATCATTTTGCCTTAATAGGTTGTAATCACCTTTTGCACGATCATAAAAGTGATTCCTAAACATACAATAATATTATAAAACACGTGCTTGGACTTGGACGCGGTTTCGTGCCCATTCGACCGAAGCAACACTGTGTGCCGGTAGTAAAGTAGTGCTTCCCATAATATTATTCACTCGTGGAGGATTTTACTCATATCGTGTGCAGAAAGACTCATAATGTAAGTACATACGCTATCTAATTTACAGGTCTAATAATCCATGACTATTGTTTTAATGGAAATGCCGTGTCTCAAACCAATATAAACATTTTTTTTTTTTGCACCCGTTACAACAATATTATGACAAGGCCGTTATTGCGTTGGATCATAAGACCTGCAAATATGTGAAGTACGCCAATGGCAGGGACTCTTTGCCGTCTTATAATTTTATTATTATTTTTAGTTATTATTTTTTTTTGTGTGGGCGGTTTATTTATCTTTTAAAATTAGTATTACTATTATTATTATTATTATTATTATTATTATTATTATTATTATTATTATTATTATTATTATTATTATTATTTTTGATTTTTTTTTTCCGTATTGTTGTTATTTAAAAAAATAACAAAGCTATAAATCCGTGTGTGTGTGTGTGTGTGTGTGTGTGTGTGTGTGTGTGTGTGCGTTTGTGCGTGTGTGATTCCATTTTTCAAGGGCCATGGCTATGCGGAAAAGGTATGTTTAAAAGCTTTTGTGTAAGTTATAAGATCAATCAATTCGTCATTTGATAATGTGAAAAGCAATACATAGACATTGAATGAATAGGCATTAAAGTTACGAGCATAATACTGTGTAGTTAAATGAGAAACGTCTCGAGGCAGGTTGACACGTTGAAAACAAACTACATTGTTCTGTCGTTTTCTGACAAAAATCTTCTTTTTTCATTTTGAGCGACGCATAGTTGCATCCTTGGAAAAGGCTCTTTACCCACATTCTCTCATCGTATTCGGGTGAAAACCGAGTACCTGGCTGTGAACAGTGTTGTCTTTATCTGAAAAAAAGCTTGTAATATCGCCTAACAGGCGTCGTGTCTCGTCCTACATGTTAAGTGTTGCTGTTGGCTGGGGACCTCTTGTAAAGCGTTTTGAGCATGTTTAGTGGATATTGCGCTATATAAATGCTCGAGTTTATTTTGGTCTAAAAAAAAGACTTTTTTCAAATATCGATGGAATAAGTTGACACACAACATGTGAAAAAGTCTGAAAGCGCCGAGACTTCAAAGGTGTGAGGTTTGAAACTCTTGATCAAAGTAAAAGTGGTGGTGAGGGGGGGGGGGGGTATTTTTTATTTATTTATTTTTCTTGGGCGGCCTGGTTTGGGGGGGGGGGGGGGGGGGGGGGGTAAAGATGTTTTGTCAGAGTACAGCAGCTTTCTTCATGCATGGCTTACTTAGGTCGTATTATGAACTGGAAAATCAATTTTCTTTTTAAGAGCTAGATCAGTAAAAACATTTGTAAAAGGAAATTAAGCGGAATAGTTTATGCATTTTATGATTGCAACTTTTCTTAAAGAAAAACAAATGAATGAATGAATGACTGAACATTTACATAGAGCATTTCGACCGCTTTACGATGCTAAATGCGCTTTACTATACTTCAACATGTCGCGCGAAACCTATTTTTTCAAACAGTATAAATCACATAATAATAATAATAATAATAATAATAATAATAATAATAATAATAATAATAATAATAATAATATGCCTCAGTTTTGTACTCTTGTAATATCCGTCACTGTGTACAGTCGGGTGTTCATCCACATCTGTAGAACTTTGCAAAGTACCTTGTTAAAAGCTAGTCTTAGTCCGTAGATTTTGTGTTTGACCCGGAAGAAATTGGTACCTAGCTCTTTTTTCTTTAATGTTCTGTGTATCTCATGAAAAATTCACCACAATCAGTCCAGGGAAAAAAATTACAGCCGTTTGAAATTTAACATCCCTTAAAACCACAATTAATTATTCTTGCAAACGTCTGTGTTAGGAAATGACACAAGATTGCCTTATAAATTAATAGTTTTAAAAGAAAACACTTTCTGTAATGGAGTATTTCGTGATTGATCAGCGTACTGTCCAAATGACATAGAGATAAGTGGGGGGGGGGGGGGGGGGGGGGGGGGATATTGAACTTTCACACCATGCATTAAAAAATTAAATTTGGACAGAAATATCGATGTATTACAATGACTCACTCTTCCCATTTCTTTAAAATTCTCAAACCGGAGACCTCTTTCAAGAGGTAAGTTTGAGGATTTTTGACAAGTTGGGAGTCGTTTGAATATAATTTGAAGTAAATTTTTGCTGGCCAAAATGTGTTTTGTCAGACTATTGCAGAGCTGTTGCCAAATTAATTTCGTTATTAATGATAAATTCATAAACTCCTTCCATTAGAGACCTTTGATTGCCTAATACAAATTTGGAATCGCTAGCGGGACATTTTTATTTTGTATATTTATTAAACTTTCAATAATATTATTTAGATTATACTACAATAGTGTTAGACCTACAATGTGATAAAACATAATTAGATTGTTGGAATGGTAAATTGTAAATTCTCGACTCACTTACAGATAGTGTAATCATATTAAATATGTGATTGCTCTCTTAGATTATTTATTGCACTGTATGGTATCCTGTTACACTTTCATCGACAATCAATTTGTTTAGGATTCAATACAACTCGGGTGTGAATGAGTAACTGGCTACAGTCAGTAATTGGATATGCTGTATGAAAGGGAAAATTGGTTCCATATTGGTTTATAAGGGAATAAATAAAACATTGTAAAGCGCATGGAGTATGGTGTGGCCGTGAAAATGCGCTACAGAAATATACATGTACGTTAATTCAGTTATTATTCAAATTTTCCCAGCCGTATAGGTTGTCATATGTATTTATCAAAAGCTCAGCCTCCCGAAGTCCACTGGTCCTTGCAGCGTGCAAGAGGGACGTATAATCGTTATGGGTTGCATCTCTGCAAACTGGATTATAGGCCTCGTCCCCACTGATATCGGCTGGGCAAGAATACTTGCGTCCCTGTGGTTTTCTGAGGTTATTATATAAGGATGAGTCCCATGTACAAAGAATTGCCCTTCCAATTCGTTTTCGTAAACTTTACGGGCTTCGGCATTGCTTTCGATAAATTTCTTTCAAGAATACGTGTCAGATCATTCAGAAGGTCGTCATCATTCATTTTCTCGGGCAGCGAGTTCGAGAATGATGCCTGGACGATGCAGCTTTGAGGCTTTGCCTTTAAGTTCAAAATATATTTTTCTATTTCGGACTTTGTGGCAACATCACCGTTCTTGCTATCTTTGGTTGCATTGTAAAAGCCGTAACGACTTAACGGCTTCTCGTACTGGATGAATGCTTTACAAACGGCCCCGAAACCAAGCCGACCAATTGCGTTGAGTTTAGATTCTGGGAGAGACGGACAGAACATACATTGGGCGTTGGATTTTAAGAACCCTAAAGGCACGGTCATTATAATATGGTGGGCCTTGAAAACTCTCCCATCACAGCATGTTACGATCACCCTAGGGTCTTTGCATTTCTCGATATTTCTCTGCGTACAATCGGACCAGTCGATGTGATTCACCCTTGCTCTGAGTTTGATTGTGCTGGGTTTGAACTTTTTTGTGAGGTGCTGTAGAATGGATGCCATCCCACCTTTTACAAAAACATAAGAATCACTTTTATTTGGCGTAAATCCTTGTATATCGGCATCACCCTTGTCATCGCCATGTTGGAATTGAAGGTCTTTGCAATGAGCAGCAGTTGTTGCTTTTACGCCAGGGCAGATCAGACCAGGATTTTTGTCGTAACCTTTTTGCTCAATGTGTTGGTCCAGTCGACGGAGTGTCTCTCGAAAGTAATTTTTAGAAGAAAGTTGGATATCATTGTGGCATCGGTCTCTGTTTTTGGATTTCAGTTCAGCTAGTGTGGTGATTTCGTGGTTTATCATCATGTTGTAAAATAGGGCTTGTCTCTCATCACAAAGGAGGGCACTCGGTGGTTGCCCGAATCTGTCAAAATATATTGTAGTAACTTGGTTAACCTACCGCCATTTCAAATACACATATAATTTATGTATCTCTCTCTCTCTCTCTCTCTCTCTCTCTCTCTCTCTCTCTCTCTCTCTCTCTCTCCTCTCTTTCTCTCTCTATCAAAAAAAAAAAATAATTAATAAATAAATTCATATACAGATAGATTAAGATGCTCCAAAAACTCTCAATCTTAATATAGTCTCAGATTTGAGAGTTTTTGACAAGATGAGTTATTTCAATTGATCGATATTTGAAGGACTAGTTTTCTGGTCAAATATTTAAATACATAACAGGTTGTTTTTTTTTTCAGAGTACTGCCTCTTGTTGGAAACGGATATGACTCTAGTAATAAAATTAAAAAAAAAAACTAGGGCTTTTGTATAGCGCAATATCCACAGGCTGTGAACCAGATGTCAAAAATTGAAATTAGCATTACATTAATCAGAAATTTTAAAAAAGTTCAATGTTATCACACCAGAATGAGACGTGAGTCATATAATATTAGGCTTTTCAGGAAATATCTCAGAATATCGTACACATTCATTTCACCTATCATCAGGTTTTCAGCGGCTGACCCTCGTGCACAACAGGGTTACCCCCCCCCCCCCCTCCCCCCAATGGAAATAGCCAAATATGCTGTTTGTCTCGTCTAGTGTTTTCAATGTACGATGTTCTGTCATGTAGAGAAGCACAAACTGTAAAATGCTTAGATCATCGACATGCATTGCATCCCAACCCTCTCTCGAAATAAATATTTACCCCTGAATCATGGAGGAAGGGCCTTCTTCTATCAGTCCCTGTTTCTTTGCCAAATGAACACAGAGTTCCATTCCGTTGGTTGGTCTATTTCCGACACGCCGAGGTCAATCACAGCCTTTGTCCCTGGCCCACAAGTAACCGTGTGAACACGGCCACCAATTCTTAAAATGACAGAAGAACAAACAAACCCAAACTATTAACTTTGGACAAAATGGGTGATTCCTGTGACATCAAACATCCTGTCTGATGGATTAACTATATTCCTTCATGGATGATGTGTTCAAATCTAAGCTTTCAAAATTCTAATAACTTCACTCTTAAAATCAATTTTCTTAATCCGCTTTACTCCGACAAAGAAAACCCGAAACGCCCATATCATCTGACGTCGTAATTTAAATTGGAAATTCTATATCATTTTATTATTGTTTCATTCCGACATTATACCCGATTGACACCGGGGGTCACAAGTTTGGTGCTGTTATTGGGAGTGGAGTGTGGGCGGTGGGCGGTGGGCGGTGGCCGAGTGGATAAGACATTTCATTGACCTTAATTATTATTATTATTATTATCACTGGCGGTCGGTCAATAGAGCGAAGTTGTTTTGTGCCGCCCTATATTTTCCGTAGATTAGCATGTCAACCAAACAAAAAACTTCAATTTTAAAATTTTGATAAAATTAAAAATTTAGCATATACTGCTTTTTGTTTTGAATTTAATATTTGATGACTCGTGCGTCGCTCCGCGAAGGTAGCGTCAAATCGGCACGTTTCATTTTTCCCCCGTTGCCTGCGCGGGGTGACAATGAGCGGAGGGTGTGGTGTGGTGGGGGAGTTTTTTTTTGTTTATATGAGCCAGTATTCGTTTGGCCGTCCTGTCCTTATCCTATACTCTGTTGTACCTTGAAAGTTAGTTACCACTCCCCAATCTCCCTCCACCCACCCTCCCCAACTAACTATTGTCTTTCACTGCTAAAATAATTAGGCCAAGACGGCCAATCTAGCGATGCACGCCCTGAGGTCCTACTTGGGATAAATTAAAACCCTATCAGTTTTATCACTGAAAGAAGAGGCTTTGCTTCACTTAGATATACGGATGAAGAGAATGGCAATAAATATATATTTTATCATTGTTGGTTTTGCTTAAATATATATTAAATATCAAAAAGAACAGTAAACAAAGTATGCACCGAGAAGAGCCCCATGGTACTATAAATAAAAATCCCTGACCCCACGGAGTCCTTCATCCCCCGCACACTCCCAACGATCCCTACCAGGGCCTTCTAAAAATAGTATCTTTTGGTCGCCTCGATCCCTACTCAACTTGTATTGTGTGCAGGGCCTTCTATTATGTGCATTGTCTAATAATAGTATAATTATAAAGATGTCGCTGATTGTGTGTGAAGTTAACAAGTGCTTTGCGTTTGGAATTAAATGTGGATTTTTAAATTCAATTATTCTAAAGTTGTGTGTCATACCGTTAGTATTCAGAGAAAATGTATTATCGCTGTTGTCATTGTTTATGAAACCTATCTGTTTTTATCTTGAATCTTTTATTTTAAAAAGTTATTTCTGTAATTTGTAACCAATCATAAATCATGTTGATTTTTTAATTGAAGATCGATTCCGACACTTATCCCCTCAAGAGAAAACAGTGGTGAAAGATTTAGGTCCACACAAACCAGTGAATTTTAACTTAGTTTCTAACACACCGAGGAGACAGCGCCGATTTAATAATGATTATTTTTAAAATGTTGAATGGCTTACTGCCAGTGAAAGCCGTAAAACGCTTCATTGTTTTTATTGCTTGATTTTTGGTGATGTATGATATAACGGAAAACAGGAGGATTCAGTGATATTTCGCACATCCCTCAGGCACTGAAGAAACATTCTGAATCAAATCGCCATGTCACAGATGCTGTTAAATATAAACTTTTCAACGTTGTATAAGAAATCAGTTGGAAACAGGACATGCTGCGTCTGTGAGTCGTTATAATGAACAGGTGAAAGTTAACAGACAAGTTTTGTCCAAGATAATTGATGCTCTTTTGTGAGTACGTCTGGTTGATATTCTAACACACACACACACACATACACGCACACACAAATACACGCACATATGCAAACAATTGCAATACCCCCCTCCAAACACACACACACACACACACATACACACACACACACACGCACACACATATACAAAGTAGGTCAAATTAAGTTAAATTAACTAGACCAATAAAATTTGATTCTGTATTTCGGATTTGTGCCGCCT
>NC_088364.1:17889840-17897340 GCF_034508935.2 Berghia stephanieae
TTGTATTGAAGTAAGGTGACTGACTTTTACCAAGACCACGGATGGAGTCCATTTTGGGAGTTGAATGGTCGGATGTGAGTGGGTGGGTGTATATTTGTGTGTGTGTGCGTGTGTGTGTGTGTGTGTGTTTGTGTGCGTGCGCGCGCGCGTCTGTCTTCGTTTGTTGTTGTTTTTCTCCTTTTTCCTTTTTTTTACTTTGGGAAATGATACTTTTTTCATATGTAAATGATTTCTCTGAATGATTTAGAAACCACACGATTGTCTCCATTTTGGAGAGAACCCCATCTGTCATCTGTATGATACCTTGGGTGGCCTTAGGTTGGGCATAGAGATATTTAACACTGCTATAATCTAGCCATCCCCCACTCACCTCTCTGTATTCCTTTTTCTAGGGCACTAGCAATTCAAGAATGGTGCAGACACTTGTTCTAAGTCTGTCCAATCACCTCTGTGTGTTATGTCGTAGAGCTTACTTCTAGGAATACACCATGTTCATTGCGCTTCACGATGCATTATTTATTCTCTAAGCAGAGTAATTGGAATCATAATTCTATTTCATACAGTTCAAGTTGAAGTCACATGTTCGTCGTTCTATGTGTTCTAGCATTTTCACAAAATCTGTCACTGCTTGTAGTCAAATACTCAATAACACCTGAGTAGTGTTACGAAATGTGCAACGTACCGTATCCAAGGATTTGAGACCTCGATCAGAGTTTAACAATCATTGTCAAAGTGAACAATATGGGGCTTAATTTATTAGACGAGTCGATGGGCTTCTAACCTGGGTCTCCCGCCTGGAAGTTTAATGCCTTATCCTCCCGGCGAACTCTCTCTCTCTCTCTCTCTCTCTCTCTCTCTCTCTCTCTCTCTCTCTCTCTCTCTCTCTTTTGTGCGGTGCACCTGAACTTTTACAGGGCTTTCAATTATTTCATCATTAAATTTGAATGATACATAGCATGCATGGTGACACTATTTAAAATGAAGCAGAAAGCAGAGAGTATCCCTTAAAGCGACGCCACATATAAGCAGGTCTGATTACCGAGAAAACAATCATAATAGGCTTAATTCAACATTTTTTCTGACCACCCCCCCCCCACCCTCTCAATCCATCCAGCAGTGAATGGGTAGCTAAGTCTGTTAGATTCGGCAGAAAGCACTTTGCGATCGACTAGCGTCCTATCCAAAGGATAGCAATCAATTGTTATCGCCCGTTTCAAGCTATAGAAACCGGGATAAACTCCGGCTCCGTGGGTCGAACGGCTCTGAAGAACTAGATACTAATTTACCATTGGACAATACATATTTTGCGTTGGTTTGAGAGTCGAGTATTTTCATTACAACAATGAACTCATAACAATTTGAGGTATCAGAATTACAATAAACAGGTACCGCTGGTTATCTCCTTTGTACAGTTAATCTTGAGGTTAAAATGTCGAATTATAGAATCGCGAAGCGACGTATTTTGAACATTTAATATATCGTGTTATTCTTTATTTCTAGACATACATTTATCAGTCTGAAATAACATTACGATTAAGTTACCAACTGTAATGTGAGACTTGTGGCAATCCTAGCTATAGATGTATTAGGTTTTATATTATTTGATAATTTGCTGAACATTCAACATAACTCGAAGTAAACATAGCTATGTTCGAAGAAGCCATCTTGAATAATCTCGAGCCCTGAATTTGTTGTTACTAAAATTAGCATCATATTATAGTGCAACGTTAACACGTTTGAGTAGATATTATTCAACATGCCTTACGAAACTTCGCATTTACTTTACCTAAACTCAAGCTATGGATACATCTTATATAAAGACTTACAAAAGCAAATGCAAAGAACCCCACTTAAGTTGTCATAAAATAATTAACAAGAACACTAACATGTTGAAAATCACTGTTAATGACCAATTAACATGCAAACGAGCTATTTCTGTCAATTGTTCACTGGACCCTGAATTACTAACAAGGTCTGCATGTATGTATGTATGGCTAATTTGTCAAGAATCTATATAATATATGCCCGACAGGGATGCGCTAGAGCGAAGGACATTAAAGGCACATAGGTCATAGCGGACTTGTGTTGAATGTCAATTATTAATTGAAGGCTCAATTTGGTGATCGCCCAAAACCATTAAACACTGATATTTGGAGAGTGACTGTCATCAGAGGATTATACAACAATGACTAAACTCTGACTAAACACTTTTTTTTAAAAAATTCAGCCATAAAAATTTTACTCTAAATATCTAGCCTCTATGGATTAAAATGATCCGCAATTTGCCAAATATATATTTTTTAAAAATCTAAAATATGATACCTCTTTGTAGCCTCAGGTGGGAGATTTTGTGGAGGCAAGGGGTCATTTATTTCATCGATATTTGACGTTTTTGGCCAAAAGAAAAAATGTGTTTTGTCACGTTACGGCGGAATGAAAATTAGAGATTTATCAGTAAGATATTGTTTAAAGCTGTAGTCATAAAAATACTAACAAAAAGGTAAAAATGGCCTCGATAAGTATTGAGCACAATATAAAAAAGTACGAAAGAGAAACAAAAAATATTATTAAAAATAACGTTTCGGGCACTAACGTCTTGTTCACAATACAAACAATAAAAGGAAAGGAAACAGTCGGTTAAAGAAGAGGGGCAGCGTGGCTCAGTGGTACGGTCTTTGCTTCCTACCCGAAAGGAACCGAGTTCAATCACCCGCCGCTGCGTTGTGTGGCCTTGAGCAAGTCACCTCGCCTTAGCTCACTTTGCGGCGCTGCTCTACGGCTGACGCCTGGGTAATTCCAGTCTTCCCTTGGAATAGACCCTTAAGACAAATTTCCCCTTGGGGATGAATTTATTTTAAGATGAAGCAATGCTTTTCCTCTCACATTGCTTTCGAATTGCTCTTCGGAGTTCTGTTTTTTTTTTCCTTCTACTTTTCATCATTTGGTAAAAAGAAGGAAAATATTTCTACAAATGATTTTCTAAAGCGGACAGAGGATTTACTTAAATTTATTTTTATTTTTTAATTTATATCAAAAATTTTTTTTCGAAATGATAGATCGTCAGTCGTCAGTCAGCCAACAAATAAATAAAACAAAAAGAAAAGAAGAAAAGAAAACCATAGATAATGTTATGATGAAAAGGCAGGCATTGTCTCTCTTGTGGCTCTCTTAAAGTGACTGTTTTATGGGTTTTTTTGTTTGTTTTTTGTTTTGTTTTTGTTTTTTGTTTTCTTTTCATCATTTATGTGACCCTCTGTATGTAACAGACTAAAGTCCTACCCAAAATGGTAGAAAACAATCGGCACCGACAGTTTAAGGCGATAGAATCCGGGATAACCTTAGCTCCATGGGGTGTATGCCTCTGAAGGACCAAAATACATGCGACACTCCTTCGATCGAAGGTCGTTTTCGTTACAGACAAATTTTACTACCCTACTCACCCATTTGCACCTGGATCGAGTGCTTTACCTACCAATTAAGCTATCTGTATCCCCGTTCAGGCTGCTGGGTCACAAATCACAGCATATGCCGGAATTAAAAACTTCAACCTTTGGACCCAAAATTATGTGGCTCATCACAAGGCCATCAAATCTTATCCAACCACTTCAAACCCTTATGCAGATATTATACGTAACTAATAGAATTGAGTAAGTGTATAGTGATCTCACTTATCGTACATTTCCGGTTAGTAATATATAAAAGGATCCATGCTAGAGTCAAGCTAAAAAGTGTAGGAGTACTAAAAGGTTTATAAATTAATACTTTATTATATATGTATATATATATATATATATATATATATATATATATATATATATATATATATATATATATATATATATATATATATATATATTTATATATATATATATTATATAAACACAGCTCCAGCTTATATCAGCAAACTTTTTGCGCTGCATAAGACCCAATGGATTCTGGCTGTTAGTTCCGTCTCTAGATCCCACGTCACAATATAGGCTGACAAGCGGTCGTTTCAATATTTTTTTCACAAACACACACACACACACACATACACACACACACACACACACACACACACAACAAACAAAAACAAAATCAAAATGAAACAAACTACCCTCTTACATAGAAGCATCCTCTACTATGAATACTGTTTTTAAAAAGTCATGGTTTCATTCCATTATTTACCTGTGATCTTTCAAGGAATTAATTTCTGTAAAACACGGCTATGTGGTCAAGTGGTATGATACTCGCTTTCGGATCGGAAGGTCCTGAGTTCGAGTCTCGCTCGGCGCATAGTTGAGTCCTTGGAAAAGGCTCTTTACTCACATTCTCTCACCGTACTCAGGTGTAAAAATGAGTACATGACCGTTAACAGCGTTGTCTCTGTCCGGAAAAAATGTAATATCGCCTTAAAGGCGTCATGTCTAGTTCTATATGTTACGTGTTGCTGTTGGTCAGGGACCCCTTGTAAAGCGCTTTGAGCACATTTAGTGGATATTGCGCTATATAAAAGCTCAATTTAAAAAAAAAGAAACACACACACACACAGAGGGCTCTGTACGAGGGAAGAACGGAGCAATAAAAAGTGTTCACAAGTCTGACAACCGGATGTAATTATGGGCTAAAGTTAACATTGCCTTCATGGACAGTATTTGTGATGGTTTGAATGTATGTACGTGTTTTCTAATTCAACAATGCGGCCATAACAGTTTGGGTCATCCTTAATATGTAAACAGGTCCACATAGGTTATAGATAGTATGCGCTTGGCTAAGAAGTTCACAACATTGCCATCCGGAAGTATAACGGACCAACACATAAAACTGTGTGTATCCATGAACGTTTATAGTCGGGTTAATACAGTTCAGTGAGCATTACTCATAAACGCGGATGGCAAAAAAAAATAACAAAGATCTAAGTGACGTCATCTTCGAACTATCTATAAGTTGCAGATCTGGGCCCAATTTCATGTAAGCGGACCAAATTTAGTTATTTTTAGTCTAATAAATGACTTGCTAGTCTTAAGCCTAAACGGAGCAAGTGACTAAAAATATCGGTTTTCTAGTCCCTGACTAGCTTAGCTCTTGCCTAGAAGCGGGCGTTGTAAGGAAGGTGACTAATTCGGTTATTTTGTGCTGGTAACATCAAGTTCTCTAGTATACGATGACAGGTAAGAAACCAGCCTTCATACTTTCAACGCAACAGATTTCCAAAGAGGAAATTAGCAACACATCCGGTATAGATAATATTTCGTTCCGTTACATAATTGAACTTACTTTTGCCATGATGATTCAAATCACGTGACTGTCGACTGAACAAACTACAATGATGTCCATGATCGACTGTCAAATCTATATTTAGGCCAATGAAAATTTCATTGAAACTCAAACAAATTGAACCCAAAAACAAATAAACAAAAAAGAAAATCGTTTAAAAAAAAAAAATTCTTGTTCTTTGAAGCGAACCCTTCCACTTTGAGTCTCCGTTCACTCGAAACTCGAGAGTTGATTAGATTCGGGTTTTGTTTTTGTTTTTTGTTGTTTTTTTTTTTTAGTCTTTACTCACAAAAATGTGTACTTTCGACGATCTGCACTTATTTTATAGTTTTTTTTTTTTTAAAAGCCAGTGTCAATAACAACAGGACACTTTTTGCCTCTGTCATTCGTAACAGACGTTTTTTCCTTCCGAATCTAGACTCTCTGAGTCTAAATATAGTTGCTATCTTGTCGATACTATGGTATCATAGTAACTAGTCTCAGACTAAGCTTGAAGTCCGGCCTCAGCAAATGACTAAAACATGGCCAACTCTGAAAAACCATGTTGATAAAGTTTAGGCCAGAAAACTCGTCTCCCCTTATCAAATATGATAAAGATATAAATATCGACTCTCATCTTGTCAAAAATGCTTATACCTGGGAATGATTAGGGCCATTTTAATCCATGGATTTTTGAAGGACGAGTTTGTTTTTTTAGGCAAAATTTAAAATATTTGTTTATTTTTCAGAGTACAGTAGTAATATCTTTATCGTTCAATTGGGGTCTAAAAGATTCGTTACTAATACTTGCGTGTAGCATCTGCATTGTAGTGGAATTGACGAAGAACCTAATTTGGTGACAGATTGTCCAGAGAGAGAGAGAGAGAGAGAGAGAGGGGGGGGGAGAGAGAGAGAGAGAGAGAGAGAGAGAGAGAGAGTAACAGAGAGAGAGAGAGAGCGAGTAAGAGAGAGTAAGAGAGAGAGAGAGAGAGAGAGAGAGAGAGAGAGAGAGAGAGGGGGGAGAGGGGAGAGAGAGAGAGAGAGAGAGAGAGAGAGAGAAGGAGAGAGAGAGTAACAGAGAGAGAGAGCGAGTAAGAGAGAGTAAGAGAGAGTAAGAGAGAGAGAGAGAGAGAGAGAGAGAGAGAGAGAGAGAGAGAGAGAGAGAGAGAGAGAGAGAGAGAGAGAGAGAGAATCTGAAATGCATTTAAACAATTTTAAATATTCCCACGTACAAATTTCAAAGTATATGTAACTTAATTCAACATTTGTTTGAATTCCTCCATGTCCTGTAAAATATCCTCGATGCGTTCTTCGCTTTCTGATCACCGATCTCAGCGTCTTTTAAACGAACGCAATACGCTTCAACAGTCATGACGTCACTTCCCTCGTAATGACGCATGGTAACTTAATAACTGGCTATAAACTATCGGAACAACGGCGGACGCCCTTATGAAATCTTTCTTCGACGAGCATAAAAGCGTATCCAGAGGAAAAAAAACCCAAACCATTATAAATCTGATCATGTTTTGACTTTTACACATTCTGATCACAAGACATATGAAAAATTCTAGCCAGCATGAAGAATAAAAAGTACCGATATTCTTTGTTTAGAACCACGATGGCCGCCGTTGCTGGGTGACGTGAAATCAGACTATTGAATCCAATTAAAGGCTCGTTTTGAAATTGTTGTAACAATGAGCCCATAAAGATTTGGGATATCAGACCTGAAAAATATGTACACCTCGGACTTAACCGATTGATAGATGAAGTAAAGATTTTCTGGTCAAACTAAAATCGCGTTTGACATAATACGGCAGTCTGCCCCCCCCCCCCCCTCCCCCACCTTTCAATTTAATGGCATTCGTATTTGATTCTATGACATTACAACAATATACCCAGTATAGTAATCAAAACTTCTGATTATTCTTATTTATTTATTTGTTTATTTTTTAAATCTATATATTTTTCTATTATTTACTTATTTATTTTATAATTTACTTATTTATTTATTTATTATTATTTATTTTTGTTTTTATTTATTTTTTAAGGTCATTATCCATATGCCTATGTTTATAAACCTAAACTGGCGAAATGACGACAAACATTGGATGTCTCTCGTTCCTGAGGTTTTAAAAAAACAACTTCTGACATTCTTTCATTGGCATTGTAATTAAATCATAGTATCATCATATATACTACTACCATGTTAAAGGTTAGTTGGGTCCATTTACCGTTATACTCTGTATGTAAAATGTTTCCAGTTGG
>NC_088364.1:17902340-17922340 GCF_034508935.2 Berghia stephanieae
CTAAAATTAAAGTGTTTCTCCTTTTATTTGATGGATGACAATTTAACCCCCCCCCCCCCCCCCCCTTCTTTCTCTTTCTTTTTTTTATTTATTTTTATTTTTTGTTGTTGTTTTTTTTTGGTGTTTTTTTAGAGGGCGGGGAATTTATATGAGAGAAAAGAAATTATATATATATATATATATATATATATATATATATATATATATATATATATATATATATATATATATATATATATATATATATTTAAATAAAGAAAGAAATTCTGTTTTTGTATGGACCATCTAAATATAGGTGAATATAAAAATTAGTCCTTCAGAGCCATAAGGTGCTTGGAACCGAAGTTTATTCCTGTTTCTATGGCGTGAAACGGACAATAGCAATTGGGTAGGACGCTAGTCTGTCGCAAAGTACTTTCCGTCTGATCTAACAGACCCAGCTACAGCTATCCAATCACTCCTGGGTAGACAGGAGGGGGGGGGGGTGTCAGAAAATTAATTATCTCGACTTACCCGGGATCGATCTCAATCAATCGTGTGAAGCGAGTGCTCTACCAACTCAGCGATCTGGACCCCCCGCCACCCATAGTCGAATAAAGGTCTATTCTTACTATCCTGTACTCGTCTCCCAACATATGATAATTTGGATTATTCAGGCTAAAGTCTTGAAGCGAGCGCGTCTTTGAATAGGGTGTGTCTTTTTTTACGAAACCCGCCGAAACCCTGCGAAACCCGCCGAAACCCGCCGAAACCCGACGAAACCCGACGAATCCCGACAAAGTTATGGGAAGTAGGTGGCTGTGGGGAGTGAACCTAGAACTCAGGGAAGTGTACACCATTGGGGAGTGAACCTGGGACTGGGTTTCGGCGGGTTTCGTAAAAAAGAACCAGTGCTTTTTTACGAAACCCGCCGAAACCCGCCGAAACCCGGCGAAACCCGACAATATCCAGCAAAGTTATGGGAAGTAGACAACTGTGGGGAGTGAACCCGATACTCAGGGAAGTGTACACCAGTCGGGAGTGAACCTGAGACTATGGTTATCGGCCGGTTTCGGCGGGTTTCGTAAAAAAGAATTAGTGCTTTATTACGAAACCCGCCGAAACCCGTCGAAACCCGACAATATCCGGCAAAGTTATGGGAGTTTGGCAACAGTGGGGGGTGATCCTGGGAGTCAGGGAATTGCACACCAGTGGGGAGTTAACCTGGGACTGTGTAAAAAGGATATCAGTGGGAAATAAACCTGGGACTAAAGGGAGATGGATACCATTGAAAGTTGAAGCCGGATATGGGAGTTGAGTACCAGAGGAGAATGAACCTGACACTATAGAAGGTGGGCGCCAGTGGGGAGTGAACCTGGGACTCAGGGAATTTCACACCAGTGGGGAGTTAACCTGGGACTCTGTAAAAAGGATATCAGTGGGAAATAAACCTGGGACTAAAGGGAGATGGATACCATCGAAAGTTGAAGCCGGATATGAGAGTTTGGTACCAGAGGAGAATGAACCTGACACTATAAGAGGTGGGCGCCAGTGAGGAGTGAACCTGGGACTATGTAAACAGGATATCAGTGGGAAATACACCTGGGACTAAAGGGAGGTGGATACCATTGGGAGTTGAAGCCGGATTTGGGAGTTGGGTACCAGAGGAGAGAAAAACCTGACACTATAGGAGGTGGGCGCCAGTGGGGAGTGAACCTGGGACTATGTAAAAAGGATATCGGAAATAAACCTGGGACTAAAGGGAGATGAATACCATTGAAAGTTGAAGCCGGATATGAGAGTTTGGTACCAGAGGAGAATGAACCTGACACTATAGGAGGTGGGCGCCAGTGGGGAGTGAACCTGGGACTATGTAAACAGGATATCATTGGGAAATAAACCTGGGACTAAAGGGAGATGGATACCATTGAAAGTTGAAGCCGGATATGAGAGTTTGGTACCAGAGGAGAATGAACCTGACACTATAGGAGGTGGGCGCCAGTGAGGAGTGAACCTGGGACTTTTTTACATTGTCCCAGGTTCATCCCCACTGGCGCCCACCCCCTATAGTGTCAGGTTCATTCTTCTCTGGTACCAAACTCTCATATCCGGCTTCAACTCCCAATGGTATCCATTTCCCTTTAGTCCCAGGTTTATTTCCTACTGATATCCTGTTTACAGAGTCCTAGGTTCACTCCCCACTGGCGCCCACCTCCTATAGTGTCAGGTTTCTCTCTCCTCTGGTACCCAACTCCCAAATCCGGCTTCAACTCCCAATGGTATCCACCTCCATTTAGTCCCAGGTTTATTTCCCACTGATATCCTGTTTACATAGTCCCAGGTTCACTCCCCACTGGCGCCCACCTCCTCTAGTGTCAGTTTCATTCTCCTCTGGTACCAAACTCTCATATCCGGCTTCAACTTTCAATGGTATCCATCTCCCTTTAGTCCCAGGTTTATTTCCCACTGATATCCTGTTTACAGAGTCCCAGGTTCACTCCCAAATGGCGCCCACCTCCTATAGTGTCAGGTTCATTCTCCAGTGGTACCAAACTCTCATATCCGGCTTCAACTTTCAACGGTATCCATCTCCCTTTCGTCCCAGGTTTATTTCCTACTGCTATCCTTTTTACATTGTCCCAGGTTCACTCCCCACTGGCGCCCACCTCCTAAAGTGTCAGGTTCATTCTCCTCTGGTACTCAACTCCCATATCCGGCTTCAACTTTCAATGGTATTCATCTCCCTTTAGTCCCAGGTTTATTTCCCACTGATATCCTTTTTACATAGTCCCAGGTTCACTCCCCACTGGCGCCCACCTCCTATAGTGTCAGGTTTCTCTCTCCTCTGGTACCCAACTCCCAAATCCGGCTTCAACTCCCAATGGTATCCACCTCCCTTTAGTCCCAGGTTTATTTCCCACTAATATCGTGTTTACATAGTCCCAGGTTCACTCCTCACTGGCGCCCACCTCCTATAGTGTCAGGTTCATTCTCCTCTGGTACCAAACTCTCATATCCGGCTTCAACTTTCAATGGTATCCATCTCCCTTTAGTCCCAGGTTTATTTCCCAATGATATCCTGTTTACATAGTCCCAGGTTCACTCCCCACTGGCGCCCACCTCCTAAAGTGTCAGGTTCATTCTCCTCTGGTACCAAACTCTCATATCCGGCTTCAACTTTCAATGGTATCCATCTCCCTTTAGTCCCAGGTTTATTTCCCACTAATATCCTGTTTACATAGTCCCAGGTTCACTCCCCACTGGCGCCCACCTCCTATAGTGTCAGGTTTCTCTCTCCTCTGGTACCCAACTCCCAAATCCGGCTTCAACTCCCAATAATTATGGTATCCACCTCCCTTTAGTCCCAGGTTTATTTCCCACTAATATCGTGTTTACATAGTCCCAGGTTCACTCCTCACTGGCGCCCACCTCCTATAGTGTCAGGTTCATTCTCCTCTGGTACCAAACTCTCATATCCGGCTTCAACTTTCAATGGTATCCATCTCCCTTTAGTCCCAGGTTTATTTCCCAATGATATCCTGTTTACATAGTCCCAGGTTCACTCCCCACTGGCGCCCACCTCCTAAAGTGTCAGGTTCATTCTCCTCTGGTACCAAACTCTCATATCCGGCTTCAACTTTCAATGGTATCCATCTCCCTTTAGTCCCAGGTTTATTTCCCACTGATATCCTGTTTACATAGTCCCAGGTTCACTCCCCACTGGCGCCCACCTCCTATAGTGTCAGGTTTCTCTCTCCTCTGGTACCCAACTCCCAAATCCGGCTTCAACTCCCAATAATTATGGTATCCACCTCCCTTTAGTCCCAGGTTTATTTCCCACTGATATCCTGTTTACATAGTCCCAGGTTCACTCCTCACTGGCGCCCACCTCCTATAGTGTCAGGTTCATTCTCCTCTGGTACCAAACTCTCATATCCGGCTTCAACTTTCAATGGTATCCATCTCCCTTTAGTCCCAGGTTTATTTCCCACTGATATCCTTTTTACATAGTCCCAGGTTCACTCCCCACTGGCGCCCACCTCCTATAGTGTCAGGTTTCTCTCTCCTCTGGTACCCAACTCCCAAATCCGGCTTCAACTCCCAATGGTATCCATCTCCCTTTAGTCCCAGGTTTATTTCCCACTGATATCCTTTTTACAGAGTCCCAGGTTAACTCCCCACTGGTGTGAAATTCCCCGAGTTCCAGGTTCACTCCCCACTGGCGCCCACCTTCTATAGTGTCAGGTTCATTCTCCTCTGGTACTCAACTCCCATATCCGGCTTCAACTTTCAATGGTATCCATCTCCCTTTAGTCCCAGGTTTATTTCCCACTGATATCCTTTTTACACAGTCCCAGGTTAACTCCCCACTGGTGTGCAATTCCCTGACTCCCAGGATCACCCCCCACTGTTGCCAAACTCCCATAACTTTGCCGGATATTGTCGGGTTTCGGCGGGTTTCGGCGGGTTTCGTAATAAAGCACTAATTCTTTTTTACGAAACCCGCCGAAACCGGCCGATAACCTTAGTCTCAGGTTCACTCCCGACTGGTGTACACTTCCCTGAGTATCGGGTTCACTCCCCACAGTTGTCTACTTCCCATAACTTTGCTGGATATTGTCGGGTTTCGCCGGGTTTCGGCGGGTTTCGGCGGGTTTCGTAAAAAAGCACTGGTTCTTTTTTACGAAACCCGCCGAAACCCACTCCCAGGTTCACTCCCCAATGGTGTACACTTCCCTGAGTCCTAGGTTCACTCCCCACAGCCACCTACTTCCCATAACTTTGTCGGGATTCGTCGGGTTTCGTCGGGTTTCGGCGGGTTTCGGCGGGTTTCGGCGGGTTTCGTAAAAAAGACACACCGCTTTGAATATTCTCCACCAGTATCGATTGGTGTTTAATAGTGCGGGGCGGTCCTTGGCAAGCTTAAGGACCACGGTCCTACGGTCCTTGGGAAATGAAGACCGCAAGAACCGGTCCTAGGACCGGTCCTTTTCGACATTGAACATTCCCGAGAGACTGTTGGAAATTCGAACCGGTTTGACCTTTGAGAGCGTGGGATCGTTCATTCTTGAACCGTTAAAGACCGCTACACGATGAAAACCGTGGCCTACAGGAGTAAAACACACGGAGTAGTCACACTCATTTCAAATTGTAACCTAATTAGAGAAGAGGGGTGATGCCTTCTTTATTTGCTCACCGTACTTCATTGTTACTTCGATAATTTAATAAAATTTGAAATTTATCCCCATGAACGGAGATAATGGCATCGCCCAAGGCGTTGATCGAGTTGTTCGTGGCGTTGATACACACACGCAACTCCTACCCCCCCCCCCCCCCCCCACACACACACACACACATTAGAGGGCAGCGAGCATTGAAGAGTAAGAGAGAGACGTGAAGTTATAATAAGAGGGGGTGGATGAGGTGATAAGAGGGGTCGATGGTGACTTTTCGCCAGATCTAACAAACTCAGCTACCCATTCATTGCTGAGTAGACAGGGATTCAGAAAAAAATCGACTGCACCCGGGATCGATCTCTGGCCCTTTGCGTATAAAGAGAGTGCTCTATCAACTGAGCTATCGGGGTCCCCAAATATTCTATTGGACTTTTTTTAAATTCAGACGTTATAACTGGTTTTTTTTGGAAGGAAGAAACTAATGAAACTCATATTATTTGATTAGTAAAAACATCAAACGAAATTTTAATATTATTGTATTATTTTAAATGACAACACTGCGATAGAAAGGAGTGGTGACAAGAGATGGACAAAAGAAAACAAAAAATCGGATTTGCTACTTGCTAGGTTCGACACACACACACACACTCACACACACACACACACACACAAACACACACATCTTTTGTAGTCACATACATTTCAAATAATAACCCATTAGAGAAGAGGGGTCATGCCTTCACCATAGATCATTGTCATTGCGATCATTATGGTGTAGTAAATTTTGAAATTTACCCCGTATAATGGAATCGTCCAAGGCGTGCGCCTCCTGTTCCCCCCATCTCACACACGAAAGGGCGGTTTGCGGAGTGGAGGTTGGTGGTCGTCTGCCTGTATGGTCGTTTGTGTCGTTTAGTGTATGGCAAAGGGGGGTGGGTGCGATTATTAAGTGGGATGGGTGGTGATTGGTGGAAGATAGGCAACCGAAGCAACGAATCGCTGGGGAAGTAGTAGGCTATGGCGCGAGACCGTAGGACCGTGGTCCTTGCAAGGACCGCCCCGCACTAGTTGAAAGGTAATAAGAAGTGAGGACCGCCGCCGATCTTCCCCTCTGGGACCGGTCTTCGGTTCACAGCTAAAAGACCGTCGGACCGCGGTCCAGACCGGTCTTCAGCGCGGCACTAGTGTTTAAGCACTTAACTGTCATACTCTGGAAAAATACGTATTTAAAAATTTGGCCTGAAAACTCGTTTTGTTTTATTGTTATTGTTTTTTGTTGTTGTTTTTTTTTTTTTTTTTTTTTTTTTTTTTTTTGGGGCGGGGGGGGGGGGGGGTGTGCGGCTATATGGTCTTGTGGTATGGCACTCGCTTTCGGATCGGAAGCTCCGGGGTTCAAGCCTCGCTCGGCGCATAGTTAAGTCATTGGAAAAGCATCGTTACCCACATTCTCTCACCGTACCCGGGTGTAAAATGAGTACCTGGCCCGTTAACAGCGTTGTCCCAGTCTGAATAAAAAATTGTATTATCGCCTAACAGGCGTCAAGTCTCCTTATTTATGTTACGTGTTGCTGTTGGTCAGGGACCTTTTGTAAAGCGCTTTGAGCACGTTTAGTAAATATTGCGCTATATAAAAAAAAGGGGGGGGGGGGTGTCTAGTGGCGGTCCAGACCGGTCTTCAGCGCGGCACTAGTGTCGAACCTAGCAAGTAGCAAATCCGATTTTTTGTTTTCTTTTGTCCATCTCTTGTCACCACTCCTTTCTATCGCAGTGTTGTCATTTAAAATAATACAATAATATTAAAATTTCGTTTGGTGTTTTTACTAATCAAATAATATGAGTTTCATTAGTTTCTTCCTTCCAAAAAACCCAGTTATAACGTCTGAATTTTAAAAAAGTCCAATAGAATATTTGGGGACCCCGATAGCTCAGTTGATAGAGCACTCTCTTTATACGCAAAGGGCCAGAGATCGATCCCGGGTGCAGTCGATTTTTTTCTGAATCCCTGTCTACTCAGCAATGAATGGGTAGCTGAGTTTGTTAGATCTGGCGAAAAGTCACCATCGACCCCTCTTATCACCTCATCCACCCCCTCTTATTATAACTTCACGTCTCTCTCTTACTCTTCAATGCTCGCTGCCCTCTAATGTGTGTGTGTGTGTGTGGGGGGGGGGGGGGGGGGTAGGAGTTGCGTGTGTGTATCAACGCCACGAACAACTCGATCAACGCCTTGGGCGATGCCATTATCTCCGTTCATGGGGATAAATTTCAAATTTTATTAAATTATCGAAGTAACAATGAAGTACGGTGAGCAAATAAAGAAGGCATCACCCCTCTTCTCTAATTCTTCTTCTTCTTCTTCTTCGTCTTGTGGAAACCTCCAATATTGTCGAGGATCACTCCACAGTTTGTAGTGTTTTACATTTTAAACTTGCTAAAACTCTGCACATAATACTAAAACCACATAGATTAAAAAGTCACGTTGTGAACTCCAGCAATCGCGTGAAGGCATGTTGGCAACCGTTTTCAGCCACTTCAGCTGAGAGGCTATTCCATAGTCGGGCAGTGGAAGGGAAAAACGAATACATGTGGGCGTCTGTTTTTGATGTTGGGATGGTTACTCTTGCTGTGTGTCCCTCGTATTTCTTGTGCCGATATCTTTGATGTCGTTTGGAAGTTTAAGGCACGAATTTTTGTAGTAGATCTTGTGGAACAATTTAAGTTTATCTATCTTTCTTCTCTTTTCCAGAGGTTCAAGGCCAATCCGTTGTGATATTTCAGACGCACTTGAGAAAGGATCGAATGTGTTTGTGATGCGTCTTGCTGTTTTTCTTTGGATGTTTTCTAAGGTGTCGATGTTTTTCTTTGTATATGGGTCCCAAATTGAGCTGCCATACTCCAAAATTGGTCTAACAATAGTTTTAAAAGCAAGGGTTTGAGTTGTGATTGGGCATCTTTTTAAATTGCGGGTGATGTAAGCGCTTGTTTGATTTGCCTTTGAAGCCAGGTGACATATGTGGTCATTCCATTTGAGGTTTTTAGCAAACTCGATGCCAAGGTATTTTGCTGTCTTTACATGTTCCAGGTTTTGACCATGAAGTTGGTATTCAAATGTTATAGGTGCTTTCTTATTTGTGATGGTTAGAACATTGCACTTTGATACGTTAAATTCCATTTGATTTATTGTTTCCCAGTCTTGTAATTTAGCTAGATCGTCATTTAGTGTTTTGCAGTCGTCTGTTGTTTTTATCTGATTATATAATGCTGTGTCGTCAGCAAAGAGGCGCACTTTTGACCTTATACTTCGTGGAAGATCGTTTATGTACACTAAAAATAGGACGGGCCCAAGGACTGAGCCCTGAGGTACGCCCGATGTCACCATCCCGATAGTGGAAGTCTCGCCGTCGACAAGAACTTGTTGGGTGCGATTGTCCAGAAAAGTTGCAATCCATTGTAAGGTTTTGTTCCTGATACCAACGTCATACAATTTCTGGATTAACCGATGGTGAGGGACCTTGTCGAAGGCCTTGGCAAAGTCCAGTAGTACTAGATCAATTTGACCACCTTTATCAATAGCAGCTGACAGATCATGTGTTAATGATAGAAGTTGAGTTTGACATGAGTGGTGCTTCCTAAATCCGTGCTGTTCATCACAAAAAATACTGTTAGTTTCGAGATATTCAGTTATTGAGGATCTCACTATATGCTCCAACAGTTTGCAGCAAATGCAGGTTAGTGAAATTGGATGGTAGTTTTGAGCCCTGCTTCTATCACCTTTCTTGTAGATGGGTTGGACAAGAGCGTGCTTCCAAACAATTGCTATGTCTCCCGTTTCAAGAGAGAGTTTGAACAAATGTGTGAGGGCAGGTGCAAATTCGTTACTCAATATCTTTAAGAGACGGGATGGTATTTTGTCTGGGCCACATGCTTTCTTTGGATCTAGAGTGGCGAGGAGTTTGGAAACGCCCTCTACTGTCACATTGATTTCGGCCATAGTGTTGGAATCGTTTTCTTCGCCTTGTAGTTGTTGAGTGGTAATTTTGGTATGAGCTTTTGAAGCAAAAACAGAGCAGAATTGGTTATTAAGTATGTCTGCTTTTTCCTTTGCATCAGAGTATAATACACGATCATGCTCAAGGGGCGCTATACCAACCGAATCGCACCTCCTACTTTTTATAAATTTCCAGAGCTTTTTGTTTGAGTCTTCACTAACAAGTTCCTTAACATGATTATGATAGGCCTTTCTACTCTCTTTTTGTGTTTCTTTTTTCAGTCGGGCATAATTGTACCAGTCTTTCTTACTGTTGGACTTTCTCGCTCTGCTCCATGCCTTTTGTTTCCGTCTAGATAATCGTTTGACGGTGGTGTTTATCCATGGTTGGTGAAATTTCCTTGAGCTTTTCTTCGTTGGTACATGTTTGGTCATCATTTTGTTTAGGTGGTCGTTGATGGCAGTCCAAACATCCTCAGTGCTTTCTAGATGTTGATTAATTATGTTTTCACTAAAAAGACGTGTTTCTGTCCGCATTTCGGCGATATTTGCCTTTTTCCAAATAGTAATAGGGTGTGATTTTTTTGTGATTTTGTTTGCTTTGATAGTGCTTTCCGTGATGAGAATGTCATGGTCACTAATGCCTGGAATGGTTTTACACTTGACAATTAAATTCGGTCGATTTGTGATAAATAAGTCGAGGATATTTGTACCCCTTGTTGGATTTTTGTTTATTTGACTCAGGCCAAAATCTTGCAATTTGTTAATAAATGCTTGGTTTATAAATGAAGGATATTGGTAACTGATTATTTTTTCTTGTTCCCAATTGGTATCAGGTAGGTTCAGGTCTCCGCTTAACCAGAGTACATTTTTTGGGTCTAGGCTATCAATACAGCGTGTTATCTCAGTCATTTGTTCCATAGTTGAGTTTGAAGGTGTTCTATACATAGCGCCCACAGTGAGTAGGCCTTGTTCTGTTTTGATATTTACGATCACCGATTCTGATTTTGTTTGAATGTCAAGCTTTAATACTGACAGGTTCTTTGTTGTTGCAACCAGCACCCCACCATACCTATCTTCTCGGTCTTTCCTGAACACGTTGAAATATGTCTCTGGTGGAAATATTTCACTGTCCTTTATTTCGGAATGTAGCCATGTTTCCGTACCTATGATTATGTCTGGTTTTATTTCTGATATCAATTTCCAAAATTCCGGTAGTTTTGGAATTAAACTTTGGAAGTTTATGGTCATAGTTCTCAACATGTTTCTCGGTTCACCATTACGGTCACTGTTAGTTTGCCTGTTTGCTATTTTAAGCGTGTTATGATTTGAGTTGATTTGGTGATTGATTCTTTTTATTTCATTTGGCCTCATATTGACCCTTCTTCCCCCCTTTGTTGTTATTGTCTTATTTTCACAAGCCACGTTCTCATTATGTTTATGCATCTCATCAAAATGATCAGGTGTTGTCATTATGTTTTGTTGATATGTTGATGTGTCGTTTACTATTGGCATGTTGTTGTGAGTGTCGTTGAGTGGTATGTTGATCAGAGACCTTGGGCACCGTTGTGTGTTATGTACTTTGAGTGCTCTATTAGTATGAAAGGGCGGTGGTCTGTGACCTATTTGAATATTTATTTTTCTTCGTTTCCACACACCACCACGACTTGGTCGTAGCCGCTGGCTATTACTGCTATTACTGTTACCGTGATACCAAGACGATTCTGTGTCATTCCAATAAATGTTGTCGTAATAAGGATAAAAATAGATATGGCACATCGTGACTAAAAATCTTAACGTAAGTGTAAACAATAAATGGCTAGTACAATACTTCAAACAATGGGATCTACACCACTAAAATGTTAATTTATCTAAAAATCCTCTTATGAATTTCCGAGAAATATATATCACAATGTAGAATAAAACTTTATTAAAACGACTGTATAAAAATATTCCAGACTTTTGTTTTAGAAATCAATAAAAATCACACAATTCGGGAGAGAAATAACAACACGGCTGCCGGTTAGGCGAACTACACACATGCAATTAGGTTACAATTTGAAATGAGTGTGACTACTCCGTGTGTTTTACTCCTGTAGGCCACGGTTTTCATCGTGTAGCGGTCTTTAACGGTTCAAGAATGAACGATCCCACGCTCTCAAAGGTCAAACCGGTTCGAATTTCCAACAGTCTCTCAGGAATGTTCAATGTCGAAAAGGACCGGTCCTAGGACCGGTCCTTGCGGTCTTCATTTCCCAAGGACCGTAGGACCGTGGTCCTTAAGCTTGCCAAGGACCGCCCCGCACTATTCGACACACACCACACACACACACACACACACACACACACAAACACACACATCTTTTGTAGTCACATACATTTCAAACAATAACCCATTAGAGAAGAGGGGTCATGCCTTCACCATAGATCATTGTCATTGCGATCATTATGGTGTAGTAAATTTTGAAATTTACCCCGTATAATGGAATCGTCCAAGGCGTGCGCCTCCTGTTCCCCCCATCTCACACACGAAAGGGCGGTTTGCGGAGTGGAGGTTGGTGGTCGTCTGCCTGTATGGTCGTCTGTGTCGTTTAGTGTATGGCAAAGGGGGGTGGGTGCGATTAATTAAGTGGGATGGGTGGTGATTAGTGGAAGATAGGCAACCGAAGCAACGAATCGCTGGGGAAGTAGTAGGCTATGGCGCGAGACCGTAGGACCGTGGTCCTTGCAAGGACCGCCCCGCACTAGTTGAAAGGTGATAAGAAGTGAGGACCGCCGCCGATCTTCCCCTCTGGGACCGGTCTTCGGTTCACAGCTAAAAGACCGTCGGACCGCGGTCCAGACCGGTCTTCAGCGCGGCACTAGTGTTTAAGCACTTAACTGTCATACTCTGGAAAAATACGTATTTAAAAATTTGGCCTGAAAACTCGTTTTGTTTTATTGTTATTGTTTTTTGTTGTTGTTGTTTTTTTTTTTTTTTTGTTTTGTTTTTTTTTTGGGCGGGGGGGAGGGGGGGTGTGCGGCTATATGGTCTTGTGGTATGGCACTCGCTTTCGGATCGGAAGCTCCGGGGTTCAAGCCTCGCTCGGCGCATAGTTAAGTCATTGGAAAAGCATCGTTACCCACATTCTCTCACCGTACCCGGGTGTAAAATGAGTACCTGGCCCGTTAACAGCGTTGTCCCTGTCTGAATAAAAAAATTGTATTATAGCCTAACAGGCGTCAAGTCTCCTTATTTATGTTACGTGTTGCTGTTGGTCAGGGACCTTTTGTAAAGCGCTTTGAGCACGTTTAGTAAATATTGCGCTATATAAAAAAAAAAGGGGGGGGGGGGGGGTGTCTAGTGGCGGTCCAGACCGGTCTTCAGCGCGGCACTAGTGTCGAACCTAGCAAGTAGCAAATCCGATTTTTTGTTTTCTTTTGTCCATCTCTTGTCACCACTCCTTTCTATCGCAGTGTTGTCATTTAAAATAATACAATAATATTAAAATTTCGTTTGGTGTTTTTACTAATCAAATAATATGAGTTTCATTAGTTTCTTCCTTCCAAAAAACCCAGTTATAACGTCTGAATTTTAAAAAAGTCCAATAGAATATTTGGGGACCCCGATAGCTCAGTTGATAGAGCACTCTCTTTATACGCAAAGGGCCAGAGATCGATCCCGGGTGCAGTCGATTTTTTTCTGAATCCCTGTCTACTCAGCAATGAATGGGTAGCTGAGTTTGTTAGATCTGGCGAAAAGTCACCATCGACCCCTCTTATCACCTCATCCACCCCCTCTTATTATAACTTCACGTCTCTCTCTTACTCTTCAATGCTCGCTGCCCTCTAATGTGTGTGTGTGTGTGGGGGGGGGGTAGGAGTTGCGTGTGTGTATCAACGCCACGAACAACTCGATCAACGCCTTGGGCGATGCCATTATCTCCGTTAATGGGGATAAATTTCAAATTTTATTAAATTATCGAAGTAACAATGAAGTACGGTGAGCAAATAAAGAAGGCATCACCCCTCTTCTCTAATTCTTCTTCTTCTTCTTCTTCGTCTTGTGGAAACCTCCAATATTGTCGAGGATCACTCCACAGTTTGTAGTGTTTTACATTTTAAACTTGCTAAAACTCTGCACATAATACTAAAACCACATAGATTAAAAAGTCACGTTGTGAACTCCAGCAATCGCGTGAAGGCATGTTGGCAACCGTTTTCAGCCACTTCAGCTGAGAGGCTATTCCATAGTCGGGCAGTGGAAGGGAAAAACGAATACATGTGGGCGTCTGTTTTTGATGTTGGGATGGTTACTCTTGCTGTGTGTCCCCTCGTATTTCTTGTGCCGATATCTTTGATGTCGTTTGGAAGTTTAAGGCACGAATTTTTGTAGTAGACCTTGTGGAACAATTTAAGTTTATCTATCTTTCTTCTCTTTTCCAGAGGTTCAAGGCCAATCCGTTGTGATATTTCAGACGCACTTGAGAAAGGATCGAATGTGTTTGTGATGCGTCTTGCTGTTTTTCTTTGGATGTTTTCTAAGGTGTCGATGTTTTTCTTTGTATATGGGTCCCAAATTGAGCTGCCATACTCCAAAATTGGTCTAACAATAGTTTTAAAAGCAAGGGTTTGAGTTGTGATTGGGCATCTTTTTAAATTGCGGGTGATGTAAGCGCTTGTTTGATTTGCCTTTGAAGCCAGGTGACATATGTGGTCATTCCATTTGAGGTTTTTAGCAAACTCGATGCCAAGGTATTTTGCTGTCTTTACATGTTCCAGGTTTTGACCATGAAGTTGGTATTCAAATGTTATAGGTGCTTTCTTATTTGTGATGGTTAGAACATTGCACTTTGATACGTTAAATTCCATTTGATTTATTGTTTCCCAGTCTTGTAATTTAGCTAGATCGTCATTTAGTGTTTTGCAGTCGTCTGTTGTTTTTATCTGATTATATAATGCTGTGTCGTCAGCAAAGAGGCGCACTTTTGACCTTATACCTCGTGGAAGATCGTTTATGTACACTAAAAATAGGACGGGCCCAAGGACTGAGCCCTGAGGTACGCCCGATGTCACCATCCCGATAGTGGAAGTCTCGCCGTCGACAAGAACTTGTTGGGTGCGATTGTCCAGAAAAGTTGCAATCCATTGTAAGGTTTTGTTCCTGATACCAACGTCATACAATTTCTGGATTAACCGATGGTGAGGGACCTTGTCGAAGGCCTTGGCAAAGTCCAGTAGTACTAGATCAATTTGACCACCTTTATCAATAGCAGCTGACAGATCATGTGTTAATGATAGAAGTTGAGTTTGACATGAGTGGTGCTTCCTAAATCCGTGCTGTTCATCACAAAAAATACTGTTAGTTTCGAGATATTCAGTTATTGAGGATCTCACTATATGCTCCAACAGTTTGCAGCAAATGCAGGTTAGTGAAATTGGATGGTAGTTTTGAGCCCTGCTTCTATCACCTTTCTTGTAGATGGGTTGGACAAGAGCGTGCTTCCAAACAATTGCTATGTCTCCCGTTTCAAGAGAGAGTTTGAACAAATGTGTGAGGGCAGGTGCAAATTCGTTACTCAATATCTTTAAGAGACGGGATGGTATTTTGTCTGGGCCACATGCTTTCTTTGGATCTAGAGTGGCGAGGAGTTTGGAAACGCCCTCTACTGTCACATTGATTTCGGCCATAGTGTTGGAATCGTTTTCTTCGCCTTGTAGTTGTTGAGTGGTAATTTTGGTATGAGCTTTTGAAGCAAAAACAGAGCAGAATTGGTTATTAAGTATGTCTGCTTTTTCCTTTGCATCAGAGTATAATACACGATCATGCTCAAGGGGCGCTATACCAACCGAATCGCACCTCCTACTTTTTATAAATTTCCAGAGCTTTTTGTTTGAGTCTTCACTAACAAGTTCCTTAACATGATTATGATAGGCCTTTCTACTCTCTTTTTGTGTTTCTTTTTTCAGTCGGGCATAATTGTACCAGTCTTTCTTACTGTTGGACTTTCTCGCTCTGCTCCATGCCTTTTGTTTCCGTCTAGATAATCGTTTGACGGTGGTGTTTATCCATGGTTGGTGAAATTTCCTTGAGCTTTTCTTCGTTGGTACATGTTTGGTCATCATTTTGTTTAGGTGGTCGTTGATGGCAGTCCAAACATCCTCAGTGCTTTCTAGATGTTGATTAATTATGTTTTCACTAAAAAGACGTGTTTCTGTCCGCATTTCGGCGATATTTGCCTTTTTCCAAATAGTAATAGGGTGTGATTTTTTTGTGATTTTGTTTGCTTTGATAGTGCTTTCCGTGATGAGAATGTCATGGTCACTAATGCCTGGAATGGTTTTACACTTGACAATTAAATTCGGTCGATTTGTGATAAATAAGTCGAGGATATTTGTACCCCTTGTTGGATTTTTGTTTATTTGACTCAGGCCAAAATCTTGCAATTTGTTAATAAATGCTTGGTTTATAAATGAAGGATATTGGTAACTGATTATTTTTTCTTGTTCCCAATTGGTATCAGGTAGGTTCAGGTCTCCGCTTAACCAGAGTACATTTTTTGGGTCTAGGCTATCAATACAGCGTGTTATCTCAGTCATTTGTTCCATAGTTGAGTTTGAAGGTGTTCTATACATAGCGCCCACAGTGAGTAGGCCTTGTTCTGTTTTGATATTTACGATCACCGATTCTGATTTTGTTTGAATGTCAAGCTTTATTACTGAGAGGTTCTTTGTTGTTGCAACCAGCACCCCACCATACCTATCTTCTCGGTCTTTCCTGAACACGTTGAAATATGTCTCTGGTGGAAATATTTCACTGTCCTTTATTTCGGAATGTAGCCATGTTTCCGTACCTATGATTATGTCTGGTTTTATTTCTGATATCAATTTCCAAAATTCCGGTAGTTTTGGAATTAAACTTTGGAAGTTTATGGTCATAGTTCTCAACATGTTTCTCGGTTCACCATTACGGTCACTGTTAGTTTGCCTGTTTGCTATTTTAAGCGTGTTATGATTTGAGTTGATTTGGTGATTGATTCTTTTTATTTCATTTGGCCTCATATTGACCCTTCTTCCCCCCTTTGTTGTTATTGTCTTATTTTCACAAGCCACGTTCTCATTATGTTTATGCATCTCATCAAAATGATCAGGTGTTGTCATTATGTTTTGTTGATATGTTGATGTGTCGTTTACTATTGGCATGTTGTTGTGAGTGTCGTTGAGTGGTATGTTGATCAGAGACCTTGGGCACCGTTGTGTGTTATGTACTTTGAGTGCTCTATTAGTATGAAAGGGCGGTGGTCTGTGACCTATTTGAATATTTATTTTTCTTCGTTTCCGCACACCACCACGACTTGGTCGTAGCCGCTGGCTATTACTGCTATTATTGTTACCGTGATACCAAGACGATTCTGTGTCATTCCAATAAATGTTGTCGTAATAAGGATAAAAATAGATATGGCACATCGTGACTAAAAATCTTAACGTAAGTGTAAACAATAAATGGCTAGTACAATACTTCAAACAATGGGATCTACACCACTAAAATGTTAATTTATCTAAAAATCCTCTTATGAATTTCCGAGAAATAATATATCACAATGTAGAATAAAACTTTATTAAAACGACTGTATAAAAATATTCCAGACTTTTGTTTTAGAAATCAATAAAAATCACACAATTCGGGAGAGAAATAACAACACGGCTGCCGGTTAGGCGAACTACACACATGCAATTAGGTTACAATTTGAAATGAGTGTGACTACTCCGTGTGTTTTACTCCTGTAGGCCACGGTTTTCATCGTGTAGCGGTCTTTAACGGTTCAAGAATGAACGATCCCACGCTCTCAAAGGTCAAACCGGTTCGAATTTCCAACAGTCTCTCAGGAATGTTCAATGTCGAAAAGGACCGGTCCTAGGACCGGTCCTTGCGGTCTTCATTTCCCAAGGACCGTAGGACCGTGGTCCTTAAGCTTGCCAAGGACCGCCCCGCACTATTCGACACACACACACACACACACACACACACACACACACAAACACACACATCTTTTTTAGTCACATACATTTCAAACAATAACCCATTAGAGAAGAGGGGTCATGCCTTCACCATAGATCATTGTCATTGCGATCATTATGGTGTAGTAAATTTTGAAATTTACCCCGTATAATGGAATCGTCCAAGGCGTGCGCCTCCTGTTCCCCCCATCTCACACACGAAAGGGCGGTTTGCGGAGTGGAGGTTGGTGGTCGTCTGCCTGTATGGTCGTCTGTGTCGTTTAGTGTATGGCAAAGGGGGGTGGGTGCGATTAATTAAGTGGGATGGGTGGTGATTGGTGGAAGATAGGCAACCGAAGCAACGAATCGCTGGGGAAGTAGTAGGCTATGGCGCGAGACCGTAGGACCGTGGTCCTTGCAAGGACCGCCCCGCACTAGTTGAAAGGTGATAAGAAGTGAGGACCGCCGCCGATCTTCCCCTCTGGGACCGGTCTTCGGTTCACAGCTAAAAGACCGTCGGACCGCGGTCCAGACCGGTCTTCAGCGCGGCACTAGTGTTTAAGCACTTAACTGTCATACTCTGGAAAAATACGTATTTAAAAATTTGGCCTGAAAACTCGTTTTGTTTTTTTGTTATTGTTTTTTTGTTGTTGTTGTTTTTTTTTTTTTTTTGTTTTGTTTTTTTTTTGGGCGGGGGGAGGGGGGGTGTGCGGCTATATGGTCTTGTGGTATGGCACTCGCTTTCGGATCGGAAGCTCCGGGGTTCAAGCCTCGCTCGGCGCATAGTTAAGTCATTGGAAAAGCATCGTTACCCACATTCTCTCACCGTACCCGGGTGTAAAATGAGTACCTGGCCCGTTAACAGCGTTGTCCCTGTCTGAATAAAAAAATTGTATCATCGCCTAACAGGCGTCAAGTCTCCTTATTTATGTTACGTGTTGCTGTTGGTCAGGGACCTTTTGTAAAGCGCTTTGAGCACGTTTAGTAAATATTGCTCTATATAAAAAAAAAAGGGGGGGGGGGGTGTCTAGTGGTGAGGGGATTTCCTAGATAAGGGTCATTTAAATCGATTGATGTTTGAAGGACCAGCTCTCTGGTCAAATTTTCAATATGAACTTTTTCCAGAGTATGGCAATTAACTAGTTAAATAAGGGGTTTCAGCCGCATTCACCATAATATTTTAAATCATTTATTCTTACAATGCGTACAAGATTCTATAAATTGATAAACTTGACAAATCGCTGCCTTCGGTTAATAGGGAAACTGTGGGAAAATACGACAATGCTCTTTCGTTTTCTCGATCTATCAGTTAAAATGCAGTCTATTTTTACACATAATATTGAATCCATCAACACGTCAAATAATTGTACTTATCTGATTAGTTTCTGAAACGGGAGGGGGTGAGTGGGGTGGGAGGGGGAGGGGGGGGGGGGGGATAGATCGACTATGTAACTGACTCGTTGAATGGACGGACGGATGGATAAATGGTTGCATAATCATCTAGACTATCACTGACAGTGACCATTGCCGTCTATGTATCTGTATATGTTAGTACACTAATATATTCTGATGATGCCTGGGAGGAAACAGTTAATATGCATGTCATTTATGTAAGGACAGGTCGTGACCGGTGCATAAAATCCCCAGGCTGAAGAAGGCCATTATCTTATTATTTCCTTTTGACGAGTGTGAAATTTGTACCCCTCTCATTTACAACATCGACGACAAGCTTGTGAAACAAAAACGCAGCAACATCTATCTGCATCTCATTATTTAGTGTTTGGGGATCGGAGACGGACGATCACTTCTTGGCTACCTGGACAAAAGACTCTAGGCATAGACGGACATCCAGACGGACAGTCGGACTACGAAAGGATACTTGACTATCATTATTATTAGACACGATATAATTGGACACTAGATTAAAGAATTATAGCAAGTCCGTGATTAATACGTGACCAACTGTTATTTGTGCTATGGGAACGGAAAACGTGAGAAATATGAGACAGGTTTCTTGCAACGGGTAAGCTTGATCAAATTTCTCTCTTTTTCTTTTTCTTTTCATTTAAAAAAAAATTTTGGTAGTTTTTTGTTGGTTCATTTGTTTTGTTTTCTTTTTGGTGATCAAGGGATATTTTCTAGGATTCGTGATAGGCAATGCAACCCTATTTTCTAAGCTCACGTTTTCTTCAAATCATTTTTATTGTGTCAATCTGATCGAAAAACAGTAACCGTCATTAATCAAATAATTCACAATAATATATAGATCTAAGTTCAAACTTTGTCTTAGATTTGAATTAAAAGTTTTGCTTTTATATAGTTTCCTCGTCACAATATAATATTGTGCAAAGATCTCGTTAGCCTGTTTCATAAAAGGTTCCCAGGGCATTTAATTTAAAGAAGAAGATAATTAATCTGGTAACTATCTTAATCAAGTAGTAGTAAGCTTCGCAGTCCGAATGACGCTTGCTGAGAATTGTGTGATTCAGTCATGGCCGATAAATAGATATAGCTGCTCTCTCCATCCATCCGGCGTAATGAAAATATGTGTCGAGTATTTTCGGAATGGTTCACGGAAATCGTAAAATTGGGATAATTATCAAAACATGACCATGACTGACTGTATTCAGGCAGTCTGTATTCTATCTACGATAGGCTTTTTGTCAGCTAAAGTACAACGCCATCCATAAAGCAATAACTTAAATTAAAAAATAAACAAAAACAAAATAAATAATATTAATTTAAGCAGAATTTTAAAAAAAAAAAACACACAACACAAAAAAAAAAAACACCCCTAATAAAACAAGAAAAACAACAACAACAAAAACAACAACAAACAAACAACAACAACAACAACAACAACAATAAAAACGATAACA
>NC_088364.1:17929840-17934840 GCF_034508935.2 Berghia stephanieae
TCTTTTTTTTTTTTTAAGTGATAAAAGCAGGACCTTCGATGACAAAATTAATAATAATATTACCATCATCTCCCTGAATATCATCTGTCTTGTCATGTCATTAAATCATGTAATCTATTTATACAAGGACTCGTGATAAGCTAACAAGTAACAAGGTTGAGCTAATGATAGTAATGTAATAATTATGCTTTCTCTGCAAACTCAACAAGAGGGCGATGACCCAAATTGAGTCAATCTATAGACCAGCCTCTGGCAACAAAGATTTATTGAAATAGTTTGTATTTTATAGCAGTAAATAAAGAAATAAATGATTAAATTAATAAATAAACAAATAAATAAATTTATTTATTTATTCATTTATTACTCAATACTTAAATCTTAGTTTCAAGTGCAATTTTGAGCATTAAATAAATACAATACAAAGATACATAATGAATGATATAATTGAATAAATAAATAAAAATAAATAAATAAATAAATAAATAAATAAATAAATAAATAAATGAAGATAATAATAGATAGTAGATAGATAGATAGATAGATAGATAGATAGATAGATAGAGATAGATAGATAGATAGATAGATAGATAGATAGATGATAGATAGATAGATAGATGAGATGATGGATGATGGATGATAGATAGGATGATGATAGATGATGATGGATGAGATAGATGATGGATAGATGGATGATAGGATGATAGATGATGATGAGATGAGGATAGATAGATGATGATAGATAGGATAGATAGATAGATAGATAGATAGATAGATAGATAGATAGATAGATAGATAGATGATAGATAGATAGATAGATAGATAGATAGATGATAGATAGATAGATAGATAGATAGATAGATAGATAGATAGATAGATAGATAGATAGATAGATAGATAGATAGATAGATAGATAGATAGATAGATGATAGATGTAGATAGATAGATAGATAGATAGATAGATAGATAGATAGATAGATAGATAGATAGATAGATAGATAGATAGATAGATAGATAGATAGATAGATAGATAGATAGATAGATAGATAGATAGATAGATAGATAGATAGATAGATAGATAGATAGATAGATAGATAGATAGATAGATAGATAGATAGATAGATAGATAGATAGATAGATAGATAGATAGATAGATAGATAGATAGATAGATAGATAGATAGATAGATAGATAGATAGATAGATAGATAGATAGATAGATAGATAGATAGATAGATAGATAGATAGATAGATAGATAGATAGATAGATAGATAGATAGATAGATAGATAGATAGATAGATAGATAGATAGATAGATAGATAGATAGATAGATAGATAGATAGATAGATAGATAGATAGATAGATAGATAGATAGATAGATAGATAGATAGATAGATAGATAGATAGATAGATAGATTAGATAGATAGATAGATAGATAGATAGATAGATAGATAGATAGATAGATAGATAGATAGATAGATAGATAGATAGATAGGAAGACAGAAGACAGAACAAGAGACGAAGAAGAGAGAGAGAGAGAGAGAGAGAGAGAGAGAGAGAGAGAGAGAGAGAGAGAGAGAGAGAGAACAACGTATTATTTTTTTTATTACCGTTTCTGTGGTAAATTTCTCTCTGCATTGAAAGATTGATCTATCGGTACAGTAATAGAAACCTAACTATGTATGAATAGTTCAAATACGATTTCGGGGGAGAATAATTGACAGATCCTTTGTATATTCCACCTTTTGAACAGGTAATAGAAATTAACAGAAAACCTCAGTCAGAGAGAGAGAGAGAGAGAGAGAGAGAGAGAGAGAGAGAGAGAGAGAGAGAGAGAGAGAGAGAGAGAGAGAGAGAGAGAGAGAGAAATTAAACCTACAACTACAAACAATCAAACTGACGCACTCACTCTCCCTCCTCCCCTCCCCCCTTCTCTCTATGTCTTTCTCCTCCCCCCCCCTCTCTCTCTCTCTCTCTCTCTCTCTCTCTCTCTCCTCTCTCTCTCTCACACACACACAGCCACATACACAGCAACAATAACAACTACATAAATCATGATAACAAACATAAAAAAAGAAAGAAAGAAAAAGAACAAAAGAAACAACAACCCCAACAAAATCACACAAATTACAAAGCAGCAACAACAACGTAAGTGTGAAAGAAAAACAAATTAAAAAAAAAAAAAGAATACATCATAGCGCGCATTCCCGTCGTCGTACTTGTTGTTTTGAAAATTGATTGTAAGAATCTGTAAATGTCAGGAAAAGGTCATTCTTGGGGTTCATTTCCGTGCCTTTTAATTGGATTCAATAGTCTGATGTCACGTCGCCCAGCAACGGCGGCCATCGTGGTTCTAAACAAAGAAAATCGGTACTTTTTATTCTTCATGCTGGCTAGAACTTTTCATATGTCTTGTGATTAGAATGTGTAAAAGTCAAAACATGATCAGATTTATAATGTTTTTCTCCTCTGGATACGCTTTTATGCTCGTCGGAGGAGAATAAATCCAATTTCTTCCAAAGCAAAAAAAAAAAAAAAAAAAACAAAAAAAACAACAAAAACCAACCCCAAAAGAACCCAAAAACAAAGAAAAAAAATCAAAATTGAAACACAAACCAATCGCAACAACAAAAACAAGTAAAGCCACTTAAAACCAGCAGTAGATTTTTGACCGATCAAAACCTGAAATTTGTGACACACCCTCACACGTGCTCGGACAAATATAGTTGGTTGTTTATAAACAGAAGCGTGAATGAAATCGACGTCTCTCTGATCATTGTTATTGTTCTTATACCGCCAAATGGTTGACTAGTTATCACACGATTTTCTCCATCAGATTATAAACGTTTAAATTTACAGTTTTCTGTGTTGGTTCTGTTGATCAAGTGTTAAAACAGTTGGTATTTTACTTAGACACAAACCATCGATAGTAAAACCTGTGTAATTTGCTGTGTCTCCCAATCAATGCCATCGAGTCTCCGAGAGGCGTGGTTATCTACCTGTCTATTGTACGGAACCAGATTGTAATGCATGTGATATTATCTCAACCTACAATAAGTAAGTGAAGATAGACCCAATGGGCATGATCTATATGACATTTTCATGTGCTCGAGGTCATTGGTCACATTGCACAGTGTGCTCAAAATGACCTTTATAGTGAAAAGTATTCACAGCTTTTGAAATATCTAGAATCACGATTGGTCATTTTGTTCAGAATGACACATGAGTATGTGTACAATTTTCATAAACAGAACAGCGTGTTTACATTTGTTAAGAAGCATCCAATCGTTGGACAGCAACAAATCATGTGATTGATGACTAGGTTGGACGAAAACATGAATATAGATCGTTCCCATTAATCCTCACTCCACGCAGCGTTTCATGGAAATGTAATACAGAGACGAGCTTGATCAGTAACCCGATAAAAGAGAACTATCACAAAACTCTGACCGCGGCGTTGTATCCTTGGGTAAGGCACTACATTCCCCCATTCAATGATTGAGTACAAAAACCGGGTATAGATAGTTCGAAGATGACGTCACTCAGGTCTTTGTTATTGTTTTTTGCCATCCGCGTTTATGAGTAATGCTCACTGAACTGTATTAACCTGACTATAAACCTTCATGGATACACACAGTTTTGTGTGTTGGTCCGTTATACTTCCGATGGCAATGTTATGAGCTTCTTAGCCAAGCGCATACTATCTATAGCATAGTGGATAAGCATTCAACTTCAACATTGCGATTGGACTTGGCTATTCCAGTTAAGGTTGTTGTACGAGTGTTAGAAGAAAAAAAAAAGCAGGGCACCTGACAGACAACTTGCAATGATAACAAAGTTTGTTTGTTTCTTTCTTTTTAAGTATTTAACGGCGCTTTCAATAATATTTGGGTCATTTAAGCGCCCGTTTCTAGCTTTTATCAATTGTTATCTGCCTTGAGAGGCCATAGCTGCTCAATGGTGTTAATACTGTTGTAATAGTCACATGTTTGTTATTTAAACATGTTTATTTACAATTTATGCAGGAGTTCACATTCCGGCAGATACTTTAAAATTGTTAGTGGATCGACTGACTGGAACAGGGACTTCAAGTCCCTGGTTTCATAATGTTGTGACCTTGTCTGTTCTAACTGTGTACATTCTATCAAAATATTATGTCGAACTGTGGGGTCACAGTTACAGCTTCTACAGAGGGGCTTTTCATCCCTCTCTCCCTCTCTAGAAGGAAGTTAGTTAGGGCAGTATGTCCGATCCGGAGGAGTTATTTTGACCTCGTCTTTATACTTATATAGGGCCTATATATATATATATACTACTACTACTACTACACTACGACTACTTCTACTACTACGACTACTTCTACTACTACGACTACTTCTACTACTACTACAATAAATCATTGTGGAAAAAGTTATTTTATTTTATTTTCATCTACTATAATCGTTGTTATTATTATTATTATTATTATTATTATTATTATTATTTATTATTATTATTATTATTATTATTATTATTATTATTATTATTATTATTATTATTATTATTATTATTATTATTATTATTATTTTATTATTATTATTATTATTATTATTATTATTATTATTATTAATTATTATTATTATTATTATTATTATTATTATTATTATATTATTATTATTATTATTATATTAAATTATTATTATTATTATTATATTACCGTCTATTCCTTAACTTTTCGGTCGAGAGACGACATCCTTACTTCAAGCAAGTTAGTGACGCGGCTGAATTGACATTTCCAAAAATCCATTATTGAGTTTTTTACTGACTTTTTAAAACAAATTTCATAGTAATAAACACAAAGGAAAATGTCTACGAAATAGTGTAGTTAATTTTAATAATTCTAGAGTAAGTTCTGTGTGTATGTATAATGTGAAGGGATGCCGTTCGATATTTGAGATATTGTCTGGAATTTGGTTAATTATTATGATGGTGATGTTTTCTCTGAATTGATAATTATTGTCAGA
>NC_088364.1:17939840-17945439 GCF_034508935.2 Berghia stephanieae
TAATGAACTCCCGATGGAAATACGTGTAACTAAAAAATGAAATGGATGTATAGATAAACAGACAGAATGACAAACCTATTAATGGATAAATAGATAGGTAGATAGTAGATAGATAGATAGATAGATAGATAGATAGATAGATAGATAGATAGATAGATAGATAGATAGATAGATAGATGATAGATGATGAGAGCGGAGAGAGAACAAACACACACACACACACACTCACACAGAGAGAGAGAGAGAGAGAGAGAGAGAGAGAGAGAGAGAGAGAGAGAGAGAGAGAGAGAGAGAGAGAGAGATATGTTCGTTTTGCGTGCTTTCTTTGTATACTGAAAGAAAGGGTGGTGGGGGATGGGGGGGGGGGGGGGGGGGGGGGGGTTCTTTTTAGACAATGAACAATGTGGGTGAACGCTAAGAAAAACTTGAGAGATTCAATAACATGTTTTCATGTAAGTCAACTACACAATAAGCCCCACCCTCCTCCTCAATGCTGTCAATCTGACTCAAAATGGAAACAATGCAATGATTGATTTGACCATCCCATTTCTTTAATTGCAATCTCATTTGGTCAATATGTTTCCAGTTGATTGACATATGACTTATTTGTAACAAAATGCTTTCTTTATAACTATACCCTACAATTCTTTTGCTCCGCCTCCATCCCTTTCTTCATGTCTACCTCTCCGTCTCCCTTTTGTTTCTTTCACACACACACACACACACACCACACACACACACACACACACACACACACATACAGGTTTCAAATCTTTATTCTATTTCCTCGCGTCCTCTTAATGCAGTCTCTCTCCCCTCCTCTCGCTCCTCTTTTTCTCTATATTCTCTCTCTCTCTCTTTCTCTCTCTCTCTCTCTCTCTCTCTCTCTCTCTTTCTCTCACATGTGTGTGTGTGTGTGCGTGCGTGTGTGTGTGTGTGTATTTTACTCTCTCATTCTATCTCTTCCTCTCTAATCCTCTTTCTTGATAATTCTTTCCCTGCCCACCGGGCTTCACGTAGTTTCAAAACTGTACTTTCAAATTATAAAACCTTCTTTAACTTTTGGCATTTTGAAATCGTATTTTCTCTATTAAATAAGACAAAAATTTCACATTATTAATTCTTATTTCATTGATTCTTTATTTAAATATCAAAAATTCTTGAAAGAGTGAGCAATTGTCGGCATTTTTTTTTCAACGTGTTTTAAGAACATCTTACATTATAATGAATAACTACAAAAGTAATAATTGGATTGTTTCAAAAATTTGTATGTACATTATTAGATGTATAATCTAAGCTCATGCCAAATTTCACTATTCTCGTCAAATGTTCGATGCCTGTATCTAAGGAGTTATCTTTACCCATTGATTTGACTGTGCGTGAAAACGGTGCCTCACTTCAAAGTCGATTTTCTCAAAAACTGGGTTTTCACACTCTCCCTACTTCAAACGGTCATATCTCGGCAATGAATATTCACAATTGTATAAATTTGGTATCAAATTTTAAAGCATAAAATAAGCTATGATTGGGTACCAAAAACCCAAAATTGAAAAATCCGACTTAATACCGTTTCGAGGCGGGGGTCACATTTATTCTCTCTCTTTTTTTTTTTTTTTTTGAGAGATGATATTTATTTTTCCCTTGTAAATTATATCTGTTGTTAGGCTTTGAGGTCAAGTAGTATGGCATTCGCCTTCGGACCGGTAGGTACTGGGTTCGAGTCCCACTCTGTGCGGTGCAAAGTTGAGTAATGGAAAGGCGTTTTTTCTTACATTCTCTCATCGTACTCAGGTGTGAATTGAGTGCTTGTTCGTTAACAGCGTTATCTCTGTAGAAAAAGATATGTAATATCGCCTTATAGGCGTCACGTCCCGTTCGATTATGTTGTGTTGTTGTTGGCTGGGGACCTCTCGTAAAGCGTTTAGAGCATGTTTGGTGGATATTGCGCGATATGGGCTAAATGCTCATTTTAAATATATTTTACGTTGTAAATATTCAACTGTAACATTTGTCTTGTAATTGTAATTATCATTTGCCACAAGTCAAGGGAGTGAATTTGGTAGACATTGCATTCACTGATGTAGTCGGCCATGCCACAACATCGAAAGCTGCAACATCATGAACAACATTCAACATACCGGATGACGTAACATTTCGCTTATAAGAATAGGATAATGCGATGGACACGTTCAGTTCATAATCAAAAAAAAAAAAACAATAAACAAATACTTTGGACTTTGCCTTCGTCACCCCCCATTCCACCCCACATTTTAAAGATACATACAAAGCCGATGCATGTTCGTCGTCGTCGTACGATATTTCATCAGGCCACGTTTTTTACTCGGGCGATTAAAAAAACCCCAGTGAGTTGCGTGCGTCACAGTGCGGATACTAAGTTATATTGAAAGCCACTTTGCCTTTTCATGCCAAAACAAAATGGCAATGTTAAGCTTGACTTTAAGTTTTCGCTATAATTTCATATTAAATTATTTACTATTTTTGAATCTTTAAACTTCATCTGTGACAATGATTTAAGAATTTCAAACTCCCTCAACCGATTGAAGTTCATCTACCACAAACTTTTACAAAATGTATTGCTGAAGATAGCTTAAAATAGTACGCGATCCTGCGACCTTGCAGAAAGTTAAAAAGATCAGCTGATGGCATTGGTCCTGGGAACATGCGACTGGCGACTGGCGACTTTGCGACCCTAATTTGAAAGATTGTGATTGTGGGTGAAGGCTAAAAAGGGGAACGGTTGAAAATATATCAGGTTTAAAGGATTATTTAAGACACAAGAAAAGCAGATCTTGGCAAGATACTTCTCGGAGGTGTGTGTTTAATTATTCTAAATAGCGTGTTTACAATTTGATGATCTTCTTTACTTTTACTTCAACTTAAATTATAAATTAAGTGTGGACAGAGTGTCATAAAACACTTAGGAATTTGTTTATATCAAAGAACCGTCCAGTGTATAAGGTGATCTCTCTCTCTCTCTCTCTCTCTCTCTCTCTCTCTCTCTCTGCGTGAGCATTGATCTAGAGAACAGTCGTCCTCTGACTCTGACCATTCAGTAGACAAGTCTATATCCTTCCCCCTAAATCTAATATATCCAGATGCTCGTGTTCTCAGTTTATATTTATTGATAAAAAAAAAGTATATTATATTCATTAACATCGCTTTGAGGGACCTTATTTGTCTGCTTTTGATAGCTTATCAGTATCAGAGGGATTCGCATGTTTTCCACACTCTATGCCGCTTTGTTTGTCCAAATTAAACATATTGGGGTTGTTTTATTCTTTAAAAAATTAGGTAAGATTTAGAAAGAAGCTAGTGTGGGAGGACTTCCGTAGTTTTATTATATTACTCGTTTTTAAAAAAGCCATTATAGACTTTCAATTCTTAGTTGCAATGTCCAATAAATATTGCCATTTAAGGTAAATTAATTTCATTGGTGTGATTTTTATAATAATTAAAAAAAAACAATTTGCTGAATCGATTGTCATTTACGACTCCGGCCGACGCCATATTACTTACAGTGTTTCCCATCAATTTCGATGTTGCAAGTGATGGCAATATAGTTTCATCAGATTATAATATCTTTAGTGAGGGGGAAGGGGAGGGTAGGGGGGGGGGGGGGGGGGGGGTCTCACCTGGTAATATAAAAAAAAAATCTCCTCTTTAGGTGCGGTGAAACTACGGAAGTCCTTCCGCTAGTGTTTTCATACATGGATGACCGGGGCATGCTTTAAATTAATTAACCTATCTTCATCATCATCACTACTGCTATCTGGGTGGGGTCTTTTGACTTCCCATAGTGGGCAGGAGGTCACTTGCTGTGTCTTCTGTGATATAAACATGAGAAAGTTACATTTTATATAAGTTAAGTTATCTTGACACCTGGTGAACTGGGTTTTGCCAGGTAATCCTGAAAATATCCAACACTGTATGGCCAGCTACTCGTTCACACCTGAATCAGTATTGTAATTTGTGTAGTGCACAATACAGGGCCAAAATTTACGATTTTCGTCCAGCATGATTCCTTAATTTTGTTAAAGACGAGACATATTATCTGTCAGCGACCAACGCACTTAATGAGTTAGTAGACAACCACGCCTATAGTTGTGGTACTTTAATAATTAATGTCCTTTTTCACATTATATTCATACTGAAGCAGACCTGCCTACAAAATTAATTACAAAAAAAAAAATGTCATAGAATTACGAAATTTTGGCTCCAACCCCATAACTTCATGAGCATCTCTAAGTCATTAAAACTTATTGAAAATGAAAGTTGATGCCAGACTACATAATTTTAAGGATTTAGAAGTGTCACTTAATCCTTGTGAGGGTAAGCTGTTGGTTTTTTAAAGTTAAACTATAGTAGCTACAATTTTTCAGGTCTGATAGTAAATCGCTTGCCTATTGATCAAAAGGTTGTAGGTCAGTATTTGGTTACCAAGACTATTTGAACAAGTAATTATGTCAGTCCTTAAGAGCCATAAAACATAAATAGACTGAGTTTATTGATTTTTATAGCATTAAATAACAGTAACAATTGCTTGCTTCCCTTTCAGTAGGATGCTAGTCTATCGCAAAGTACTTTCTATGGGTCTAACAGACCCAGCAGCTCAGTCATGCTGGGTTGAAAGAGAGGTCATAAAAACCTGACTGTAGCAGAAGCTGAAACCACTTCTTTGGCTTGTAAGGTGAGAGTTCTACTAGCTGAGCTATTCTACCAAGGACCCTGATTGAATGGGTTTTAAGTAAAGTTATTTCTTTTATGTCTTAAGAGGATTTTAAATTGAATTATTGTTTTATCAGGAATAGCGCACAAAACTGAGACTATCACAAAGATGGCTCCAAGAAGTCCAACTGAAAATGGTAACCACGAAGATGTTTTGGGTCTTGATAAAGTTGATGAGATGATAACAAACACACCACATGAAACCGAAGCGACCCCCAATGATCATAGTTTGGAGGAATGTCATCATATTTATTCTCCTCCATGGTGGTAACTATTTATTCTTTCTTCCTCGTCTCCTCTGCCATGACAGAGACAGTGGTTTGGAGTAAGTTAGCAACTCAAATTAATGAAAGAATGTTGAATTATTGAGTCTTTATTAGCTATTTAATTCATAAAGCTTGATTAAATATTGATTGTTGATTGTCTATCAATGGAACAATATGGCAAAGATCTTTCTCTCTCTTTTTTTTTTTTTTTTAATTTTCTTCACCCACCCCCCAATATTTATGAGTAGGTTTGAAATGTTTATAAACTGCTTAAAAAATTATCTGATCCAAATATTTAACAAAAGATGAGTGTCCCAATAGCATTTATCAAGGGGAAACTCTGAAAGTTCAATTTAACTACTTTGATTTTTAAAAATTATACTTTTGAATGTTAATTTTTGACTTATTTTCATCCATTGCAGCTGGCTGGTTATATTTTTGCTCAGCAATGGGAATAACAGCGGGTGCTCACAGGCTGTGGTCTCACAGGGCCTATAAAGCAAGCTTCCACTAAGAATCTTTTTAGCAATGTGTAACTGTATTGCTTTTCAAGTAGTATAAACAATTTTGAAAACAACCCCAATCTT
>NC_088364.1:17945539-17970539 GCF_034508935.2 Berghia stephanieae
CTTTCTTTGACTGTTTTGTAGCCGTCTCCGAAGGCCAAGATTAATTTTAGGGACCCTTTTTCCTCAGCACTGGAAAAAAAACAAATAAGGAACTTCCTAAATGAATTTTTGCTGTGCAAATTAGTGGACAGTCTTGATAGCCTTTGGGAGGGGCTTGGTCAAAAACTGGTTCTGATGGTAAAAAAAAATCCGCATCGGCAACAATGGCATTTTCTAAAACTTAATCTTTGGTCGATTGGTATCAAGATTAAAGTACCAAAATAGTGGCACCAACCTTGCCGAAATGAAAAAGATTTAAGAAGCTGACCTGTCTCATTTACAGACTCTTTCCCTTGTTTCCAGACCAGAAATTGTAGGGGCCCTTTTCCAAAACAAATGTCTACGAACAATATTCCACATTTTTTGACCCAATAAAATATCAACTAAAGATTTTGTACAAAAACTGGCATGGCCCCATTTTTGAAACAGTCAAATCAAGAAGATGGAGATGGATTGGCCATGTTTGTCAGTGAAGGAGGGAAGGAGGGAGCAAACCAAAAAACAGCACCCAGATGGACACCTCAGAGTAATCACAATAGGAGAAGACCACTGGAAACCTGGAAAAGATTGATGGAAAGAGATGACATCCTTCTGTTGGACCTGGGGTGATGTCCGGAAGCTGACAGAAGACAGAAGTCACTGGCGCTCCTTACAGTCTATCTTATGCATTTATGAAACACCAAAGAGGAGTAAGTAAATAATTATAGTTTTGGGAGATGATATTTTTCATTGGAAATCATCTCTCTGTTATTTACTGTTATATTTTTTGTTTTGAATATACAATCGAGGACGGATATATCGAAATTGTCGGGACCACAGTAAAATGTCGATATAAGCATGATGTTGATATATCAGTCAATCCAAAAAATGAATGGGGAAACAAATGAGAAATGCAAAATAATAACAAGGGAAATCAATTTTGATGAATCTGTGGCCTTTAAAGGTGCCCATTAAAAAATTTATGATGACTTTCTTTGACTGTTATTGTAGCCTGTCTCCGAAGGCCAAGATTAATTTTATGGATCCTTTCCTCAGCACTGGCAAAAACATCAAATAAGGAAGCTTCCTCATGAAGTTGCTGTGCAAATTAGTGGACAGTCTTGATAGCCATTGTAGTGGCATGGTCAGAAACTGGTTCTGATGGTGAACTATCCGCATCGGCAACAATGGCATCTTCTAAAACTTAATCATTGTCGATTGGTATCAAGATTGAGTACCAGTAATAGTGGCACCAACCTTGCCGATAATGAAGAGACTAAGAAGCTGAGCCTGTCTCATTTACAGACTCATTCTTGTTTCCAGACCAGCATTGTATGGGCAGTTTGCGAAGACTGATAGACAGTCTTATACATAGTGATTGATGTGGGGAGCGTTTCTTGTTGAAAGCCAAGTATTATATTGATATCGGGAATTCTCATTACTGGTGTCAGTACCAGGAAATGCTGGCATGGCCCAGGATGAGATTTGACCCTGATATCACGGCTCTTTGGTTGTTATTTTACATCACAACAGGATATCTGCAGTTTCATTGGCTGTTGTGTTGTACTTCATCGTAGGGTACCTTGACTGTTCATAAATTGTTTTTTTTTTTTTGGGGGGGGGGGGGGGGGGGGGGGGGTGTGTAGACAAATTATTGCCATTATCGATGGTTTATAGTGTCAATTTAACTGTCTTGGGGTAAAATTTATGTCGATATATGTGACCTTTTTTTACTAATGTTATGGAGAAGAGAAAAAACGGGACTTTGATGTCATGTCATGACAATATATCCACTCTGCACTGTATACTGATTTATAAACATTTGAGTGTATTCCTCATTGTGGGATCCTGTGCTTGTGTCTGGATGAGACTTTTAAGTGATCTCATTATAAGGACACCTGTAGAATGCTCTTAGAATCTACATCCCCTTCGTCTTACTTTTTCTCATGTGCTCTCAATTGTAAATCGAGACTTTAGTCATAGAATGAGTTTGAAATTGATGTGATTTTGTCTGTAAAAGTCATTGTTTTCCTCAGTAATCTTCCCTTAACCCACAAAACCAGCAGGATTGTATTTCCCCAGTCATCATTGTGGTTTATGATTCCTACAGACTCGGATCAAAGACGAAAAGCATCACATTGTAGGCTGCCATGTGACTCTTAAAATAGAGTTGATAGTTTTGTGATCTTTATTTCCCCAGGAATGACAGCATGCATGCTGGCTTTAGCAGCACATGAATTGGGCAATGATGAGGTGTCTATCTATGACGGTTCTTGGACAGAATGGTACCTCAAGGCTCCTGATAACTTGAAAGAGAATGTGCCATCTGATTGAGGTTGAGAGAGAATTTGCTGTCTGAATGTTGAGTTTCATGTGGTATTGCCATCATGTTGTTGTTATTGGAATAATTCTGATATATTTATTTATACAGAGGTGATCAATAGTAACATTACATTTTTGTTTTCTGTCACCCCCTTTACATTCATTATAAATCCACAATTGTTATCTATCAACTGAAAGAGGAATTGAAGAGGATTCATAAAACCACAGATATATTGACTGGCGAAAACCCTTTGCTGTACAACTTGGGCAGTTTTTGCCCGGTGAATTATATTTTGCCAATGGTCCTGTAAGGTCTCACATGTGTTAACTATGTCCTTCCTTAACATTGTCCTTCTGATTATTTGCCCAATTGTATACAGGGTAATCTCCAATTTATCTTCAATATATACATACGGTAATATCAAATCATTCATCTTTAACTTCATCATTTTCAATCTTAGAAACTAGACTACTTTAAAAAAAATAAAAAATAAGGATAATTCCTCTCTTATGACCCTGGTACTGTATTCTATTTTGCTACACTTTTTTGACTTTCTCATCAGTAATGAGCTTTGCAAAATATATTGAGACACATATTTCTTTTTTCCATAGTTCAATGGTTTTTGGTATGAGCAACTCCCCTTTATTCCTAGTTTAATATTGTTGGGTTAGATTTCTTTTTCTTTCTATCTGTGACATTTTAGAGTATGTTGTTGAACAAGTCATCTGTTATAAGTTCTCACCATAAATTTTCCAAAGACGAAGTCTTTCTTACATTCCAGTATTACATGTGGCTTGGGACCCCTAGTAAAGCGCTTTGGGCACATTTGGAGCATTTACTGCGTTATATTGCTCTTGAGATCTACTTGTGTGAACTATGTATATCCCCTCTTTGCCTTACTGGTAACAGGAGTGTTGCAAGTAGTGAACTCCCAAACTATTTGATCTTTTGGGGTTAATTTTTCTTTTTGATTCCATATATTCCTTTTTATTTATTTTTTAGTCACGAAAAGACATAAGATTTTGAACAACTAGTTATCAATTTGAACTAAACAAAGTTTTGGATTTACCATTTTGAGACGTTGGGGAGCTGACCCATTAATCTTAACCCATTACCCAGCTTACAAGGAGATAAGGTCAATCCTACGAGAGTTGTGGTGCTTGCAAGCAATGAGGCAAGAGGGGTAATCCAGTTATTTGTGTTAACTTTAAGTACTTACAAAGTTAAATCCATCGTATATTAATGTCAAAAGTGACACCTCAGATTCAAGGGAACCTTATAATGAACATTGACCTCTAGTCCAATTGACTTCGTTGTGACATGCTGACATGCTCTTACACATCCCACTGACTAGAATAATCTTGATTTTTTTAATATCCCAAATTTTGACACTCTTTTGTCTTGAACTTGAAAAATACTGACATAGTAGAGTAGTAAGCTTCGCAGTCCGAATGATGCTTACTGAGAATTGTGTGATTCAGTCATGGTCGATAAGTGTAGCTGCTCTCTCCATCCATGTTGTTAATTGTTTCCATTGGGACAGAGTTTTGAGGCTGTCAAGATCTTGTTGTGAATTTAGTACGGAGGGCACTGCAGTATTCAGTGATGCCAAAACTCCGGTTTCACCGATCTGGAGTAAAACATCCCGGGTTAAGGGCAACTTCCGTCAAATTCCGGTGAGGTCAATTTGTTCCAAGGATACCCCCCTTCTTCCAACCACCACATCATTACTGCCACTACTACTACAACCACCATCACCATATCATCACTACCACAACTACTACAACCCCCACCGATACATCATCACTACCACTACTACTACAACAACCAACACCACATCATCACCACTAGCACTACTGCTACAATCGCCACCACCACATCATCATCACTACAATTCCTACTAAAATGACCATCACCACCACATCATCATCACTACCACCACTACTACAACCACCACCACCACATCATCATCACTACCACTGCTACTACAACCACCACCACATCATCATCACTACCACTACTACTACAACCACCACCACCACATCATCATCACTAGCACTACTACTACAACCACCACTACCACCACCACATCATCATTACTGCAACTACTACTACAAAAACCACCACCACATCATCATCATACCACTACAACTACAACTACCACCACCACCACATCATCATCACTACCACTACTACTACAACTACAACCACCACCATCACCACCACAGCATCATCACTACCACTACTACTACAACAACCACTATCACATCATCATCATCATCATCATCACTACCACTACCACTACAACCACCAACACCACCGATTTTTTTCTTCTCATTCCAATCACTCGCAGCTTGTACCCCATTGCTCCACTCTTCGCATGGGGTTCCTGACCTCCCATAGTGGGCAGAGAGGCACTTACTGTGTCTTCATCCCCCATATCTGTTTCCCAACTTGCTTTCTATCTTTGTCTTAAAATGAGATTACTTGGTTTTGTCCTGGTCTGGGCCGGATGCCCTTGTTGAGAGGGAAACAGTCAAATGCAGAGTGTTGGGAGATGACATTTTTTCCCTTGTAAATCATCTCTCTGTTAAACACTGTATTATGTTTTGCTTACATTTTATATATGATGTGTAAACATTTGAGTGTGTTCCTATTAGTAGGGACCTGTGATTGTGTGTGGATAAGACGTTTAGGTGATCTCAAACTAAGTACTTTGATAGTGTGCTCTTGGAATTTACATCTGTTTCCTATTTGAACAAATTCCCCATTCTCTTACTTTTTCTTGGTTGCTTTAAATGTAATTCTAGAACTTTTTACACCCCATTTTCTTCCTTTTTACTGGCACTGATATGACCTTAATGTGTTGCAAGCGCCGTAAAACTCTTAAAAACAAAACAAACAAACCACTCTTTATAGACTCAACAGAGTCTTTGAAGTTTTTCGGGTTATAAGAAAGTGTCTTGCATACATAGTTCCGAGCCATGTTGACATAAGAATAGAAATTGTGAAAGACAAAATTATATAGACAGATGCAGATAAGTCATATTTTGAATAAATATTGATTATAAATATTATTGTGGTATTGAAAAATATACTTTTAAAAACTTTTGAGAATTGCCTGGTTGTTTTTTTTGTTTGTGTGCTGTTATTGTTTGTTTGTTTTGGGTTTTTGTTGTTGTTGTTGTTTTTATACTTGCAAGTATGCCTGGCGAAATCCGGTTTTGTAGTGCAATCCATTGCCTTGCAGTGTCAAAACGTGATAATCACCAACAATTGAGGGCTCCCAGACATGGCAGGTAATCATAGTAAAGTTGCACAGAACCCATCTGATGTGTCATTTTCAGGGGATTTCCATGTAAAGTTGCCAACTCAAGTGTGTTCTCATTCAACCCATCTCCATTGTCTTCATTTTTATTCAACACAAACCCAGCATACAACAATCATCCTATCTTTTTACTTTTTAAAAATCGCAATATCCGTGTTTTACAAGGTCTCCCAAGCCAGCAGCAGCACTAAACATGTTGAACAACTAGGTGGGGTCTCTTAGTGGGGTTCCTAACCTCCCATACTGGGCAGGGAAGCAATTGCTGTGCCTTCTATACCCCTTTATCTGTTTTCCAACATGCTTTCTGTTTTTGTCTTGGAATAAGATTACTCTGGTTTTGTTCTGGCCGTGGCCGGATACCCTGGCTTAGATGGAAACAATCAAATGTAGAGTTAGAGTTTTGGGACATGATAATTTTTGTTTTGTAAATCATCTGTGTGTTATGCACCGGTTCATTTTGTTGTTGTTTTACATATATATATGATTTATATATTATGATTTGTAAACATTTAGGTGTGTTCCTCTTAGTGGGGACCTGTGCTTGTGTCAGGATGAGACATTTATGGGAACTCAAACTAAGTACCTACACTGATAGTGGTGTGCTCTTGGAATCGACATTTGTTCCCATTTGAACAAATTCCCCTTTATCTAACTTTTTCTTGGGTGCTTTAATTGTAATTCTAGAACCTTTTACTATCTCACTATACATTTGACTGTTTCCCCTGTCACCAAGGGTATCCGGTCAGGGCCATGACAAAACCAAGTAATCTCATTCCAAGACAAAGACAGATATAGGGGGAATGAAGACAGTAAGTACCTCCCTGCCCACTATGGGAGGTCTGGAACCCCACCCAATTAAAGTCTTAGCATGTCCTATAATTTCATGAATAAAGAGAGAGGACCAATGCAGCTAGACAAAGAAATAATAGCATGTGGTGTGCACATATGTAACACACGCATGCTGACGTCATGACACATTGCCCGGGCATTTTAATGGCCAATGTGATGAGCGTTGACCAATCAGAATCATTCATTTGTAAATTTGTCAGGGAATACCCTAGACTTGTTAACAGTTTTCAAAGTTCATTATTGGTTGAAACATGATATTGTGGAAACAGTCATGCTTTCTCTGAGATGAATAAAGACACGCCCTTTGCTGTTGTATCTTACATGGTATCGGTGGAGGAAAAGACTTAATATTACTAAGTCTTGGAAATGGTTGCTCTCTGGGAGAAAGTCAACTCTCGTTTTGAATGTGTCATTGATAGTTGCTTTTTTAAACTTTAAATTTATATAACTTATCCTCAATATTTATGTCTAGTTATTATGTTTTCATATAGAAAAATGATTGTAGTTTCTGACACAACCAAAAACTGAAATTTGATAATTTTGACCATTCCAACTTTAAAACCGATTTTCTTCATTTTCCAAATCCCGACTTAATACCGCTTCGAGGCGTAGGGTCACATATGATCGAGAAAACCATGTGATAACTAGTCACCCATTTGTCAATATAAAAACAATAACAATGATCAGATGGAGGTCAAACTCGTTCACGTTATTGTTTATAAACAACCAACTATGTTTGTCCGAGCACGTGTGAAGATGTGTCACAAATTCCATGTTTTGATTGGTCAAAAATCTACTGGTTAATTTGTTTAGGAGCAATGTGTCCCATTCTCTGTGCCCCAAGTGGATCACGTGCTAATTTTCCATTTTCTCGTCTTTTCTTCCCGCAATCGGTATTGATGCCATGCGCTTAGTTAAATTACAACATCCGCCAGCCGGATATAATGTGCGGATATGTGGTCTTGTGGTATGACATTCGCTTTCGGATCGGAAGGTCCTGGATTCGAGCCTCTCTCGGCGCATAGTTGAGTCCTTGGAAAAGGCTCTTTACTCACATTCTCTCCCCGTACTCAGGTGTAAAATGAGTACCTAGCTGTTAACAGCGTTGTTTATGTCGGAAAAAAAAATTGAAATGTTGCCTAACTGGCGTCATGTCTCGTTCTACATGTTACGTGTTGCTGTTGGCCGGGGACCCCCTGTAAAGCGCCTTGAGCACGTTTAGTGGATATTGCACTATATAAAATCTCAATTTATAACCTACCAACACACAAAACTATGTTATAACCTTAAACGTGTAATGTCTTGATTGATACAATTTAGTGAGAGCTACTCCTAAAAATTCTCACTAAATTGTATTAATCAGATTATAAACATTTAAGATTACACCTAGTTTTGTTTGTTGGTACGTTATATCCGGCATGCGGATATTATGAGTTTTAAAAAAAAAACCTAAACTAAACGCATAACATCTATAAAAATCAGATTTCTTCATTGTTATTGCTTTATTGCTTTTTTTTTTGAAGTTACTCGTAAGCCTTTGATTCGGAAAATAAAAATGTCAAGGTAAGCCTTGCTTGACAGAAATGTTGCTTCTTGGTTACAAAACGCAAGAGGATCACTGGATGAACGAATATTGCTGCGCTGTCTTTGTGGAAATTTGCCGTGAACAATGTGTGTGTTATTTCGAATGTTTCAGTCAGTCTGTCCTTTGTATCCAGTTAGTGGTTTGTTTTGAGAAGTCTCTGTCCAGTGCAAGTGTTCTAAGTTTTTGAAGGTCGTCATGTCTGTTAAGATGCTGAAGTAATTGGATGTTTCTAAGTGTTGTTGAAATCAGTTCTTCAGTTGTTTCTAAATATCGTTTGTATTTGTTGAGATCTTGATTCAATGCTGTTGGGAGTGAAGTTCGTGTACGGCCTCTGTATTTTGGCTCTTTGAAGTAATTAGCCATTAAGATTTGTGCTGGAATATTTTCATCTCGTTAGAGCACGTGCCCGAACAGTTTCCATCTTTATCAATTTCTCAAATTAGACTATAAAGGCATGAAAAACACAGGCGAAAAGGGTACAGGTAGTAAGAAATGTGTGTAAAACGGAAAGCCGTGTTGCTATTTTCTCAATATGTCATTTTTCTAGGGGTATGGGATACTCTGTCAAACATTTCTCAGAATTATTCAATGAAATTGTCTTAAACTTTCCAAAGTTATCACAGAGATAATGTATTATTTCCATAAAGACGTTTTTGGATAATGTATGTGTATTTTGAATTATAATCCAAATTATAAATTGTTAATGTTAACCTCAATTTTGTCATAACATCTTGATTCACAAGTTTGTAATGTTCTAATAAAAATCCAATAAGCTAAAGCTATAAAATCTCTCTATGGTGACACAAAATGTTGCAATGTTGACAAGTGGGAAGAATATGAAGGTTATTCCTTCATTAGTTTTTGTGGAAAGTTTGCCACAAGATTGTTATATTTTTTATGCCAGATCCCCAAATCAGGTCGCAAAACCGGTTTCAACACTGAAAATATATATTTTTTCACCAAAAATGCTGTCTCTAACCTATAACAAGAAGAATGATTAAACCGACCAATATAGTTAATTTTTTTTTTTTTAGAAAAGACCCAAACCGCTCACGTTTTCACACTTATTACAAGTGATAAAGCATTTATAGTTGAGCAAGTGAATTTTTTCCCCTCAAGTTTTACAATGCGACATTGTTTATTTTGATATTCGCCCATTTGTTTCATTGTCTCAGAAATGGATACGTTTCATTTATTAACTATGGCGTTCTATGCATTTTATAACGTTAAATCATGTTTGAGAAAATGTGTATTGAATGACAGTTTTCTGTTGTGTTATCTTGTATTTTGGTGTCAATCGAATATTGATAACATTCTGAAAAAGCTGTGAAAAGCTGTGAAAGAAGGTCTGACCAGAAGGCCTGAAGTTTGATTCCCAGTTATATTATTAGGGTTTTTATGTGCCACTCCGAATTATTTTCTCCCACTCGGCCACTACGCCCCCCCCCCCCCCCCCCCCTCCTCTATTGTCATAAAGAAATAAATTAAATGTTCTCGAATTTTAAAAAAAACCGTTAAGAAGTCTCGACACCCGGGCAGTATATATGAAGTTAAAGTTTTCTAACCAAAAGGGAAAAAAAGCTTTTTGTTTGTTTGTTGGGTTTTTTTGGACGTTGTCCAACATTTTTTTAAGAGAGTAAATTTATCTTTGAATCCATTCGAATTTAATTTTAATTGATAAGACAACGGCCTTGAATGAATGCATGCCTTTGATCTACATCGGCGTTTTACACGACTGAAGTTGAGTTTGATTCATGAATAAATTACCACATAGAATATAAAATTGATCATTTTGCCTTAATAGGTTGTAATCACCTTTTGCACGATCATAAAATTGATTCCTAAACATACAATAATATTATAAAACACGTGCTTGGACTTGGACGCGGTTTCGTGCCCATTCGACCGAAGCAACACTGTGTGCCGGTAGTAAAGTAGTGCTTCCCATAATATTATTCACTCGTGGAGGATTTTACTCATATCGTGTGCAGAAAGATTCATAATGTAAGTACATACGCTATCTAATTTACAGGCCTAGTAATCCATGACTATTGTTTTAATGGAAATGCCGTGTCTCAAACCAATATAAACATTTTTTTTTTGCACCCGTTACAACAATATTATGACAAGGCCGTTATTGCGTTGGATCATAAGACCTGCAAATATGTGAAGTACGCCAATGGCAGGGACTCTTTGCCGTCTTATAATTTTATTATTATTTTTAGTTATTATTTTTTTTTGTGTGGGCGGTTTATTTATCTTTTAAAATTAGTATTACTATTATTATTATTATTATTATTATTATTATTATTATTATTATTATTATTATTATTATTATTATTATTATTATTATTATTATTTTTGCTTTTTTTTCGTATTGTTGTTATTTAAAAAATAACAAAGCTATAAATCCGTGTGTGTGTGTGTGTGTGTGTGTGTGTGTGTGTGTGTGTGCGTTTGTGCGTGTGTGATTCCATTTTTCAAGGGCCATGGCTATGTGGAAAAGGTATGTTTAAAAGCTTTTGTGTAAGTTATAAGATCAATCAATTCGTCATTTGATAATGTGAAAAGCAATACATAGACATTGAATGAATAGGCATTAAAGTTACGAGCATAATACTATGTAGTTAAATGAGAAACGTCCTCGAGGCAGGTTGACACGTTGAAAACAAACTACATTGTTCTGTCGTTTTCTGACAAAAATCTTCTTTTTTCATTTTGAGCGACGCATAGTTGCATCCTTGGAAAAGGCTCTTTACCCACATTCTCTCATCGTATTCGGGTGAAAACCGAGTACCTGGCTGTGAACAGTGTTGTCTTTATCTGAAAAAAAGCTTGTAATATCGCCTAACAGGCGTCGTGTCTCGTCCTACATGTTAAGTGTTGCTGTTGGCTGGGGACCTCTTGTAAAGCGTTTTGAGCATGTTTAGTGGATATTGCGCTATATAAATGCTCGAGTTTATTTTGGTCTAAAAAAAATACTTTTTTCAAATATCGATGGAATAAGTTGACACACAACATGTGAAAAAGTCTGAAAGCGCCGAGACTTCAAAGGTGTGAGGTTTGAAACTCTTGATCAAAGTAAAAGTGGTGGTGGGGGGGGGGGGGTATTTTTTATTTATTTATTTTTCTTGGGCGGCCTGGTTGGGGGGGGGGGGGGGGGGGGGGGGGGGGGGGGGGGGTAAAGATGTTTTGTCAGAGTACAGCAGCTTTCTTCATGCATGGCTTACTTAGGTCGTATTATGAACTGGAAAATCAATTTTCTTTTTAAGAGCTAGATCAGTAAAAACATTTGTAAAAGGAAATTAAGCGGAATAGTTTATGCATTTTATGATTGCAACTTTTCTTAAAGAAAAACAAATGAATGAATGAATGACTGAACATTTACATAGAGCATTTCGACCGCTTTACGATGCTAAATGCGCTTTACTATACTTCAACATGTCGCGCGAAACCTATTTTTTCAAACAGTATAAATCACATCATAATAATAATAATAATAATAATAATAATAATAATAATAATAATAATAATAATAATAATAATAATAATAATATGCCTCAGTTTTGTACTCTTGTAATATCCGTCACTGTGTACAGTCGGGTGTTCATCCACATCTGTAGAACTTTGCAAAGTACCTTGTTAAAAGCTAGTCTTAGTCCCGTAGATTTTGTGTTTGACCCGGAAGAAATTGGTACCTAGCTCTTTTTTTCTTAATGTTCTGTGTATCTCATGAAAAATTCACCACAATCAGTCCAGGGAAAAAAATTACAGCCGTTTGAAATTTAACATCCCTTAAAACCACAATTAATTATTCTTGCAAACGTTTGTGTTAGGAAATGACACAAGATTGCCTTATAAATTAATAGTTTTAAAAGAAAACACGTTCTGTAATGGAGTATTTCGTGATTGATCAGCGTACTGTCCAAATGACATAGAGATAAGTTGGGGGGGGGGGGGGGGGGGAATTTGAACTTTCACACCATGCATTAAAAAAATTAAATTTGGACAGAAATATCGATGTATTACAATGACTCACTCTTCCCATTTCTTTAAAATTCTCAAACCGGAGACCTCTTTCAAGAGGTAAGTTTGAGGATTTTTGACAAGTTGGGAGTCGTTTGAATTGATGAATATAATTTGAAGTAAATTTTTGCTGGCCAAAATGTGTTTTGTCAGACTATTGCAGAGCTGTTGCCAAATTAATTTCGTTATTAATGATAAATTCATAAACTCCTTCCATTAGAGACCTTTGATTGCCTAATACAAATTTGGAATCGCTAGCGGGACATTTTTATTTTGTATATTTATTAAACTTTCAATAATATTATTTAGATTGTACTACAACAGTGTTAGACCTACAATGTGATAAAACATACTTAGATTGGTGGAATGGTAAATTGTACATTCTCGACTCACTTACAGATAGTGTAATCATATTAAATATGTGATTGCTCTCTTAGATTATTTATTGCACTGTATGGTATCCTGTTACACTTTCATCGACAATCAATTTGTTTAGGATTCAATACAACTCGGGTGTGAATGAGTAACTGGCTACAGTCAGTGATTGGATATGCTGTATGAAATGGAAAATTGGTTCCATATTGGTTTATAAGGGAGTAAATAAAACATTGTAAAGCGCATGGAGTATGGTGTGGCCGTGAAAATGCGCTACAGAAATATACATGTACGTTAATATCAGTTATTATTCAAATTTTCCCAGCCGTATAGGTTGTCATATGTATTTATCAAAAGCTCAGCCTCCCGAAGTCCACTGGTCCTTGCAGCGTGCAAGAGAGACGTATAATCGTTATGGGTTGCATCTCCTGCAAACTGGATTATAGGCCTCGTCCCCACTGATATCGGCTGGGCAAGAATACTTGCGTCCCTGTGGTTTTCTGAGGTTATTATATAAGGATGAGTCCCCATGTACAAAGAATTGCCCTTCCAATTCGTTTTCGTAAACTTTACGGGCTTCGGCATTGCTTTCGATAAATTTCTTTCAAGAATACGTGTCAGATCATTCAGAAGGTCGTCATCATTCATTTTCTCGGGCAGCGAGTTCGAGAATGATGCCTGGACGATGCAGCTTTGAGGCTTTGCCTTTAAGTTCAAAATATATTTTTTTATTTCGGACTTTGTGGCAACATCACCGTTCTTGCTATCTTTGGTTGCATTGTAAAAGCCGTAACGACTTAACGGCTTCTCGTACTGGATGAATGCTTTACAAACGGCCCCGAAACCAAGCCGACCAATTGCGTTGAGTTTAGATTCTGGGAGAGACGGACAGAACATACATTGGGCGTTGGATTTTAAGAACCCTAAAGGCACGGTAATTATAATATGGTGGGCCTTGAAAACTCTCCCATCACAGCATGTTACGATCACCCTAGGGTCTTTGCCTTTCTCGATATTTCTCTGCGTACAATCGGACCAGTCGATGTGATTCACCCTTGCTCTGAGTTTGATTGTGCTGGGTTTGAACTTTTTTGTGAGGTGCTGTAGAATGGATGCCATCCCACCTTTTACAAAAACATAAGAATCACTTTTATTTGGCGTAAATCCTTGTATATCGGCATCACCCTTGTCATCGCCATGTTGGAATTGAAGGTCTTTGCAATGAGCAGCAGTTGTTGCTTTTACGCCAGGGCAGATCAGACCAGGATTTTTGTCGTAACCTTTTTGCTCAATGTGTTGGTCCAGTCGACGGAGTGTCTCTCGAAAGTAATTTTTAGAAGAAAGTTGGATATCATTGTGGCATCGGTCTCTGTTTTTGGATTTCAGTTCAGCTAGTGTGGTGATTTCGTGGTTTATCATCATGTTGTAAAATAGGGCTTGTCTCTCATCACAAAGGAGGGCACTCGGTGGTTGCCCGAATCTGTCAAAATATATTGTAGTCACTTGGTTAACCTACCGCCATTTCAAATACACATATAATTTATGTATCTCTCTCTCTCTCTCTCTCTCTCTCTCTCTCTCTCTCTCTCTCTCTCTCTCTCTCTCTCTCTCTCTCTCTCTCTCTCTCTCTCTCTCCTCTCTTTCTCTCTCTATCAAAAAAAAAATTAATTAATAAATTCATATACAGATAGATTAAGATGCTCCAAAAACTCTCAATCTTAATATAGTCTCAGATTTGAGAGTTTTTGACAAGATGAGTTATTTCAATTGATCGATATTTGAAGGACTAGTTTTCTGGTCAAATATTTAAATACATAACAGGTTGTTTTTTTTTTTCAGAGTACTGCCTCTTGTTGGAAACGGATATGACTCTAGTAATAAATTTTTTTTTAAAACTAGGGCTTTTGTATAGCGCAATATTCACAGGCTGTGAACCAGATGTCAAAAATTGAAATTAGCATTACATTAATCAGAAATTTGAAAAAAGTTCAATGTTATCACACCAGAATGAGACGTGAGTCATATAATATTAGGCTTTTCAGGAAATATCTCAGAATATCGTACACATTCATTTCACCTATCATCAGGTTGAGTTCAGCGGCTGACCCTCGTGCACAACAGGGTTACCCCCCCCCCCCCCCAATGGAAATAGTCAAATATGCTGTTTGTCTCGTCTAGTGTTTTCAATGTACGATGTTCTGTCATGCCGAGAAGCACAAACTGTAAAATGCTTAGATCATCGACATGCATTGCATCCCAACCTTCTCTCGAAATAAATATTTACCCCTGAATCATGGAGGAAGGGCCTTCTTCTATCAGTCCCTGTTTCTTTGCCAAAATGAACACAGAGTTCCATTCCGTTGGTTGGTCTATTTCCGACACGCCGAGGTCAATCACAGCCTTTGTCCCTGGCCCACAAGTAACCGTGTGAACACGGCCACCAATTCTTAAAATGACAGAAGAACAAACAAACCCAAACTATTAACTTTGGACAAAATGGGTGATTCCTGTGACATCAAACATCCTGTCTGATGGATTAACTATATTCCTTCATGGATGATGTGTTCAAATCTAAGCTTTCAAAATTCTAATAACTTCACTCTTAAAATCAATTTTCTTAATCAGCTTTACTCCGACAAAGAAAACCCCGAAACGCCCATATCATCTGACGTCGTAATTTAAATTGGAAATTCTATATCATTTTATTATTGTTTCATTCCGACATTATACCAGATTGACACCGGGGGTCACAAGTTTGGTGCTGTTATTGGGAGTGGAGTGTGGGCGGTGGACGGTGGGCGGTGGCCGAGTGGATAAGACATTTCATTGACCTTAATTATTATTATTATTATATTATTATTATTATTATTATTATTATTATTATTATTATTATTATTATTATTTATTATTATTATTATTATTATTATTATTATTATCGTTATTATTATCATCATCATCATCATCATCATCATCATCATTATTATTATTATTACTATAATTATTATTATTATTATTATTATTATTATTATTATTATTATTATTATTATTATTATTATTATTATTATTATTATTACTGCTACTACTACTACTATACTACTACTACTACTACTACTACTACTACTACTAACTACTACTACTACTACTACTACTACTATTATTATTATTATTATTATTATTATTATTATTCTTATTATTATTATTATTATTGTTCAATCTCCTCAGTAAAATATATCAAAAGTAAACTAATTCAATTTTCAGCCTCCCGTTTATTCTGTGATGACACCAATTTGAGACGGTGGGTCACATTAATGTCTGTACCCTTTATTAGGTGCACATATTATCAGGTCTGATAACCGGACGCAATGATCGGCTGGGTTTTAAATTGTTTTAATGGACAAGATTGTGCATCGGTTTGAGAGTGTTTCCATTACAACAATGGGCATAGGACAAGTTGGGTTGTCAGGCCTGAAAATAAGAGAACACTGACGACATGCAATCAAAACAATTGAACCCACCTGTATGAAGCTTCCAGAACAATGACATTCTTAAATCCATCTCTCAAAAGGGAATCTGCAGCACTCAGACCAGCCATACCGGCTCCTATGACAATCACTGCCACGTTCTGACGCATCCCAATGCTTCTATGCCTTCGGGCTTTCTCGACACTGGGTAGACTTTGTACAAGACGTTGCTCAAGCCCAATGCGGTGACTCCAAGCAAGGCTCGAATCCCAGTGGCACATCTCTATTTTCCGGCAAAGGGATCCTTTTGCTTTAGCACCATCATCGTGTTTATTCGGGGTCGATGATAATAATATTTTCATTGCAATTTCTTTTTCGAATCGACATCGTTGTTTCATGCAGTTGACGCATTCTTCACCTATTAGACCGTCCCGTTGACTCCGACACCATTTGCATTCAAATCTTTGGTTAAACTGTTTTGCTTGTGATGTGGAATTTAAGCCCGGCTGTAGGAGCGATAGGGGTTTACATACATTCCCATTTGTATACGCTGGAACTGAAGAGTTTTTATTGACAAAACTACCATTCCCAACCTTTTCTGAAATTGCTGGCAGCGTTGGTCGAGAGTAACTTGGTGACTGTTTTGATTCTGATCTATTCAACCCGTTAATATCGAGACTTTTAATGTTGTGTAGTAGCTGTCCTTTTCCTTTCGTTTTGACATATTGTCTTGGTTTATCATCACTTCCATTTCGGGAGGTTCTCGGTATTGCATCTAGAGATTTCTTAAATACTGACATTCTTCTTCTTCTTCTTCTTCTTCTTCTTCTTCTTCTTCTTCTTCTTCTTCTTCTTCTTCTTCTTCTTCTTCTTCTTCTTCTTCTTCTTCTTCTTCTTCTTCTTCTTCTTCTTTGATGTTATGACTAGTTGTGGAAGAGAAACAACAGAGGTATAATATACAAGTTATGATTGTGGTTTTCTGTTACAATAAAAAAGACAGAGGAGAATTATACAAGTAATTTCTAAAGAAATAAGTTGAGCTTTTATATCTTGACAACACGAGGTAGGCAATTGGTTTGGGGCTAACCCTAGTCTATTGTCCCTTTCTGGGCGGCTTTCTGTCCTTGTATTGAAGTAGGGTGACTGAGTTTTACCAAGACCACGGATGGAGTGGATGGGTGTGTGTTTGTGTGTGTGTGTGTGTGTGTGTGTGTGTGTGTGTTTGTGTGTGTGCGCGCGCGCGTCTGTCTTTGTTTTTTGTTTTTTTTCTCCCCTTTTTCCTTTTTTTATTTTGGGAAATGATACTTTTTTCATATATGTAAATGATTTCTCTGAATGATTTAGAAACCACACGATTGTCTCCATTTTGGAGAGAACCCCATCTGTCATCTGTATGATACCTTGGGTGGCCTTAGGCTGGGCATAGAGATATTTAACACTGCTATAATCTAGCCATCCCCGACTCACCTCTCTGTATTCCTTTTTCTAGGGCACTAGCAATTCAAGAATGGCGCAGACACTTGTTCTAAGTCTGTCCAATCACCTCTGTGTGTTATGTCGTAGAGCTTACTTCTAGGAATACACAATGTTCATTGCGCTTCACGATGCATTATTTATTCTCTAAACAGAGTAATTTGAATCATAATTCTATTTCATACAGTTCAAGTTTAAGTCGCATGTTCGTCGTTCTATGTGTTCTAGCATTTTCACAAAATCTGTCACTGTTTGTAGTCAAATACTCCATAACACCCGAGTAGTGTTACGAAATGTGCAACGTACCTTATCCAAGGATTTGAGACCTCGACCAGTTTAACAATCATTGTCAAAGTGAACAATACGGGGCTTAATTTATTAGACGAGTCGATGGGCTTCTAACCTGGGTCTCCCGCCTGGAAATTCAATGCCTTATCCTCCCGGCGAACTCTCTCTCTCTCTCTCTCTCTCTCTCTCTCTCTCTCTCTCTCTCTCTCTCTCTCTCTCTCTCTCTCTCTCTCTCTCTTGTGCTGTGCACCTAAACTTTTACAGGGCTTTCAATTATTTCATCATTAAATTTGAATGATACATAGCATGCATGGTGACACTATTTAAAATGAAACAGAAAGCAGAGAGTATCCCTTAAAGCGACGCCCACATATAAGCAGGTCTGATTACCGAGAAAACAATTATAATAGGCTTAATTCAACATTTTTTCTGACACCCCCCCCCCCACCCTCTCAATCCATCCAGCAGTGAATGGGTAGCTAAGTCTGTTAGATTCGGCAGAAAGCACTTTGCGATCGACTAGCGTCCTATCCAAAGGAGAGCAAACAATTGTTATTGCCCGTTTCAAGCTATAGAAACCGGGATAAACTCCGGCTCCGTGGGTCAAACGGCTCTGAAGAACTAGATACTAATTTACCAATGGACAATACATATTTTGCGTTGGTTTGAGAGTCGAGTATTTTCATTACAACAATGAACTCATAACAATTTGAGGTATCAGAATTACAATAAATACTGGTTATCTCCTTTGTACAGTTAATCTTGAGGTTAAAATGTGGAATTCTAGAATCGCGAAGCGACGTATTTTTAACATTTAATATATCGTGTTATTCTTTATTTCTAGACATATATTTATCAGTCTGAAATAACATTACGATTAAGTTACCAACTGTAATGTGAGCCTTGTGGTAATCCTAGCTATAGATGTATTAGGTTTTATATTATTTGATAATTTGCTGAACATTCAACATAACTCGAAGTAAACAAAGCTATGTTCGAAGAAGCCATCTTGAATAATCTCGAGCCCTGAATTTGTTGTTACTAAAATTAGCATCATATTATAGTGCAACGTTAACACGTTTGAGTAGATATTATTCAACATGCCTTACGAAACTTCGCATTTACTTTACCTAAACTCAAGCTGTGGATACATCTTATATAAAGACTTACAAAAGCAAATGCAAAGAACCCCACTTAAGTTGTCATAAAATAATTAACAAGAACACTAACATGTTGAAAATCACTGTTAATGACCAATTAACATGCAAACGAGCTATTTCTGTCAATTGTTCACTGGACCCTGAATTACTAACAAGGTCTGCATGTATGTATGTATGGCTAATTTGTCAAGAATCTATATAATATATGCCCGACAGGGATGCGCTGGAGCGAAGGACATTAAAGGCCCATAGGTCATAGCGGACTTGGCGTTGAATGTCAATTATTAATTGAAGGCTCAATTTGGTGATCGCCCAAAACCATTAAACACTGATATTTGGAGAGTGACTGTCATCAGAGGATTATACAACAATGACTTAACTCTGACTAAACACTTTTAAAAAACATTTTAGCCATAAAAAATTTTACTCCAAATATCTATGGATTAAAATGGTCTGCAATTTGCCAAATATATATTTTTTTTAAATCTAAAATATGATACCTCTTTGTAGCCTCAGGTGGGAGATTTTGTGGAGGCAAGGGGTCATTTATTTCATCGATATTTGACGTTTTTGGCCAAAAGAAAAAATGTGTTTTGTCACGTTACGGCGGAATGAAAATTAGAGATTTATCAGTAAGATATTGCTTAAAGCTGTAGCCATAAAAATACTAACAAAAAGGTAAAAAAGAACCAAAGTGACACAAAAAATATTATTAAAAATAACGTTTCGGGCACTGACGTCTTGTTCATAATACAAACAATAAAAGGAAAGGAAACAGTCGGTTAAAGAAGAGGGGCAAGCGTGGCTCAGTGGTACGGTCTTTGCTTCCTACCCGAAAGGTACCGAGCTCAATCATCCGCGCTGCGTTGTGTGGCATTGAGCAAGTCACCACGCCCTAGCTCACTTTGCGGCGCTGCTCTGCGGCTGACGCCTGGGTAATTCCAGTCTTCCCTTGGAATAGACCCTAAAGACAAATTTCCCCTTGGGGATGAATAAAGGGAATTTTATTTTTATTATCTATTTTAAGATGAAGCATAGCAATGCTTTTCCTCTCACATTGCTTTCGAATTGCTCTTCGGAGTTCTGTTTTTTTGTCCTTCTAATTTTCATCATTTGGTAAAAAGAAGGAAAATATTTCTACAAATGAATTTCTTAAGCGGACAGAGGATTTACTTAAATTTATTTCTATTTTTTAAATTTATAAAAAAATTTTTTTTTCGAAATGATAGATCGTCAGTCTTCAGTCAGCCAACAAATAAATAAAACAAAAAAAAAAGAAGAAAAGAAAACGATAGATAATGTTATGATGAAAAGGCAGGCATTGTCTCTCTTGTGGCTCTCTTAAAGTGACTGTTTTAGGGGTTTTTTTTTGTTTGTTTTTTGTTTTGTTTTTGTTTTTTGTTTTCTTTTCATCATTTATGTGACCCTCTGTATGTAACAGACTAAAGTCCTACCCAAAATGGTAGAAAACAATCGGCACCGACAGTTTAAGGCGATAGAATCCGGGATAACCTTAGCTCCATGGGGTGTATGCCGCTGAAGGACCAAAATACATGCGACACTCCTTCGATCGAAGGTCGTTTTCGTTACAGACAAATTTTACTGCCCTACTCACCCATTTGCTCCTGGATCGAGTGCTTTACCTACCAATTAAGCTATCTGTACCCCCGTTCAGGCTGCTGGGTCACAAGTCACAGCATATGCCGGAATTCAAACCTTCAACCTTTGGACCCAAAATTATGTGGCTCATCACAAGGCCATCAAATCTTATCCAACCACTTCAAACCCTTATGCAGATATTATACGTAACTAATAGAATTGAGTAAGTGTGTATAGTGATCTCACTTATCGTACATTTCCGGTTAGTAATATATAAAAGGATCCATGCTAGAGTCAAGCTAAAAAGTGTAGGAGTACTAAAAGGTTTATAAATTAATACTGTATTATATATGTATATATATATATATATATATATATATATATATATATATATATATATATATATATATATATATATATATATATATATATATATATTATATAAACACAGCTCCATCTTTTTCAGCAAACTTTTTGCGCTGCATAAGACCCAATGGATTCTGGCTGTTAGTTCCGTCTCTAGATCCCACGTCACAATATAGGCTGACCATCGGTCGTTTCAATATTTTTTTCACAAACACACACACACACACACACACACACACACACACACACACACACAACAAACTAAAACAAAATCAAAATGAAACAAACTACCCTCTTACATAGAAGCATCCTATACTATGAATACTGTTTTTAAAAAGTCTTAGTTTCATTCCATTATTTACCTGTGATCTTTCAAGGAATTAATTTCTGTAAAACACGGCCATGTGGTCAAGTGGTATGATACTCGCTTTCGGATCGGAAGGTCCTGAGTTCGAGTCTCGCTCGGCGCATAGTTGAGTCCTTGGAAAAGGCTCTTTACTCACATTCTCTCACCGTACTCAGGTGTAAAATGAGTACATGGCCGTTAACAGCGTTGTCTCTGTCCGGAAAAAAAAATGTAATATCGCCTTACAGGCGTCATGTCTAGTTCTACATGTTACGTGTTGCTGTTGGTCAGGGACCCCTCGTAAAGCCCTTTAAGCACATTTAGTGGATATTGCGCTATATAAAAGCGCAATTAAAAAAACACACACACACAGAGGGCTCTGTACGAGGGAAGAACGGAGCAATAAAAAGTGTTCACAAGTCTGACAACCGTATGTAACTATGGGCTAAAGTTAACATTGCCTTCATGGACAGTATTTGTGATGGTTTGAATGTATGTACGTATTTTCTAATTCAACAATGCGGCCATAACAGTTTGGGTCATCCTTAATATGTAAACAGGTCCACATAGGTTATAGATAGTATGCGCTTGGCTAAGAAGTTCACAACATTGCCATCCGGAAGTATAACGGACCAACACATAAAACTGTGTGTATCCATAAACGTTTATAGTCGGGTTAATACAGTTCAGTGAGCATTACTCATAAACGCGGATGGCAAAAAACAATAACAAAGACCTAAGTGACGTCATCTTCGAACTATCTATAAGTTGCAGATCTGGGCCCAATTTCATGTAAGCGGACCAAATTTTGTTATTTTTAGTCTAATAAATGACTTGCTAGTCTTAAGCCTAAACAGAGCAAGTGACTAAAAATATCGGTTTTCTAGTCCCTGACTAGCTTAGCCCTTGCCTCGAAGCGGGCGTTGTAAGGAAGGTGACTAATTCGGCTATTTTGTGCTGATAACATCAAGTTCTCTAGTACACGATGACAGGTAAGAAACCAGCCTTCATACTTTCAACGCAACAGATTTCCAAAGAGGAAATTAGCAACACATCCGGTATAGATAATATTTCGTTCCATTACATATTTGAACTTACTTTTGCCATGATGATTCAAATCACGTGACTGTCGACTGAACAGACTACAATGATGTCCATGATCGACTGTCAAATCTATATTTAGGCCAATGAAAATTTCATTGAAACTCAAACAAATTGAACCCAAAAACAAACAAACAAAAAAGAAAATGCGTTCTAATGAATCACATTATTTCAGTCATTGGCAATGCCAGCAGAATAACTTTTGTCTCCACTATACTTTCTAATCGTTTAAAAAAAATAAAAAAATTCTTGTTCTTTGAAGCGAACCCTTCCACTTTGAGTCTCCGTTCACTCGAAACTCGAGAGCTGATTAGATTCGGGTTTTGTTTTTTGTTTTTTGTTTGTTTGTTTTTTTGTTTTTACTCACAAAAATGTGTACTTTCGACGATCTGCATTATTTTATAGTTTTTTTTTTTTAAAGCCAGTGTCAATAACAACAGGACACTTTTTGCCTCTGTCATTCGTAACAGACGTTTTTTCCTTCCGAATCTAGACTCTCTAAATATCTAAAAATGTCTAAATATAGCTGCTATTTTGTCGATACTATGGTATCATAGTAACTAGTCTCAGACTAAGCTTGAAGTCCGGCCTCAGCAAATGACTAAAACATGGCCAACTCTGAAAAAACATGTTGCTATAGTTTAGGCCAGAAAACTCGTCTCCCCTTATCAAATATGATAAAGATATAAATATCGACTCTCATCTTGTCAAAAATTCTTATACCTGGGAATGATTAGGGCCATTTTAATCCATGGATTTTTGAAGGACGATTTTGTTTTTTTTTTTAGGCAAAATTTAAAATATTTGTTTATTTTTCAGAGTACAGTAGTAATATCTTTATCGTTCAATTGGGGTCCAAAAGATTAGTTACTAATACTTGAGTGTAGCATCTGCATTGTAATGGAATTGACGAAGAGCCTAATTTGGTGACAGATTGTCCAGAGAGAGAGAGAGAGAGAGAGAGAGAGAGAGAGAGAGAGTAACAGAGAGAGAGCATGAGAGAGAGTAAGAGAGAGAGAGAGAGAAAGAGAGAGAGAGAAATAGAGAGAGAGAGAGAGAGAGAGAGAGAGAGAGACAGAGAGAGAGAATCTGAAGTGCATTTAAACACTTTTAAATATTCCCACGTACAAATTTCAAAGTATATGTAACTTAATTCAACATTTGTTTGAATTCCTCCATGTCCTGTAAAATATCCTCTATGCGTTCTTCGTTTTCTGATCACCGATCTCTTTAAACGAACGCAATACGCTTCAACAGTCATGACGTCACTTCCCTCGTAATGACGCATGGTAACTTAGTAACTGGCTATAAACTATCGGAACAATGGCGGACGCCCTTATGAAATCTTTCTCCGACGAGCATAAAAGCGTATCCAGAGGAAAAAAAAACAAACCATTATAAATCTGATCATGTTTTGACTTTTACACATTCTGATCACAAGACATATGAAAAATTCTAGCCAGCATGAAGAATAAAAAGTACCGATTTTCTTTGTTTAGAACCACGATGGCCGCCGTTGCTGGGTGACGTGAAATCAGACTATTGAATCCAATTATGGGCTTGTTTTGAAATTGTTGTAACAATAAGCCCACAAAGATTTGGGATATCAGACCTGAAAAATATGTACACCTCCTTAACCGATTGATAGATGAAGTAAAGATTTTCTGGTCAAACTAAAATCGCGTTTGACATAATACGGCAGTCTGCCCCCCCCCCCCCCCCCACCCCTCCCCCACCTTTCCAATTTAATGGCATTCGTATTTGATTCTATGACACATTACAACAATATACCCAGTATAGTAATCAAAACTTCTGATTATTCTTATTTATTTATTTGTTTATTTTTTAAATCTATATATTTTTCTATTATTTACTTATTTATTTTATAATTTACTTATTTATTTATTTATTTATTTTTGTTTTTATTTATTTTTTTAAGGTCATTATCCATATGCCCATGTTTATAAACCTAAACTGGCGAAATGACGACAAACATTGGATGTCTCTCGTTCCTGAGGTTTAAAAAAAAACAACTTCTGACATTCTTTCATTGGCATTGTAATTAAATCATAGTATCATCATATATACTACTACCATGTTAAAGCTTAGTTGGGTCCATTTACCGTTATACTCTGTATGTAAAATGTTTCCAGTTGGTAGGCCTACATTGGTGTCACAAAAGTTAGGTAATTACGTTGACAAACTGCATTCATTCTTCTCTTTGAGTAATCTTAGGAAAAAATAAAACTTAATCATATATACCCATCTGTATGAAAACTGCCAGACAAAGCAAGAAAGAAAATACAAGAAAAAAAAATCGCCCCTAAAAATCAGTCGACCTCGAGTGGGGATTGAACCTTAGACATTCTGATAACGGGTCTGAGGTTCGATCTCCAGTTCGAGGTCGACTGATTTTTTTTTTTCATACACTCTTGTTCAGATCTTTATCTTACACCGGTGCCTGCTTCTTAATTTCTTCATTTATACCCACTTATTTATGCGACCCATCATCTCATCTAGTCTTTTGTCAAAAAAGTGAATTATTAAATATAAATCAGGAAAACGTATCCCGGAAAGTGAATTCGAAGTAAGAAGAAAAACGAAATTTTAGATCTTTAGATTTTTACAAATGCGATATTTTCCTTTATAAAACATACTGATTTGATTTAAATTTGATATAATATTTTGACCTTAAAGTCAAA
>NC_088364.1:17988130-17990630 GCF_034508935.2 Berghia stephanieae
TTTTTTTTTTTTTTGTGATAAAGGGACCTTCGATGACAAAAATTAATAATAATTTCCCAATCCCCTGAATTTCTTGGGTTTTGTTGTCTTAAAATGTATCTATTATACAAGGACTCGTGTAACTAAAAGTAACAAGGTTGAGCTAATGTAAGAAATTAATTATGCTTTCTTGCAAACTCAAAAGAGGGGCGATGACCAAATTGGTCAATTATAGCCCAGCCTTTCTGGCAACAAAGATTTATTGAAATAGTTTGATTTTATAGCAGTAAAATAAAGAAATAAAGATTAAATTAATAAAAAAACAAAATTTAAATTTTTTATTTATTCTTTATTTCAATACTTAAATCTTAGTTTCAAGTGCAATTTGAATTATTTAAATACTTACAAGATTACAAAATGAATGAAAATTGAATAAATAAAAAATAAATAAATAAAAAATTTAAATAAATAAAAAATAAATAAATAAAAAATAAGATTGAATAGTATAATAGATAGATAGATAGATAGATAAAATAGATGATAGATAGAAAAGATAGATAGAATAGATTTAGAATAAGAAAGATGGAGGGAAGGTTTGTTGGAGGATGATGGGGGATGGTGGATGGATGGTGGATGGATGGATGGGGGGGATGAGGAATGGATGGATGGAGGTTGGATGATAGATAGATAGATAGTTTGTTTGATAGATAGATAGAAGATTGATAATAGATGATGGATGATAGTGAGGAAGGGATAGGTTGATGATGAATGGATAAAGATGGATGTGATGATGATAATAGTGATGATAGATGATGATGATGATGATGTGATGATAGATAGATAGTAGATTGATTGATAGATAGATAGATTAGATAAAATAGTAGATAGATAGTTGATAGATGATAAAAATAGATTTGTAGATAAAAGGGGAGATAGAGAGATAGTTAGATGTAGATAGAAGTAGATAGATAGAAGATAGATTGATAGTAGATAGTTAGAAAAGGATAGATAGTTAGATTGATAGTTAGTTAGATAGATAGATAGATGATAGATAGATAGTAGATAGATAGATAGTTTAGATAGATGTTAGATAGTAGATAGATAGATGATAGATAGATAGATAGATAGATAGATGATAGATAGATAGTAGATGATAGATAAGATTGATAGATAGATAGATAGATTGATAGTAGTAGATAGTTAGTTAGAATGATAGATAGATTGATAGTAGATAGATAGATAGATGATAGATAGATAGTAGATAGATAGAAAGATAGATAGTTTGATAGATTAGATGGGTAGGAGATAATAGATAGATAGTAGATAGAAGATGTTTATAGTAGTAGATAGTTAGATAGATCGTGATAGATAGATAGATGATAGTAGTTAGAAGTAGATGATGATAGAAGATAGAAGACAGCCAGAAGACACCCCAAAGAGAGGGAGAGAGAGGGGAGAGAGAGGAGAGGAGAGAGAGAGGGAAGGAGGGAGGAGAAGGGAGAGAGGAGAGGAAAACGTTTATTTTTTTTTTTACCGTTTCTGGGGGTAAATTTCTTCTCATGAAAGATTGATCATCGGTCAGTAATAAAAAAAACCTAATATGTAATGAATAGTTCAAATACGATTTCGGGGGAGATAAATTGACAGATCCTTTGTATATTCCACTTTTGAACAGGTAATAGAAATTAACAGAAAACTCAGTCAGGAGAGAGAGAGGGGGGAGAGTAGAGAGATAGAGAGAGAGAGAGAGAGTAGAAAGAGAGGAGAGGGGATGAGAGAGAGAGAGAGAAATTAAACTACAACAACAAACAATCAAACTGACGCACTCACTCTCCTCTCCTCCTCCCCCCCCTTCTCTCTATGTCTTTCTCCTCCCCCCCCCCTCTCTCTCTCTCTCTCTCTCTCTCTCTTCTCTCTCTCTCACACACACACACAGCCACATACACAGCAACAATAACAACTACATAAATCATGATAACAAACATAAAAAAAGAAAGAAAGAAAAAGAACAAAAGAAACAACAACCCCAACAAAATCACACAAATTACAAAGCAGCAACAACAACGTAAGTGTGAAAGAAAAACAAATTAAAAAAAAAAAAAGAATACATCATAGCGCGCATTCCCGTCGTCGTACTTGTTGTTTGAAAATTGATTGTAAGAATCTGTAAATGTCAGGAAAAGGTCATTCTTGGGGTTCATTTCCGTGCTTTTAATTGGATTCAATAGTCTGATGTCACGTCGCCAGCAACGGCGGCCATCGTGGTTCTAAACAAAGAAAATCGGTACTTTTTATTCTTCATGCTGGCTAGAACTTTTCATATGTCTTGTGATTAGAATGTGTAAAAGTCAAAACATGATCAGATTTATAATGTTTTTCTCTCTGGATACGCTTTTATGCTCGTCGGAGGAGAATAAATCCAATTTCTTCCAAAGCAAAAAAAAAAAAAAAAAAAAAACAAAAAAAACAACAAAAACCAACCCCCAAAAGAACCCAAAAACAAAGAAAAAAATCAAAATTG
>NC_088364.1:18000630-18068402 GCF_034508935.2 Berghia stephanieae
GAACGGTTGAAAATATATCAGGTTTAAAGGATTATTTAAGACACAAGAAAAGCAGATCTTGGCAAGATACTTCTCGGAGGTGTGTGTTTAATTATTCTAAATAGCGTGTTTACAATTTGATGATCTTCTTTACTTTTACTTCAACTTAAATTATAAATTAAGTGTGGACAAGAGTGTCATAAAACACTTAGGAATTTGTTTATATCAAAGAACCGTCCAGTGTATAAGGTGATCTCTCTCTCTCTCTTCTCTCTCTCTCTCTCTCTCTCTCTCTTCTCTCTCTCTGCGTGAGCATTGATCTAGAGAACAGTCGTCCTCTGACTCTGACCATTCAGTAGACAAGTCTATATCCTTCCCCCTAAATCTAATATATCCAGATGCTCGTGTTCTCAGTTTATATTTATTGATAAAAAAAAGTATATTATATTCATTAACATCGCTTTGAGGGACCTTATTTGTCTGCTTTTGATAGCTTATCAGTATCAGAGGGATTCGCATGTTTTCCACACTCTATGCCGCTTTGTTTGTCCAAATTAAACATATTGGGGTTGTTTTATTCTTTAAAAAATTAGGTAAGATTTAGAAAGAAGCTAGTGTGGGAGGACTTCCGTAGTTTTATTATATTACTCGTTTTTAAAAAAGCCATTATAGACTTTCAATTCTTAGTTGCAATGTCCAATAAATATTGCCATTTAAGGTAAATTAATTTCATTGGTGTGATTTTTATAATAATAAAAAAAAAAAACAATTTGCTGAATCGATTGTCATTTACGACTCCGGCCGACGCCATATTACTTACAGTGTTTCCCATCAATTTCGATGTTGCAAGTGATGGCAAATATAGTTTCATCAGATTATAATATCTTTAGTTGAGGGGGAAGGGAGGGTAGGGGGGGGGGGGGGGTCTCCACCTGGTAATATAAAAAAAAAATCTCCTCTTTAGGTGCTGTGAAACTACGGAAGTCCTTCCGCTAGTGTTTTCATACATGGATGACCGGGGCATGCTTTAAATTAATTAACCTATCTTCATCATCATCACTACTGCTATCTGGGTGGGGTCTTTTGACTTCCCATAGTGGGCAGGAGGTCACTTGCTGTGTCTTCTGTGATATAAACATGAGAAAGTTACATTTTATATAAGTTAAGTTATCTTGACACCTGGTGAACTGGGTTTTGCCAGGTAATCCTGAAAATATCCAACACTGTATGGCCAGCTACTCGTTCACACCTGAATCCAGTATTGTAATTTGTGTAGTGCACAATACCAGGGCCAAAATTTACGATTTTCGTCCAGCATGATTCCTTAATTTTGTTAAAGACGAGACATATTATCTGTCAGCGACCAACGCACTTAATGAGTTAGTAGACAACCACGCCTATAGTTGTGGTACTTTAATAATTAATGTCCTTTTTCACATATATTCATACTGAAGCAGACCTGCCTACAAAATTAATTACAAAAAAAAAATGTCATAGAATTACGAAATTTTGGCTCCAACCCCATAACTTCATGAGCATCTCTAAGTCATTAAAACTTATTGAAAATGAAAGTTGATGCCAGACTACATAATTTTAAGGATTTAGAAGTGTCACTTAATCCTTGTGAGGGTAAGCTGTTGGTTTTTTAAAGTTAACTATAGTAGCTACAATTTTTCAGGTCTGATAGTAAATCGCTTGCCTATTGATCAAAAGGTTGTAGGTCAGTATTTGGTTACCAAGACTATTTGAACAAGTAATTATGTCAGTCCCTTAAGAGCCATAAAACATAAATAGACTGAGTTTATTCTGATTTTTATAGCATTAAATACACAGTAACAATTGCTTGCTTCCCTTTCAGTAGGATGCTAGTCTATCGCAAAGTACTTTCTATGGGTCTAACAGACCCAGCAGCTCAGTCACTGCTGGGTTGAAAGAGAGGTCATAAAAACCTGACTGTAGCAGAAGCTGAAACCACTTCTTTGGCTTGTAAGGTGAGAGTTCTACTAGCTGAGCTATTCTACCAAGGACCCTGATTGAATGGGTTTTAAGTAAAGTTATTTCTTTTATGTCTTAAGAGGATTTTAAATTGAATTATTGTTTTATCAGGAATAGCGCACAAACTGAGACTATCACAAAGATGGCTCCAAGAAGTCCAACTGAAAATGGTAACCACGAAGATGTTTTGGGTCTTGATAAAGTTGATGAGATGATAACAAACACACCACATGAACCGAAGCGACCCCCAATGATCATAGTTTGGAGGAATGTCATCATATTTATTCTCCTCCATGGTGGAACTATTTATTCTTTCTTCCTCGTCTCCTCTGCCATGACAGAGACAGTGGTTTGGAGTAAGTAGCAACTCAAATTAATGAAAGAATGTTGAATTATTGAGTCTTTATTAGCTATTTAATTCATAAAGCTTGATTAAATATTGATTGTTGATTGTCTATCAATGAACAATATGGCAAAGATCTTTCTCTCTCTTTTTTTTTTTTTTAATTTTCTTCACCCACCCCCCAATATTTATGAGTAGGTTTGAAATGTTTATAAACTGCTTAAAAATTATCTGATCCAAATATTTAACAAAAGATGAGTGTCCCCAATAGCATTTATCAAGGGGAACACTCTGAAAGTTCAATTTAACTACTTTGATTTTTAAAAATTATACTTTTGAATGTTAATTTTTGACTTATTTTCATCCATTGCAGCTGGCTGGTTATATTTTTGCTCAGCAATGGGAATAACAGCGGGTGCTCACAGGCTGTGGTCTCACAGGGCCTATAAAGCCAAGCTTCCACTAAGAATCTTTTTAGCAATGTGTAACTGTATTGCTTTTCAAGTAAGTATAAACAATTTTGAAAACAACCCCCAATCTTCAATATTCTATTGTGATAAATTTATTGACAAATACTCGAAAGAAAGGTGAAATCTATATTTTTTTCTTACATACTAGATAAGGATGGATTCTTATTGTCTCAGTGGTACAGTGTCTCGTCCTTTATAAGTCAAGCAATATTTAGTGAGATCAGTGGCTGGATGAGTGACAGTAATTGTGAAAAATTAAAGTCCCGAGGTTGTGTCCTTAGAAAAGACAATTTGAACACATTACCCACATGACTCAGGTGTGATTAAGTTCTTGGCTAACGGAAGTTAGGGGTATTATAAGAATGTCTTTACAAAAAGGACCCCTAACAGGCAGTTGATACTGTATATAATGGAAATATGGTTCCATATTGCCTGCTGGGTGAATATTATTTTGAATCTGTCTACAGAATCTGATAGCTCAGTTGGTAGAGCACTCGCTTCACATACAAAGGGACCAAGATCGATCCCGGGGTGCAGTCTGTATTTTTCTGACCCCCCTTGTTCACCAAGCAGTGAATGGGTAGCTGAGTCTGTTAGATTTGGCAGAAAGTACTTTGCAATAGACTAGCATCCTATCCAAAGGATAGCAAGCATTTGCTATTGTCCATTTCATGCTATAGAAACCAGGATAAACTCCTGTTCCATGAGCCCAATGGCTCTGAAGGCTCCATGAGCCCAATGGCTCTGAAGGACTACAAAATGGCTTGCTGGGGGAATGTGAAGCTCATTAAGCATAGTTAATCTGGAAATGCACTATATAAATGTTCATATTTATTTATTTATTTCAGGGGACGACTTTGTCAAAAAAGTAACACATAAAACACGTTTAATCTTAGCCAGCAACCACAATTAATTAGTATTAAATTAGTATCTTTCCAGGAAGGAAAGTGGAAGTTTGGAACTATTACTAGCGTTGTTATCTCTCCCTTACTGTTCAAGGACATTGAGCTGTTCATTTCAAATGTTAATCTTCATCAAATCAGACAATTATTTTTCGAAGAGTATCTGTCAGCAAACTGCAAGACGGTAGTGAAACACCCGCACTGTGATTGAAACTATCAATTTTGTATTTATAATTAGACAAAAGTGACACGAGAGAAATATACAGAGAAATTTGTTGATTTTTAAAATTTTTTGCTTAAATATGGTTTTATAATGCAGATGTATAGGATTAACACTAATTTACGTACTAAACAGCACTAATTTTTAAAATGTTAATCGAGACTTTTTATTTTTTTATACTTATTTGCACCTTTTCAAAATTTTGTGCTGTTTCTTAACCAATTTCAGAATTCTATATATGAGTGGTCTCGTGATCATCGTGCTCATCACAAATTCTCTGAGACTGATGCCGATCCCCATAATGCCAAGAGAGGCTTTTTCTTTTCCCATATTGGCTGGTTGTTGGTCAAAAAACATCCAGATGTCAAAGAAAAAGGAAAACTCATTGACCTCTCCGATCTACGAAAAGACCCTGTTGTTATGTTCCAAGACAGGTGAGTTTTATTATTTCTGCATTTGTTTACTTTCTCTTTGTTTTGTTTTTTGTTTGTTTATTTGTTTACTTTAAAAAAAAATTCCCACTTTGGCAAAAACAATTATATCTCTTTATAGACTTTAAAAGCATTGTTAAACTTTCACTTCAAGCAAAGCTTACAGTAACAAGAACACATACTTGCTACAATGTTTACTAACTTTTGTATTTGATTGTAACTACTGCTTTATTGTTTTGGGGACTGTGGCATGACTGTGATCTTGAAAATTTAAGGTCATTTAATTTTGGTTACTCGTGTGTTCAGTTTTAACTTGTTCTTGGGCTTGGAATCGATTTTAATGGATAAAAATTTTTAAAAATAAAATTAAATTCTCTTTATTCATCCCAAAGGGGAAATTTTCTCTAGGGTCTATTCCAAGGGAAGACTGGAATAACCCAGGCATCAACCACAGTGCAGCGCTGCGAATTGAGCTAGGGTGAGATGGCTTGCTCAATGCCACACAGCACAGTGGTATTTAATTGAACTCGGTATCTTTCAGGTATGAAGCAAAGACCGTACCGTGGAGATGCGCTGTCCACTTAGGTATACCATGAGACACCGGAGAAAAAGATCTTGAAAAATGGCTTGAAAATAATTTACTTTCTATTAAATAAGATGCTTGTATACTTTTTTTTTTTTTTAAACTAAAAGAAACTGATGAGGATATTGGGCTTTTATCATCTCCTAATTGTTTGTTTGACAATGGATTGCTTTTTTCTTTTCTATAAGGTATCTTAAGATGTTTATTTAAATGAATATTATCTTTGTTTTCAATCCCAATTGGGTTATCAAGTTAGAGATTAAGTTTATGATTTGATGATGTGGTAAGGGATGATAGTCAAGAAGATAAAACTGCTGACAAATTCTGATCCTTATTTTCTATTTTTGTATTATATCGTAATCATGAGTGATTTAAATGTGGCACAATCTAAAACCAAATTATGTCATTTCTCTAGCTCTCGATATGGAGATAGCTAAATGTTATTGTGACCCAAATATGGATGCATTTCATTTTTATTTTATTCTTAAAACACATGAACAAGCAAAATAAAAGAAAGATAAACAGGTGACCATTATACCGTTAAAACCTGAAAAACATAATTTTGAATGTGTACTTGGGTTGTTGTTGAGTGTTGTAACTAGCAATGAATGTACAAAATCAATGCATGCAGCTTTTGATTTTAAGACTAGGCCAGCTGCTATCCAGGGCAGGCTTTTTGAAAAAAGTTGTCCTGAGGTTTTATTCAAGATTGATATAGTAGTCAAATAAAAATTTGTGAAATCAGGTTTAGAACATGTGATATATTGCTTTGTTGTAACGAGCATGGACAAAGGTCAAATGTTTTTTTAAAACTTTATTGTAGAATTGGAGTCACCCTCTTCATCTCTTGCAAATCTCTTAGAAATTCAGATCAGTGTATGAGGGTTAAATTGATTTTGTTCCCAAGCCAACAGTAATACGTGACATAAAGGACTTGACAACAGAGACAGTGTTGTTACTGTTACGAGTCAGGTATTCATTATATAACTGAAAGAAGAATGTAAATAAAGAGCCTTTTCCAAGGACTCAACTTTGTGCCATCCAAAGCAGAACTCGACCTAAGTCTGAAGGTGAGGTTTATGCCAGGCGTGGATTAAGTCTAAAATTAATATCTTTCCACTGTCTGTTCTAGCATCTTCCTTATTGTCCTTGATATAAACATTTTGTAAACACTGTGCTTCGACTAAAATAAATTCTCAAACCCAATTATCAAAGTTTAAAACAGAAATTATTTTGTCATTTTTGATGATCCTGTCGCTATTTTAAAAACTGGAGTAGGACACATTTGTCTGAAATGAAATTAGAAAGCTTAATGTCCTTACATTGTAGGTCGACCATTTCTTTTCCTCATCACCTATTACCATCACCAGATATATGAAGAGCTACCCATTTACTGATAATTGATAGAATTGCAGTGGAAAAAAATAGTGATTGACATTGCATTCATCTCAATTTAGTGAATGCACTGCCCACTAGACTATTTTGCCATTTGTGTACATTTGGCAAAAGATATAAAGAATTCATTTTTTCTGAATGTTTTTTTTTTTTTTATACTATTTCAGACACTATGGAAAGCTCCTTTTACTATTCTGCTTCATAATACCAACAGCTGTTCCAGCCTTGATGTGGGGGGAGAGTTTGTACCTTGCCTTTTACATCTCAGCAGTCATGCGATACACATTGGTACTGAACGCTACTTGGTTGGTCAACAGTGCTGCACATATGTGGGGCAACAAACCATATGATGAGCGCATCATGCCAGCACAGAATCTTGCTGTTGCTCTTTGTGCGACCGGAGAGGGATTCCATAACTACCACCATGTATTCCCCCACGATTACTCTACCAGTGAATTCGGATGGAAGTTGAATTTGACCACAATGTTCATTGATGCCATGTACATGACGGGACAGGCTTATGATTTACGCACCATTCCTAAAGAAGTTATTGAAAAGAGAAAATTGAGAACTGGAGATCGTTCAGAATAATTTCTTAAAACTAAAATAGTTATTTAACTTTTTTCCATTTGCACCCTCAATGTTTTATCAAACTCTTGTTTACATAGAGAGATAAAGAGCAGTTCACAGATGACATTATTTTAAGCAAATAGAATGAGCTAAAAAAAAAAAGCAGTTTTTATTGCTATGTCCTTTATGTATATGTATCTTAGAAACGCTCATTGAAATGCCTGTCTCATCTTGTACAAAATGTATCTAGCCTTTGTAAAGTGTTGGACGACATCAGCACTAAGGGTTGTATACATCTGCAATTGTTACTTTATCATGCTGGTCACCGGTGCTAAAGGCAAGCACTTTAAGAATCCTGATTTAGGATTCTACCCTTAAGTATAAGCATTTCTCTACTGAATCTGACTTCCATTGTTGACTAAATGAAAAACTTACTTTGGAAACGATTCATGAAACCAGTTTGCCTGAATTTATTAAGGTTGGATAATAATTCCAATGCTGCCTGGAACAGTAGCATTTGTGAATGAGTTCATGGCCCATGGAGACACATTTTCTTACCTCTGATGCCACAGTATGATATTATACAGTTGGACTAAAAAATAAAGTTTCAAATATTTAAAAATGAGAATGGAAATCACGAGAGCAGGCAATGGTTTAATGTCGTGTCAGACAAAGCAGTAAGAGAATTTTTTTTCTTTTCATTTATTTTTTATTAAAAAAAAAAAAAACTATAATTATTTATTGACATGAAAGTTGATTATGATAATTCTTTTTTTTTTTTTCAAGATTATTACCTCGGTTTTCTGAACTGTCATTCATTTTGCTTTAGGTTTGGAAATAAGAAATTAATATTTCATCGATGTTTTACTAAACTGTAGGATTTTGTTTTTGAGCTTCCCACACGAGGTAAGAATGAATCAAAAAAGCAGCAGGTAATCATTTTTAGGCACTTGATTCTAACCATTGTGTGATCCTGTTACTTTTTGTACAGACAGTTGGTGGGACCTCACTCTTCCCTCTTTATCTATTATCTCTATGTTGCTTTCTTGTCTTTATTCTTGAATGAGATAATGTCTCAAGTCTTGGTTCGAGTCTTTTACTTAAATTTAGACAAAGTTGATTATTCACATTTTTCTATGAGAGATGACCTTTTAAAGATTTCTCGAGTAACCAGTCATTCTGAATGAATGCCTACTCAAAAAAATTAAATTATCTCTTAAGATCTTGTGGAACTTTGGTAGGCTCCAGGTTGGGCACAAAGGTAAATTGCCACTGGTATCTTTTCTCCAGCTAGTCTGTTTTGCCTTACATTTCGGTAAATGTATGTGAACTCAAGTATCTAAATACGCAGTGTGTACTGTATCGTTGTATTCCTTTTATCAGATGCTGATATGGCGTAAAATTATGTTTCCTGTACTGGGAAATTCAGTAAAATAATTCATCAGAGCCATAAGGCTCATGGAACGAAACTTTATCCCAGCTTCTCTAGCATTAAATAAGCAGTAACAACTGTTTGCTATCCTTTGGGTAAAACTAGTCAAGTGCAATTAGCTTTCCACCTGATCTAATCAAATCACCGCTGATGTGTGGAGGTGTAAAGGTCAACTGCACACCCAGGAACAATTCTGGCTTGTGAAACAAGTGCTTTACAATTGAGTTGTTGGGACACCTAAGGTGTGAATTTATAAGTAATTATTATAATGTTGATGTTGTTGCTCTGGCTAGGGTATAAGTGATAATTCTCATTATTAAGTTCAACAGAAATCCATGACACTGTTATTGTTGTATTTCATATTAATAACCACAATTTGTTTCATCACATTATTTGTTAAGAATTGTATCATCCTATCTCTTGAAAATGTTGGTTTTGCAAATACTTTTTGACATATAGTCCATTTTAAAAATGAAACGAACAAAATATATCATTTAGTGAATTTAATCAATTTGTATTGTCGTGAATGTTATTTTAAATTACACTCGGGAGCTGTGCAAAACAGTAAAACTTTCTCGATTTACACAATTTTACCGCTGACATTTGGTTTGAAACATGACTTTTATTATACCTATACAACGTTTTAATGTTTGAGTAGCATCACATGTCATAAGTTTTTATATCTGACAGTTGAAATTTGACTTCATCTGCCATAGTGGGCAGGGAGGTACATACTGTGTCTTCTATCCCCCTATATCTGTTTTCCAACTAGCTTTCTGTCTTTGTCTTGGAATGAGATTACTTGGTTTTGTCCTGGCCCTGGCCGGATACCTTGACTGGGAGGGAAACAGTCAAATGCATAGTTATTGTTTTGGGAGATGATATTTTTTTCCTTGTAAATCATCTCTCTGTTATGCATTGTATTATGTTTTCTTTATAGTATATACGATTTGTAAAACATTTGAGTGTATTCCTCTTAGTGGGGACCTGTGCTTTTGTCTGGATGAGACTTTTAGGTAATCTCAAACTAAGTGCTTTGATAGTGTGCTCTTGGAATCTACATCTGTTTCCTATTTGAACCAATTCCCCTTTTGTCTTCTCTTTTCTTGGCCACTTTAATTGTATTTCTATAACTTTTTACTATCTTATTTTCTTCCTTTTTACTGGCGCTGATATGACCTAAATGTGTTGCAAGTGCCGTAAAACCCTTAAAAACATAAAAACATCATCTGCAATTTTAAAATTGGAATGTTGTCATTCTTCTACTTATTTAAAAACTTGTTATGACACTAGCTAGATTTAGAAAGTTGGAGATGTAACAAATTGTTTTATTCATGGTGGGGTTTCTACCTACCAGAGTGGGCAGGGAGGTACTTACTGTGTCTTCTACCCCCCTATATCTGTTTTCCAACATGCTTTCTGTCTTTGTCTTGGAATGAGATTACTTGGTTTTGTTCTGACCCTGGCTGGGAGGGAAACAGTCAACTGCATAATTATTGTTTTTGGAGATGATATTTTTTTCCTTGTAAATCATCTCTCTGTTATGTATTATTATATTTATTTTAAATGTATAATGTAAGCATTTGAGTGTATTCCGCTTTGTTGGATTTTGTGCTTGTGTCCGGTTGAGACTTATAGGTGATCTCAAACTAAGTACATTGATGGTATGCTCTTGGAATATGCATCTGATCCCTATTTGTTCCCAGTTCCCCTTTGTCTTACTTTCTCTTGGGTGCTTTAATTGTAATTCTAGAACTTTTTACTATCCCGTTTTCTTCCTTTTTACTGGCGCTGATATAACCTAAATGTGTTGCAAGCACCGTAAAACCTTTTAAAAAAAACAAAATTGTTTTATTGTAATTTTGATACAATTTCCTTAAGTCATTATGGTGGTGTTGAGGCAATCAATATAAAAGATGGAGAAGGGGGGGGAGGGGACGACAGTGAGGTTTCATTATACTATATTTATATAAAAGTGTACAATATTTATTTGATGAGATTTTTCCAGACCTAAAATAATGACTCCTGACTTTTGATGGATATCAACCTAGTTTGGTTGTTTTCTTTGTGTGTGTGTGTGTGTGTTTTCTTTGTTGTTTTATGTTATTTTTACTTGTAACTTATGTCTAAAGATCAAACTAAACATTCGACTACGAGCATAGTGGCAAGAGTTCTTTCGGTCAAAAAGGTTATGGGTTTGAATCCTTTATTTTTTCTTTTAAACAAATAAATCTTATTAAAGCTACTGTCAATTTCTGATGTCTTGATATAAGTTTTGTTACTTTTTGGTAAATCTACAATGCTCTTTATTTAGCAAAACCTTTCAATATTTATAACCGAATGGTCAAAAGCATTCTAATTGATTTTTCTGAATAATAATAAACAACATACTTTTTTTATAATCTATTTCCTGAATGAAATGGAAAATTACTCAAGATGGAGTTATCGTTTATGAAATGAAAATGAGGTGCCATAAAACTTTTTTTGGTCTATTTTCTGATCTGAAATACCTCTGATGATAATATTTTTATTTCATTTTCCCAATTGCATTTCTCATAGAGATATTTCATCCACTCACATTTTTGAGAAATCCAGTATACATTACTTTCTTTTCACATTTACAGTATCTTTTATCTGATACTTCAGTTACGAATAATCAGAACTAGTCCTACTGTCTTTATCAAATTGTGTTATCCATTGTATGGGGATTGTCCTTTATTTTTAATGTGTGAATAAAGTCATTCCTGGTGATTTGAGTCTGTTATTATTATTATTATTTCTTTTTTTTTAAATTTTTTTTTTCATTTTCATTTTCATTTATTTGTTTATTTTTTGTTAATATTTTTGGTTTTCAAAAATGGGTTAAATAGCTTAGTCACACTTTACTCGCAATTCATTGGCTATGTGGTTCAGTGACTCTGGACCTAACTTTTAAGGATAGGGATGTCACTCTTGCTCCTATTTTAGTTACGTTAATGGGTTGGGGTTTTTTTTTTTAATAACTGCATACACGTCCTAGTGTGATATCACATAGAGGTGTCAGTGTGAGACTTTTAAGTAGTTTCTGGCTCGCTTCATCAAGGATATATTGTTCTTGGTTTACTTCTGACCTTTGTAAAGCTAGTCCATTTTGTCTTCCATTTTCTTTGCTGCTTAATAGCTAAATCTAAATCTTTTGGTTGACAATCATCTTCCTTACTCAGGATGAAACGACTTAAAATGTTGTAAGCACTGTAAAACCCATAAGAGGCAGCAAAATCACAATACAATGTAATTTGTTGTGAGCTTTTACCTTTTAGAAAACAAAGAAAATGGAGGGGGGGGGGTTTCCTGTTTGATATGAAGACCAAAAGACCACTTTTATTTGCCCTGTGATCTTCCTCCCCGACCTCCCCTAAGTTCTGAGTAATATTAAAACTTATGAAAACAAAAATTGTTAACAATGATCATTGATGATGTTTGTTTTTGTTTTTTTTTTGTTGTGTGTGTGCATTAAAAAAAATGCTCATAATATGCGTTACAGAAACGTGTTCTAAAAGTGTATTCTGTGTATATTACGACTCTTCACCGATCTCAAAGTTTGCAGTAGGTTTAACTAGACCCAGTTGTGCTTTCCACACAGCAAAACTATTTGCTGTTGAATTGTGTCCATATTTTATTTTTGGTAATTTAAATATTGATTTCATCAAAAGGTGCTTTTAATATCTAAAAGTTTGACAAAATCTGTTGAAATCCTAAAAAGACAAACATTATTCCATTAGTATTTTGGTGTTTTCCATTAATGCAGTATTTGAGAATTCATAACAGAGGTTGAGGCGGACTCGTTGATTGCGTCTTCATATATTTTCCCTTTTTAAAAAACATATTGCGCTTTCCATGTCATTTTCCCTCCATTGTGATTCAATATAGCATGGTAGTATTTAATGGTCATTCTTCTCTCTTGTGAGCCAGTCAAGATATTGGTGAAACTAATGCAGAATTCTGCGATGGAAATTAATTTCTTTGTCCAATTTAAGAAGACAAAGAAGAGAATATTGCAAATCTGTAAGTTCGCTGAGAGGAAAAATGCACCTTTCATTTTATTTATTTATTTTTTTTGGAAAGACAATTCATTTTAACAGTTTCTATGCATCTCATCAAATTCTCATAGAAAATGTTTTTGTAAAAATTACTTCAATTTTGGTTATCCTGGTTGTCAGGCCTTTTTTTTTTTTTCGTTTATTATTATTTTTTGAACTCGCTATTTGAATGACATGTATTTTATGAGAAGATGCACCATTTTGTGAATATTTACATTGTTTTGAATAAATTATATCATGTGAAACTGTGTTGTGATCTCTTAATCTTTTATCCAAGACAAAGGCGTACAATCCCCCCCCCCCCCCCCCCCCCCCCCCCACTCACTCACACACACTTTTTATTATTACTTATAAATATAAATTTCAATTATATGCTCTTATGAAAAAATAACAAAATATCAAAGATAATATTTTAAAATTTTGAATGTCTCTGCCACACAAAAGAGCCAGGACATTATTTTCCAACTTTTAAAAACTGTTAACATTATTATTATTATTATTATTATTATTATTATTATTATTATTATTATTATTATTATTAATATTATTATTATTATTATATTATTATTATTGTTATTATTATTATTATTATTATTATTATTATTATTATTATTATTATTATTATTATTGTTAACGGTCGCAGTAAGATTTTCTCCCTCAATATGCCATCAGGTGTCAGTAACTCATTTTATTCCTTTTTAAAAATTGCATACTCGCTAAAGAAACAGAAAAGATTACAATGACAATTTATAATGTGACTTAGTATTAGTATTCTGACCTCAGAAAGGATATACTATTTGATTTGTGGTTTGGGGACTTCCCATTCCTCACCTCTGTGTGGTTTGATTGTTGTTCCTTCGTGTCTGTTATTTGCATTTCTGCTTGCTTTTATTTTTCTTTGCCTTTTTAATAATTTATTTGATTGAACTATTGATTTACGATGCCTCATTTGACATAACATGCATTAGAAGGTATTAGCATCAAACCCTGTATTTGTCCTATGCAAAAATCAAATAGACCAAGCAAATAAATGATTTTTAAAAATTGTCACTTTTGTTCTTTGTTTTTATCTAAGATAAAACTCTGGGTGGTCTCTCTTTTGACCTCCCGTGGTGGGCAGGAGGTCACTAGTCGTGTCTTTATCCCCCGATATGTTTTCTGAGTTGCTTTCTGTCTTTGTCTTGAAATGGGATTTCTGGGTGGGGATCCTGACCTCCCATTGCGGACAGGGAGGTACATACTGTGTCTTCTATCCCCTTATATCTGTTTTCTAACATGCTTTCTGTCTTTGTCTTGGAATGAGGTTACTTGGTTTTGTCCTGGTCCTGGCTGGTAGGGAAACAGTCAAATGCATAGTTATTGTTTTGGGGCATGATATTTTTTTCCTTGTAAATCATCTCTCTGTTATGTATTATTATATTTATTATTTTTAATATATAGTGTAAGCATTTAAGTGTATTCCTCTTTGTTGGATTTTGTTCTTGTGTTCGGATGAGACTTAAAGGTGATCTCAAACTAAGTACATTGGTGGTATGCTCTTGGAATCCACATCTGATCCCTATTTGTTCCTAGTTCCCCTTTGTCTTACTTTTTCTTGGGTGCTTTAATTGTAATTCTAGAACTTTTTACTATCCCATTTTCTTTCTTTTTACTGGCGCTGATAAACCTAAATGTGTTGCAAGCGCCGTAAAACCCTTAAAAACAAAACAAACAATTGAAATGGGATTTCTTGGTTTTGAATTTTCCCCCGACAGAGACAACGCTGAAAGATATCCATTTTACACCAGAGTACAGTGAAATTGACTGGGTGGGTTCCTGACCTCCCATAGTGGGCAGGGAGGTACATTAAATACTATCCCCCTACATCTGTTTTCCAACTTGCTTTCTGACTTTGTCTTGGAATTACTGGGTGGGGTTCCTGACTTCCCATTGTGGGCAGGCTGGGTGGGGATCCTGACCTCCCATAGCGGGCAGGGAGGTACATACTGTGTCTTCTATCCCCTAATATCTTTTTTCCAACTTGCTTTCTGTCTTTGTCTTGGAGTGAGATTGCTTGGTTTTGTCCTAACCTTGGTCGGAGTCCTTGGTTGAGAGGGAAACAGTCGAATGTATAGTTATTGCTTTGGGAGATGATATTTTTTTCCTTGTAAATCATCTCTATGTTATGTACTGTATTATGTTTTATTTACATGTTATATTTGATTTGTTAACATTTGAGTGTATTCCTCTTAGTGGGGACCTGTGCTTGTGTCTGGATGAGACTTTTAGGTGATCTCAACCTAAGTACTTTGATGGTGTGCTCTTGGAATCTACATCTGTTTCCTATTTGAACAAATTCCCCATTGTCTTACCTTTTCTTGGGTGCTTTAATTGAATTCTATAACTTTTTACTATCCCATTTCTTCTTTTTTACTGGCGCTGATATGATCTTAATGTGTTGCAAGCGCCGTAAAACCCTCAAAAACAAAAACAAACATAGTGGGCAGGGAGGTACTTGCTATGTCTTCTATCACCCTGTGTCTGTTTTCCAATTGCTTTCTGTCTTTGTCTTGGAATGAGATAACGTGGTCCTTGGCCGGGAGGGAAACAGTCAAATGTATAGTTATAGTTTTGGGAGATGATATGCTTTTCCTTGTAAATCATCTCTCTTGTTATGTAATTGTTTATTTTTAACATATGATTTGTAAACATTTGAGTGTATTACTCTTAGTGGGACCTGTGCTGGTGTCTGGTTGAGACTTTTAGGTGATCTCAAATTAAGTGCACTGATATTATCTTACTTTTTTCTTCAAGCCCTTTTAATTGTACATCAAGAATGTCTTTACTATCCAATTTTCTTCATTTTTACTGGCGCTGATATGACCTAAATGTGTTGCAAGCGCCGTAAAACCCTTCAAAACAAAAACAACAATAGTTTTGTCCTGGCCCCCGGTTGGCCTTGCTGAGAGGGAAACAGTCAAATGCATAGTTATTGTTTTGGGAGATGATATTTTTTTCCTTGTAAATCATCTCTCTGTTATAAATTATTTTATTTGTTATTTTGAATGTATAATGAAATGTAAGCATTTGAGTGTATTCCTCTTTGTTGGATCTTGTGCTTGTGTCTGGGTGAGACTTATAGGCGGGTGGTTGGATGGCAGCATCACCCTGAATCGTATACCTATGATGTTCGCATGGGTGTACGATCCGATAGTGATATCGTTTCTTCTTCTCTTTACTAGCCTATCCTGCTTCTTTGGTTTGTGATTGTATTTTTGACAGGGGATATTTTTTTTCCCTGTAAATCCTGTGCCTGTTTGTTCTTGGTTATTTATAATTTAGCTTATGATATCTTTAGGTTATGATTTTGATTGACATTTGTACTATTTTTGTTAGATTGCTTGTTTTTTTGCGGGTGGTTGGATGGGAGCATCACCCTTGAATCATATACCTATGATGTTCGCATGGGCGTACGATCCGATAGTGATGTCGTTTCTTCTTCTCTTTACTAGCCTATCCTGCTTCTTTGGTTTGTGATTGTATTTTTGACAGAGGATATTTTTTTTTTCTGTAAATCTTCTGTCTGTTTGTTCTTGGTTATTTATAATTTAGCTTATGATATCTTTAGGTTATGATTATGATTGACATTTGTACTATTTTTGTTAGATTGCTTGTTTTTTTGTTTCAGCGGTCTCTCATATAACCTCAATTGTGTTGGAAGAGACCTAAAGCAACAAACAAAAAAAAAAAAAAAGACTTATAGGTGATCCCAGACAAGTACATTAATGGTATGCTCTTGAATCTACATTTGATCCCTATTTGTTCCCAGTTCCCCTTTGTCTTCCTTTCTCTTGGGTGCTTTAATTGTAATTCTAGAACTTTCTACTATCTCATTTTCTTCCTTTTTGCTGGGGGTGATAAACCTAAATGTGTTGCAAGAGCCGTAAAACCCTTAAAAACAACAAAAAACATGTCTTGGAATTAGATTACTTAGTTTTGTCCTGGCTCTGGCTGGGAGGGAAACAGTTAAAAGAATAGTTAGTTTTGGGAGATGATGTGTTTTTTTTTTTTTACCTTGTAAATCATCTCTCTGTTATGCACTGTATTATTTTTCCTTTTCATATGTATGATTCGTAAACCATTGAGTGTGTTCCTCTTGGCGGGGACCTGTGCTTGTGTCTGGAGCCAATCCCCCTTTGTCTTGCTTGTTATTGGTTGCTTTAATTGTAATTCTAGAACTTTTTACTATCCCATTTTCTTATAACTTATATATGTTTTCCGAGTTGCTCTGTCTTGGAATGGGATTGCTTGGTTTTGTCCTGGCCCTTGTCGGACTTGGTAGCTGAAAGTACTGAAAGGGAAACAAATGTTTAGTGTCAGTTTTTGGGACATGATTTTTTCCCCTTGTAAATCATCTCTCTAATTATTATGTATTGTTAGTTATGCTTTCTCTTTGGATATATGCTGTAAACATTTGAGAGTATTCAAATTGGTGGGGTCATGTACTGGTGTCTGGATGAAACTTTCAGCTGATTTCAAACTAAGTACGGTGTGCTCTTGGAATCTACATCTGTTCCCTATTTGAACCAGTCCCTTTTATCTTTCTTTTTCTTGGGTACTTCTACTTATAATTCTATCATTTTTTCGCTATCCCATACTTCTTTCTTTTTATTGGCGCTGAAATTGCATACCTAAATGTGTCGTAAGCGCCGTAAAACCCTTAAAAACCAACAAATTACCTTTTGATAAATCTCATTTTCTTTTATACTGTTGTTGATAAATGACCCAAAAGCCCTACAGTGTGAAACCTCTAATAAATAACAAAGAAAAACAGACATAAAAGTAAAAGCGTCGCAACCATCGTTCTATAACTTCTATAACTAAACTTAGTTGCTCCTGCTGTAAAGCCATCAGAAAGCTTTGGAGTTGAGACGTGAGTCCGATAGGGACGCTTATTGTCACCCTTCTCCAAGGGGAGAAACAATGAAATCTAGTGAACATTCTGGACACAATTGGACGATCTTCATTTTGCTGATGACATTGTCCTCTTGTCTCAAAACCACAGATAGATACAGGACAACAGCTTCTAATGGTCTCACACTACTATGTTATGACGATATAGACCAGAATGCAAATTCATTACCGCACTCGTGCACCGTCGCAAACCCGCCCGGAAGATTCGTCAGAACGCACCGTTCAACTAGATGCTCTGCAGTTTCAGGTTCTTGCCCACAACGGGTACATGTTGAACAGGTGGCAAGTCCCCACTGATGTAGTGAGCGTGTTGTTAAACGGGTTCTCGACCGAAGCCGTTTGGCTGCCACCCAATGTCTCCTCTTGCTGGTGGAAAAACCTGGCAACTTCTCCAGTTTCAAGGAGTCGATATCCCCGCCCCCTCGAGGGATTGAATTCGTCCAAACCGACTTCCATCTCGTATATGCAGCTCTGTCCGAAGTTAGGGATATACGTACAAGGGTTGCCGGGACTTATTTCGTCTTGAAGCATGCGCACTGTCCAATATGCGCTTGAGAGGGGTATCCCCAGTCCATCTCTCTTTGATCTTATTAAGCCAGTTTGTAATCGACTCCCGCCGGACATTGAGGGGCTTGATTGCTGCCATTATCTTGCCCCATTCTCCAGGCGTTGTTACCAGCGTTCTTGATACTATGTGCATGGGCTTGCGAAGTTTCATATATACCTTATCAACTTTCTTGCTTTTACCCCACACTGGAGCGCAATACTCCGCGGTGGAATAGAACAGTGTCAGGGCGGACGTCCTCAGGAACGCTTGACTATCACCCCAGGATGATCCCGCCAACGTCCCCAGAAGACTGTTGACTGTTGCGTTTCTCTATCTTCCGGACAACTCCTTCGAGATGCACACAAAAGGTAAGGTTGCGGTCCAGCGCAATCCCCAGGTATGAACGACTTTCCTAGCTATAGTCTTAGCAAGCACATTACTCAAAATTACTCATAGAAACACATAGTTGATGATGTTAAACATTACTACCCAATCATAGTGAGTAGAGGCCTAGGACTTCATATAGATGTCGCTGGTAGAGGCCCATTTGAGAGGTGTTCATTTCTACTTGAAGAGTGTGGGGAACATAAACTGGCTTACGGACGGAGCTGTGACATTTAGGATTGCAAACCCTATGCATACTAAAGTTATCATACTAAAGAACGTTTAATTTGGGATTCAAAAGTGATCTAGCTAAAAAAAACAAACAAACTCCGCATCTTCTACACAGATGATTAAAATCATTTCTTCTTTATGAATCGGAAACGCGGAGAACAACGAAAACTATGCTCACTATGACACAGATATTTCTGAACTCATTAGAGTCGGATCTATATCATAAGGTGGCCAGAGAAGATAAGAAATGAAGAGCTGTGGTAGCAAATATGTACCAATCGAGCAGCAGATCCGACAGAGGAAGTGGGGCTGGATTGGGTATACACTTTGGAAGTCAGTTTCCATCATCACACGACGGGCACTCCTATGGAACTTGCAAGGCAAGACCAAAAATAAATATTACCTGAAGGTGCACAGCACAGATCGCGCGGGGATACACACACACACACACATACACGCACACACACACACACACACACACACACACACATACATTAAATAATATGTCCTGTTAATTATCTGAAAATGTTCCAAGACCGGAGGATCGATGGCTTGTTCATCAAGGATGAAGAGAAAAATAAAGTGAGTAAATGTGACTCATATATAAGGGAACAACACAAAACTAACAGTTTCCACATTTGACGAAATGTGATATTTTGTAAATTTACATATTTGTGTTTGTGTTTTTTGTCTCCTGACGAAGGCCAAGGGCCGTAACGTTGTTTGTTTTGTGTTGTTCCCTTATATATGAGTCACATCTACTCACTTTATTTTTATCTCCATTTTACTGGCTCATTTAGGCACTTGTCTTGTTCATCAAGGACAGCAGACGCCAAAATGCGTCACAATGAAAATCATTGGGATTATAGTGTTAAAAAATGTTAAGACCTCTTGGAATTTTTTTGTGCTTACATCAACTGTCTGTATTTATTTTTGAGGAAAGCCACAAATTTTTGAAATTTGAAAAGCTGCTTTGAAAAAAATTATGTGCGGTACTAAACTTTAAGTCCGTTCCTGATTTCCGATCATTATATTGTTGTCAGTAACTACGACATACGGGCTCTTATTAAGCTCGAATTCCTGTGTATCCCTCCATACTCCATATTGTTGTGGTTAGGAGGAAAGAAGTACTTTACAACGTTTGTAGTTGAATAATTAAAGGACAAATTTAAAAAGTTTTGTTCCATCTTCTCAGTTCCAATACTCAACTTGTAATGGCAGTGATTAAATATATTTTATAAACGATTCCGAGGGACTTAAAAGAAACTTTTCATCTGAAATGAGAATCGTAAAATTTGTTTTTATTGTCAGTCAGTCAGTGGTGAGATTGTTTTTGTAATAGTTGGGGATGAAACAAAAGCGTCCCTCCGAAGAAGAGGACTTTACTTAAAAATGATGGAGTTGTTTATTGAGACTTTGACGGGTACTGCTTTTGAACTTCGCGTTTCACCGTTTGAAACTATTATGTCTGTGAAAGCGAAGATTCAAAGGCTCGAAGGTTTGTGTGTTTTTATTTTCATTTTCACACTCATTTTATGGCCTTGGCCTATTTAAATTCTTTGTCTTTTATGTTCTCTCAAGCCTTTGTTTTGTTATTGTTTTTCTTATTTTTTCTTTTTCATTTACGATTTCCAATCTCAGTGGATTGCTGCATTGCATTCTTGATTCTCATTCACATTTTCCTTCTCAGACTCAGACTCAGATGGTTCAAAGTCTAGTAGTATAAAAACAATCAAATAAACAATTCAAGACTAGAAAACATAGTCGAGGTAGATAAAGGAAAAACTTTAAACCTGTTTTTAATCTTAAATTAAAACAGTTGGGCGTCTTAAATGGATATTATAGTTATAGCGTTAGTGTTGTCGAACTCTGCTAAATTATCACAATCAAAGAAACAAACTATAATGCTTTGTCATTATTATTATTCTCTTACTTGTGTCACTTTTTTCCCATTATTAGCTTACCTAGATTTGATCACAGACGAGGGTTACTAATGAGCATATACTTGTTGATCACTTTACTTTAAGAATTAAGATTAACTTTTTCATGTAAGCTCAAATTTGTTCAGCCTACTATATTTTCAATGTTTCGGAAAAAGTCATGATTACTTCAAAATTCCAAAATCATAATTAATCTCCACTGTATGTGAGAAAGAGAGACCTATTCTATTCTATGTAATCTATATGATAACAATAACATGCACCAATCCATTGAATTTCTAATTGAAGAATCTCACTGATAGATACGTTGCATGAATCAAAATCAAGTTATGAAGAATCTCTGATAAACGTTTTGATTGATACAGATTTTCTACTTGTAATGTATACCTGATGACATGATAACGATATCCATTTAAATTTATGTATATCCTTTGAAAAAGAATTATGGTTTGTAATATTCCTGTAATCTGTAAAAGTAGAAGTCTGGGTGGGGTTCCTGACCTCCCATAGTGGGCAGGGGGGTACATACTGTGTCTTCAATCCCCTTATAACTGTTTTCCAACATGCTTTCTGTCTTTGTCTTGGAATGAGATTACTTGGTTTTGTCCTGGCCCTGGCCGGAGTCCTAGCTCGGAGGGAAACAGTCAAATGCATAGTTATTGTTTTGGGAGATGATATTTTTTTCCTTGTAAATCATCTCTCTGTTATGTATTATTACATTCATTATTTTCAATGTATAATGTAAGCATTTGAGTGTATTCCTCTTTGTTGGATTTTGTGCTTGTGTCCGGATGAGACTTATAAGTGATCTCAAACTAAGTACATTGGTGGTATGCTCTTGGAATCTACACCTGATCCCTATTTGTTCCTAGTTCCCCTATGTCTTACTTTTTCTTGGGTGTTTATTGTAATTCTAGAACTTTTTACTATCACATTTTCTTCCTTTTTACTGGCGCTGATATAACCTAAATGTGTTGCAAGCGCCGTAAAACCGTTAAAAACAAACAACAAAACATAGAAGTAGATGTAAATGACGCTGTATAACAAATTAATGCGATAAATGGTAAGATGTTTTTCTGTCAATGTGTCATAAAAATTTATTTTGAGAGGACTACAAGATTTTCACTTCATACGAAAATTGACCATCATCAATCCTGGGTGAAAAACAGATTAATTTCTTTCCTCACTGTGATTGGTGCTGGATCTATTAATATTGATGTGAAGTACTCTTCAATTTACCAGGGTTTTAAAGAATGGATATGTGACCATCAAATTTGAACCCGACATCTATTTTAAAATGTTTTAAAAAGTGATGATTCATGATGTTGAAATCATGAACTGTGGGTTGCTTCCTATTTTTTCCTCCTTGGCATTATGAGTTTTATCAGACCCCCCTCTTCCTCCTCCTCCCCCTGAAAACCCAACAAATACAAGACAGATGCACCAGGACTCACTCCTCAATTTTTTTCGATTTTTAATTTTTATATCTAGGTATCCCAATATCGCACCAGCATTTAATATGGCAGTCGGTGGAATTGGAAGATGACTATTGCCTTCATGACTACAACATTCACACAGGGGCTACACTCAAACTAGTCTTGGCCATGAGAGGGGGGCCGATTAACACTAGAAGAAGTAAGTTGAATATCAAATTTATGCCAATCGTAAGGGCAGCTTAGACGGCATAGTCCTCTTTTAATTTTTTTACATTTCAAGTTTCTTTTTAACAAAACAATTTAATTTTTCTGCATTTTCACATATTGGAATATCTTCTTGCCAATCCTAACTAGAGCATTAATATAGTGCAATATCCACTAAAAGTGCTCAAAGCGCCCCTAGCCAACAGCAATGGGATGAGACATGACACATGTTAAGCAATATTAGAACTTTTCAGACAGAGGCAATGCTGTTATTGTCAGGTACCCATTTTACACCTGAGTACAACTATGCACCGATCAGAACGTGTCTCGAACCCTGGACCTTCTGATCTGAATGCGAGAGCCATACCACTAGACCACATAGCTGCCTATGTGGAGACAATTCATTCATTAATCAACTCATAGAGACAAGTCCAAACTGATTTTTATCCCCCTCTCTTTCCACTAAGTTTTCACAAATTTTCTTTTTTGGTCTATCTCCAAGTTTCCGATCAATTCGCCTTCACACTTTCTGTCCAAACTATAATTTTTAAAAATTCCCACTTCTGACAAAGAGAAGAGCATTTGATGGGTTTTGACAATTTCTTTTTTAAAAAATACAATTCATTTCTTCTATTTTATTATTTGTTTAGTGCTGTACCTGACCACAAGCGCTTCCTGGTATTGTCCATCAGCTTAGTATTTTCTGTCATTGTTTAAAAAAAGATTTATTTGACTTCACTTTTTATCCAGCAGTAATTGGGTTGCCAAATTTAACAGAAAATCTTGTGAAATTTTTCTGCAATAGGCTAGTGTCTGGTTTAGAGGGTAACAAGGAAATGTTACTGTCCATTTCAGTGGCAGGTTTGATGCAGACCTTGGCAATCATGATTTGTGATAAGGAAGAGGATGGTTGTTGACAATGGTTTTTAATAGCTGAGTTTATTTGTAGGGATACCATTTGGGGTACTGATAGCCCAGTTGGTAAGCACTTGCTACACACGCAGAGGGACTGGAATTGATCTTGGGTGAAGCTGAGCTTCCTGTCCACGCATCAATGCTTGGGTCTCTATTTAATGCTGTAGAAACTGCTCCATGGACCTCATGTGTCTGACTCTGAAAGACTATATGTTTTTTACCACAATAATCAATGGTAGAGCACTCGCCTTACATGCAAAGGGACTGTATTGATTCTGAGTGCAGTCGGGTTTATTTCCGTTATTTTTATAAAACACCCCTTTCCTCCCGCTTTCAGCCAGCAGTGATTGGGTAGCTTGGTCTGTTCGATTTGGTTGAAAGTATCTTGTCAATGACAAGTGCCTTATTTTTTTTTTTTTTTCAATGACTACTATGTTACTAGTGTGCATCTGTGTCAATATTGTATTGTTATAAATGTGTAACTAAATGACAAATTGCCACTTTTCGAGGACAATAAAGATATATTATTGTTATTTATTATTATTATTATTATTATTATTATTATTATTATATTATTATTATTATTATTATTATTATATTATTATTATTATTATTATTATTATTAAAGTGTTTACTACACTGTGTTTAATAGCACAAATACTGGAATAAACTCTGGTCAAATACTGAGATAAATTGTTTCCAAAGGACCATTTACTTTTTTAAAAACTCATTATTTTTAGATTTTTTTGGTCATTTGCGATGACATTTGATTATGAATTTTTCTTTTCTTCTGATTATAGTTCCTGTGGAGGATTCTGCCCTGAGGGAAATGGCAGAATACATGGAAGCCAATAGAGATGAAATCCTTGAGAAGTTACCAGGCAACAGTAATGTGACTTTGCTAGTCTTTCGTGAGGGTGACAAACTGAACTTTTTCCGTGTCGTTGATCCCAGACCAGAGGGCAGTTTGACACCTCTGTCGGAGGCTTTGTAGTAAGTTTTATAATACAACAAGGATTCCTTTGTGTTAAAACATTAAAGGCTGGTCAAGTGAAATTCTGAATTAGAGAGACAAAAGAAGTGATTAGTTCTTGTTCTGTGTGATAATTTTTATATGTTAAAAACTGTTTTTTTGTTTATCGTTGTTAAAAAGACATGCCCTTTAAAATAGCAACATTACATGATTTGTTTTCTTGGTTTATAAAACTGAAAAAGCAATCTACTCAGAATATTTGAAACTCAGAAAATGAAGAGAAAAAAAAATTCATTGTCATTGTTATTGGTTGTCATTTTTATTATTTTTTTCCTTCTTTGCCAGCCCTGCCTATAATGGACATGAGGAGGAGGAAGACGATGATGATGATAATGAGAGCACAGAGAAAACAGAGGAGAACAGTAAAATGAAGGAAAAAATGGACCAGTTGAGAATCAACATGGAAAAGGTCAATATAACAAAAAAGGTAAATAAATAATGAATATGAAGTGTGGGAGGTCACTCTTGCTGTCTTTTATCCCCTTATACCTGTATTCCCTTGTTATCTTGCTTTCTGTCCTTGACTGGGAGTGATTTTGCTCAAGCCCATGTTGGATGTCCTTAGTTGAGAAGCTTACCTACTTTTTTGTGTGTTCGTGTATGTGTATGTGTGTGTGTGTGTGTGGGGGGGGGCTTGTTAATCATTTTCCAGTTCGACATCTTAGCTTTGATATGTTAAAATAATTTTACAGTTAATGGCGTTTGTACCATGGTGATAAAAAATATAAAGTGAGTAGATGTGACTCATATATAAGGGAACAACACAAAACAAACAACGTTTCGGCCCTTGGCCTTCGTCAGGAGACAGTAAACAAAAACACAAACAAATATGTAAATTTACAAAATATCACCTTTGTAAATTTACATATTTGTTTGTGTTTTTGTTTACTGTCTCCTGACGAAGGCCAAGGGCCGAAACGTTGTTTGTTTTCTGTTGTTCCCTTATATATGAGTCACATCTACTCACTTTATATTTTTTATCACCATTTTACTGGCTCATTTAGGCACCTCTAGCTTTGGCGTTTGTACCACTATTGTTGAATGTCCTTGATTTGCTTATTATTTCTAAGGTTTAACATCTTATCACGACTGCCGTTTCTTTCTTAGTTATCAAGTCAGTTTCGCTCCTTATTTTTGGTCAGTAATTACTGACTTAGAATTATATCAAAACTATAAAAACTTATGGTGGTGTTTGTTTGGCTTTTTTTCCCACATCATTTCATTAAAAAATATATCCTTTTGTAAAATCTTCCATTACACCAGAAGAAACACAAGGTCCCATCACCTGGACACGGCCATGGCCCACACTCCTCCATTGCCAGAATGCGTTTACGTGGACTACCTAGTGCAGGTCGATCACCTTCTGGTACACTCAACAAAAATATGTGCTTGCCACCTGTGGGCCACACTTTTGTCAGTTCACAGGTGGAAGATGGCAATAGTTTATCTGGCGCTGCAAGTGCTGCAAATGCATTTACAGTTGCAGTCGATTCGCTCGCCCAAACAGCAGCGGCTGCTTCTGCTGATCCAGAGTCTTCCTTTGTGGCCATCGCTGCCAATTCTGGTGGTGTGCTGTCTGCTACCAGTGGAAAAAGCCCTCTTTTAGAGAAGAGTGGCTCAGCTGCTGCATGTACAGAAATCGGAACTGCCGATGATACTGGTGAGTCTGATACAACTACTGCTGTGATATCTGAAGAAGTCCCTGCAGCCGCTGCCGCTTCTACGACAACCACAACGGCAAGCTCGGCACCCAACACCAATGTTTTATCATCTCCTATAGTCCCACATCCACCTCCTGCAGGGATACGAAGAGATCTTTTACGTCTCTCCAGTTTATCCGAAACGCCCCACAACTTCACTGCTGCCTCAGCCTCTCGTCGTCGTGATCAAATCTCCATGTTGGAAACTCTAGAAGAGTCTGCCTATGCTGCTAAGACCTCCACCGACAATGTCGCTGGGTCAATGAACCGTGGTGAAAGTGCTAAAAACATTAGTAAAAGAAAAGGTGGGGATGGTGGTGGAGGAGATACGTACAAAAGATCTCCTATGTCGTCCAGGAAGGATTTTGTGTTTGACACCCTTCTCAGGCCCAGCACCACATCCCGTCGAAAAGAATTTGCCATCGAGAGCCTGACTAGCAGTGAGGCAAAGACAATGTCTGGGATCTTAAGGCAAGCGTCTATCGAGAAGATCGGGTCTTCACACATTGGCAGCATCGTTTCTAGTGCCAGCAAATCTCGGCTGAGTAATTACTGTAGTATGCAAGATGCTGGTCGGATATCTACTCCTGAAAGCAGACTAGTGGTGAGCTTCTTTTTTATTTTATTTGTGCACTATGGATGCTATTTTCAATGAATTGAAGAATAATCGTATCAATTGTATTATTTCCAGCTAGGCACAATTAGAGGATAGTAAATGTAGACTCTCTCTCTCTCTCTCTCTCTCTCTCTCTCTCTCTCTCTCTCTCTCTCTCTCTCTCTCTCTCTCTCTCTCTCTCTCTATCTCGCTCTCTCTCTCTTTCTCTCTCTCTCTCTCTCTCTCTCTCTCTCTCTCTCTCTCTCTCTCTCTCTCTCTCTCTCTCTTTCTCTCTCTCTCTCTCTTCATGCTATGTCTGCTATCCCCTCATATCTGTTTTCTGAGTTGCTTTCTGTCTTTGTCATGGAATGGAATTGTTTGGTGTTGTCCTGGCCTTTGCAGAGTCCGTAGCTGTGAGGGGAACAGTCAAATGTTTAGTGCAGTGGTCTCCATTTATAAGCACTCCACATACAGGCACAACCCGGATGTTAGCATGCTCAGGATGTGAAACAGAATTTTTACTATATAAACTTACCCCTTTATAAGCACGTCCACCAAAAAGGACTCCACTTATAAGCACGCACAATTGTCTGATCATTACTTAAAAATTACAAAAAAGAAGAGAAAATGAATAGATTACCAAAGATTGACTAACAGGGGTAACGACACAAACCCATTGTGCACAGCTCACTATTCTATCATTACTTCCCTTGCACAAAACAATTAACACCGCAGTGATGACACGGACAAAGCACGTCTGTCATAAAATCTTAAGTGATAACAATTGGCAGGTTTGGTAGCTCATTGAGAGGAGGGGGGGGGGGGGGGTTAGAGACGGGCACACAATCCACTTTTGGTGTCATTGGCTCAGAAACGGGGTAAGAGCTCACACCGCCACCATGCATGATTAATCATCGATCAAGAGACTCATTTTGATGACCACAGTTTGTTCATAGAAGTGTTCAGTGTGCTTACGATGTGAGGTATGAAGACAAGGTTTGCACCTGTACTATTTGTCTCTGACTTTCCTGATTTCACGTAATCATATGTTGACAAGTCTATACCTGCATTCTGCACCAATGGCCTCAAATGTTAAGCAATTAAAACCATCAGACTTTGTCTTCAACTTATTTGTCAAAACAGGGTCCGAGCCAGTTCATAGAAAAAGAGGATGATATAAGCAGGTGCATCAGCTCAAATGTCAAACAAGCAACAATAACAAGCTTATTTACCCCTCGTCTCACACCTACGGCGTAATACTATCGCATATTATGGTAGAAAAGATAGTTTATTTACCCTTTAAAAAGTTGCCTAAAAAGGAATAAAGCTTAAAAGATGGCTTTTTTAAACCAATTGCAGTTCAAAGCCACGAACCTGGTAGTACCATTATGTATAAATTTGGAAACCAAGAGGGAAAAGTTAGCTTTATATGAGCAAAAGAATCTGAATCAGCTAATAAGCATGATTTGGCTATAAGCATGCTCTGCTTGATTCCTGAGGACCGTGCTTATAAACAGAGACCCCCCTCTCTCTCTCTCTCTCTCTCTCTCTCTCTCTCTCTCTCTCTCTCTCTCTCTCTCTCTCTCTCTCTCTCTCTCTCTCTCTCTCTCTCTCTCTCTCTCTCTCTCTCTCTCCTTATCTTCCATTCAATTACTTCAGTAGTCCTTCCGATGGAGCCAGTTTTTATCCCGTTTTCTATAGTGTGAAATGGACAATATGAGTTGCTTGCTATCCTTTGGATAGGATGCTAGTCTATTGCAGAGTACTTGCCATCAGATCTAACAGATCCAGCTACCCAATCCTTGCTGGGTAGACAAGGGGGTCAGAAAAAAATTTCGACTGCACACAGGATTGATCTTGATCCCTTTGCATGTGGAGCAGTTGCTCCACCAACTGAGCTATCAGAAACCCTGTTCTCTTTCTTAACCTTGGTTAAATCCACGGTTTGTAGAGCAGTTTCTTTATAGGAACTAGAAATCACAAAAAGACATAAGAGTATAATTTTTTAGAACGATTGAAACAAAGGAACTAACTAGGTAGCAACAGTACTCTGATTGTAATATTGACCAACAACTCAGATGATTGACAAGATAAATGAGCTTTTTTTATATAGCGCAATATCCACTAAAAGATTTTAAAATTTGAAACTCGGAAACATGAATATTCCAAAAAATCATCTAAGCAATAAAATGTGTGATGGCCTGAGAAAAGATGCCACTAGGCGAATTTCTTTTGTTTTCAATGAATAACATAGATGGATAAATTCGTTTATTTTGAATAAAATATGATTAATTTTTTTCATTTATCTTTAATTATGTTAAGAAACATTTTTGTACACCATATTCAGAAAACCAAATAAAACAAACAAGAATAATGAGATAATGGCTTTGCAATGGTCTAAGACCCATCCATCTGCTCCATTCCGTGAACAAACAACTCATTTTCTAGTCAATCTTATGTTGTAGTTTTTTTTTCATGGAATGGAGCATTGAGAAGGTCTATCCATAAAAATAAAGCTATACTAAAAATTTCTTTAAAAAGTAGTCCTGCAGAGCATGCAATCCATTTAAACCAATAGTTTATTTTTGATTCCGTATCATTGAAATGGACACTAACAATTGCTTCTTCTCATTACATGGAGTGCTAGACCATATTGCAAAGTATTTTCTGCAGGATTTTGACAGACCAAGGTACCCAATCATTGCCTGGTTGTCAGAGAGGTCAGAAAAAAACAAACATAATAGAACAGCACCGGGGGCTGATAGCAAATGCTCTATCAACTGAACTATCAGGGCCCCAGTTGTATTCAATGGGACATCTGATTTTTATTTTTTCTGGGCCTCTGTCTACCCAGCAGCAATTGTGTTTGAAACCAATTTTAATTTGCAGTCTATTTATAGAATAGCATTCAGTGCTGATGGTTTTCCTCAGATCCGCGGAAATCAGCGATTTTGAAGTCAGAGGAGGATATTCCTCCTTTAAAACGAGAACGTTTCTCCCAATCAAATTTACTGGCTTTTAGAGCCTTGGTGTGTGGTGGAACAATGTGTGGTGGAACTTACTTACTTACTTATCCGAACCAGCGACCACCTGAGCTCTAGCCCTTCGGTCTTGTGCCATGACGTAGAAGTTAGACGTCTTTTGTAGTTGTTCCAGGTGACTATAAAGTGTGTTACTGATGCTTGGATTTGGTGGGAGGAATGTGCATCTCAGATCTTCAAGAGGTTGACATTCAAGCAAGTGGTGTGTTACTGTTTCATTGGGGTGTTGACATAGGGGGCAGGAGGGGGATGTGTCTTTTGTAATTTTGCTTAAATGGTTGTTGAGCGGTATGTGTTGTGTTCTTAGTTGAAAGATGATGCTTTGCTGGTGTCTTCTGAGCTTATTTAGGCAATCAGTCTTTACAGGAGTGGTCATATGGGAAAACATACATCTACCCGTGGTGCTCATTGCCCAACTGTTCATCCATTCTTCTCTCTTATTTGTTTTGATTATTTGTTTCGCTGTGTCTAAGGATACTGGAAATGATGGTTGTAAAAGTGTTGATCCGAGTCTGGCTAGTCTGTCTGCATTGTCATTTCCTGGTATATTTGAATGTCCCGGTATCCACTGGAGAGATAAGTCTACTCTGTGTGTTGTAAGGAATTCATCTAGTTGAGATCTTAAACTATTGAACGTTGAGGAGAGTTTATCTAAATCGAGAGCTTGGAGAACCGATTTGGAGTCTGTGAAGATGACAGTGTTTTGAAGTTTTGAAGGGTTTAGCTGGAAAACAGAAGAGAGGTGTCGCAGTGAGGCTTCTATTGCAACTGCCTCTGCCTCGTAGTTTGAGCAGGAGCTTCCGCAAGAATTGTGGATTTTATCACAGGTTTTATCTGGGTATTCTGCTACAAACCCATACCCAGCATTTTTAGTTCCTTTGTGGGCAGATCCATCTGTGTAAACATGTATCCAGTTGTCTGGGTATTCTTGTATTGTCTTCATTGCTAATGTTTGTATATCTGATTTGTTTTTATTTCTTGTTGTTTCTTCTATGAGGTTAGTCTTTATTTTTGGAAGTTTTAGTTCGGCGTATGGAGGTTTTTGACTGATTAAAATAGATTTTTCTCTGTTTTCTGGGAGTCTGTGTCTTTCATTCAAGTTGTTAGCAATGTGTAGCAGGGATTTTTGTTTTAATCTTGTTCTTGGTTTCCATTTCTCTGCCAGAATTCTGTTTGGATGGTTTTCCTCTTTTCGTTTGTATCTTTCAACCATTTCAAGCACTGCTGATTCTCTGCGAAGTCCAAGTGGTTCCACATTAGTATGTATTTCACATGCTGCTGTGGGTGTCGATCTCAGGGCACCGGAGATGAAGCGAAGGGCTTGGTTTTGTACTCTGTCCAATGTTTTGTGTGTGTTTTTACTACCTACATTTTGGAGGGCTAAATTGTAGTCCATGACGGAACGCACATAGCCTAAATAGAGTTGTCGAAGCGAGTTTTTGTCTGCTCCCCAATTAGTACTGGCTAGTCGTTTTAGTAACTGGAGTCTTCTTGTGGCTTTGATTTTTACATTCTGAGTGTGTTTGTTCAGAGATAGTTGTCTGTCTAACTGTATGCCCAAATATGTGGGGTTTTCTTCTTTCGTGAAGTCGATGGCCTTGGATGGAGAGTGTTATTTCTTTCTTGGAAACAGGATGGCTCTTAGTAAATATAGAGTAGACTGTTTTATTGCAATTTACTTTTAATTTCCATTTATCACAGAAGGTGTTTAAGCTTTCTAAATCTTCATTTATTCTATTGGAGGCTATTGGTAGGTGCTTTGTAGTATACCACATAACTAAATCGTCAGCATATAGGGCCTTTTCTGTCTGTAATACTTCTGGTAGATCATTTATAAAAATAAGAAAGAGAGTACAGCTGAGGCAGGATCCTTGTGGGAGACCTTCCTCTAATACTTCTCTGTTTGACAGTCCGTTATTAATTTTTGTTTGGATTGTTCTGTTACTGAGAAATTGTTTAATCCAGAAGTAGAGATTTCCATCAATTCCGTAGTCCATCATTTTTGATAACAACCCTTTCCTCCATACTTTGTCATAGGCCTGTTGGAGATCAACAAAAACCGCGACTGTATGTTTTCCATCTTGAAAGCCATCAATTATTTTTTGACTTAATCTAAACAATTGATCTTCTGTTCTTTGCCCTATCCTAAAGCCTGCCTGATATTTATTTAGTAGGCCACATGTCTCCAGCCACCAGTATAATCGGTTATTTACCATTCTCTCCGCGATCTTTCCAACACATGAGGTGAGAGATATTGGTCGGTAACTTTTCGTTTCGTCGGGTGGTTTATCTTTCTTTAAGATTGGAATTATAATAGCATTTTTCCATCCCCTTGGTACTATTCCTGTCTCCCATGTTAGATTTATAAGTTTGAGAAGCATCTGTTTACCTCTCACGCTAAGATGCAGGAGCATTTCATTGTGTATCTTATCTGGTCCAGGGGATTTCCTTAACTTGAGTTTTTTCATAGCTCTGTGAAGTTCTGACATGGTAAAGCCCTCTTTGAACAGATATGAGATAGCTTTTGGGGCCTTTTCTTGATGTTTAAGGTCTTTAATCAATTTTTTGTCCTTTTCACTTCTTTTTGATGCCTTGTTTACTGAAGCAAAATGTTTGTTGAAGATCATGGCTTTTTTTTGGTCATCTACGATTGTTCCTTCTGTAGTTTTCATGGGCTTTGGGTTGGTTTTCGGGGTTTCATTGTTAAGATTATTAAGTAAGGCCCATGCTTTTTTCCCATTTTGATTGAGGTCAATATTAGCGCATGTGTCTGCCCATTTCTTTCTTTTAGCGTTGTTAATAGTTCTTTTGACAATTGCCGATGCTTTATTGTACTCAATCTTGTTTTTAATGGTTTTGTTTTCCTCTAAGTTTTTCCTTGTTTCCTTTCTTGCATTTACTGCTTTTTCAATTTCTTTGCTCCAGAAGGGTTTGTAATTCTGTCGACTACCTCTTGGAATTCCTGCTTTTGCAGCTGCAAGAATGGCTTTGGTGAGGGCTTCGTTTAAATGTTCTACACTTGATGTATCTGTAATTTTTGGAAGCTGGTCATCTAATGTTGCTGTGAAAACATCCCAGTTTGCTTTCTTGAAATTCCATTTGGATTTCTGCTCAAATGTTTTCTTCTGTGTTTGAACTGTTATTTGTGTTAAAATTGGTTTATGGTCACTGCCTATTTCATCCAGGACTTTAATGTGACAAGAATTCAGAAGGTCAGAGGAGATGATGGTTAGATCGGGATGACTCAGGGACATATGAGCTCTGTGAAGAAGGGTCGGGACTGAGTCTGCATTTTGTAAAATGGTGAGGTTGGTTGTATTGCAAAGCTTTTCTAGTTCTTTTCCTGTGTTGTTTAAATTTTTGTATCCCCATAGTGGAGAGTGGCCATTGAAGTCACCAGCAATTATTGTGTTGTTGTATTGGGAACTGTTTTGATCTGTTAGGTTTATAGTACACCGTGGAGGGTTGTAAATGTTGTAAATGGTAAATTTCTTATTTAGGTGCCATAAGGTGACTTTCTGTACATCAGTTGAGTTCTGTGATGGTTTAGAAGTAACATCTCCCGTGATGTCATTTCTTATATAAGTAATAACACCACGGCAGTCGTCACATTTGCAGGTATAGTATGTATAACCAGCAATATATGGATCGCTATTTTTATACAGGGTTTCCTGAAGTAAAGCAATGTGAACTTCCTTTTCATTTAATAATTTCTTCAGCTCTGTCTTTTTATTCCTGATTCCACAAATGTTAATTTGTAAAATATTCAAATGTTTGTGGAATTTTTTTGTCCCAGTAGCTGACTTTTCGCGCAGATCAGCCTGGGTACTCACTGTCTGGCGCGGACCTTTTTCGAGGCGACGTCCGAGCTCGTATGCTTTCCTTTTGTTTGTCATGGCATGCTGGGGAGTCTCTGGTCTGTCTTCCCACCCTAACCTGTATTCCTTGTCAGCTGCATAACATCAGGAGTTGAGCTGCAGATGCATGTTCCTCATATAATTAATTTTTATAGGGTCTAGTCAAGTAGCCTTCATTTCGTCTTTCCCACAGTCTCTTTCATGATTGACGGTCGCCCATTCCCCGCCACCTACTGTTTCCTGGCTTGCAGTTATCTATTTCAGTTATTCTTTCTGCTTAAAGGGCCATATTTCATAAACAGAGGATCGTCACGTCCTGGGTCATTTGTGTCGATGAGAGATTCTGTGGGCCTAAAACAAAGGGATACCAGTCCTTTCCCCTAAAAATCTCAATTTTTTAAGAAGGATACATGATTACAATCAATCACAGATAGTCATACAGAAGACATGGGCCACAGGTCGACCAAAGAGGGAGTATAGAAGTGTTAAAGTTACAGCGCTAGGAAACAAGTATGAGCTATAGGGGTAGATTAAGAAAAGTAAGGACATACAGAGGACACCACACTACAGAATGAGTGTGAGGTGGGTGGGTGAGGAGCAGAGCGTGTACCACTCATCGGTGGGTTCTGTCTCCTGCACCTTAAGAGGAAGGGTCCCACCTACTCCCTAGCCCGGTTATACCGCCGGGGACTCGGTCGCGCCCATAACAAACTCAGTAGAAACGGGGAACACCACGGGAAGGTGCTGTTATGGACACAATAATGCATGAGAGGCCATATGCAATAATCTCTGTCAGACAGGATTACGCGGCAATCAATGCACCTGGAAATGAGAGGTGTTGGGTTCGAAATGCACATCAATTTCCTTTCAGCAAGCGGGACGTCCGGCCCAGACCTTGCAGCTCCCCGTGGTGGAACAATCAGGTGCATTTTCCCAACCTCCAGAAGTTAGAGTATCAATTATTATCATTTCAATTGCTCTAAATGGAGGTTAGTGCAGTAAAAAAGAGTTTTAAAGACAGTAGTTCAAAATTTTCCTCCTTTTTCCCTTTTTGTCATCATCAGGACTGATTATTATTCTTTGTTCAAGTGACGACCCTGGGATAAGTCCTTAACTTCCAAGCTTAGATTATTGTTGCTGGCTCTGATGTTAGTTTTAGATCCCCCAATGTAAAGCTGTGTGATAAATGATGATGATAATAATAATAATTGTGACTGTAATGATTAAATAGATGGTTTAATTGATAATTAACTTTTTTCTGTCAACCTCCAATAGTCTGCTCGACTCCAACGGGTTTCAGCCAGTGGCGAGCGTCATCGCATTTCTCCAACCCACCGTCTGCCTCCTGTCAAGGCCAAGAAGAAACAGAAGAGATGCTTCTTGTGTGGTAAAAAGACAGGTTTAGCCACCAGCTATCAATGCAGGTAAACAGCTCGAAACTTAGCTATTATTATTTTTTTCCCCTCATTTTGATAGTAAATACAACACAAGAAAGTAGAAAGAGAAATAACAAATTTGATTAAATTATTATAAGGGGAAAAAGTTGATTGCATAAGTGAGTCTCATACTCAAGGAAATTGTCTACATATTCAGGTATGTGAGGAATGACTTTTTTCAAATTTTGATTATTTCAGGTGTGGTAACAACTTCTGTGCAACCCACAGATATGCAGAGTCTCATAGTTGTACGTTTGATTACAAGACAGAAGGCCGTAAGTTGTTGGAGCAAAGCAACCCACTCGTCAGTGCTCCTAAGCTGCCAAAGATATAAACATTAAAATGCTCTAGTTGTGTGATATCAATCTCTTATGTAGACTTTATACCCTATATTTTATCGTCTCAGGGCTGTCACAATGCGAGTTGAAGTGGTATAATTTGGACCTTTTTGCTATCATGGCATTGAATTGATTTGTTGTTTTACTATGCATGCATGTGCAGAGGTGTTTTTTTGATGCTTTAAATGCTGTTGCTTCTTAACATACTTTGTCGAACAAATGATAAGCAACAAAACATATCAGTAGCATAATACGGTCTTTGCGAGTTTTTGGCATAGTAATGGGGAAAAGTTAGTAAAGGTATGTGAATATTTTTTATTTGTCTTGATATGGTGGGTTAATGATTACAGAATGGGCGTGTATTTTATTTTCGTTCATTGTGTAGAGCAATGGAGCACTTTTCTCAGTCTCCGCAAGCCACTTTGAAGTGACTAAGGCATCTCAGGGTGATCGAGGCATGTCAATCAAAAAGCACTGATTTAGTGACTTAATTTTCTCAATAATATTGAAAAATTTGGATCGTCTAAATCCAATATTATTAAGAGAATAATGTTGCAGAATCATTGAAAACAATTGATGTTTTATTTGACGACATGGCATAGTCACCCCAGTTTACAATAGCTCTACTCTAAGCAGTGGCTGTTTTTAGATGGATTGGTTTTGCGCATGGGTCAATTGCCAATAATTTGCTTGCATTGTAAATAAATGTTATGTTTTGTTGCTGAGAATGATAATTTGTGAAATAAGATGTTGTGTTCAGAGAAAAATAGTCTCAATTTAGTGAGGACCATGTCCCCTTAAGAATGGCATATTTCACCACTCAAAAAATGTCACTATCTGGCTGTATGATTGTAAAGGAATTAAGTGATGGAATAAAACAAAAACCACCTCACATATCTTAACCAAGGACTTAAGCTGAACTAATAGAGTGTTCTGATTGTGGTGGTTCAGGAAAGTTATATGATATAATTGTTATGGTGATGGCAGCAGGCTCTTATATAGTAATTACAATTTTTATTGTGTGGTTGTATAAGTGATTAAGTGCAGTGTGATGTCAATGTAAAAATGATGTGTGATATAATTTGACTTGTAAATATGATGTGGACTTGATGTAAATATGATGATAGATCTTTTACATAAGTAAGAATGATGTATTGTGTGTGGACTGATGTAAATAAGATGAAAAATTGATGTAAATATGATGGAAGGTGTGTAACGGGTGGAAAAATGATGTAAATATGATGAGTGGTGTGATATAGATGTGATGTGATAAATGGCAATGGTGTAAAATATATCGTGAAGATGATGATGTAAATATGATGTGACTGGTGAGATTGCTGTTGTTTTCTTTCTTTACCAATTATAACAAGTGATATACATCATGCATGAACCTTACACAGTGTTTTTTTTAAAATTAGAATTTGCAACGCTTTTTCACATCCAATTTTCTACGTTGTTGAAAGATCAGCTGAGCTGCTTTATAAAGACTGGCTTTTGGGAATTTTGAGATGAGATGAAAGAAAGATTAAATTACCAAACCGAGCTGAGGCCAAAATTATCACAAAGTAGAGGATCAAAGTATGCAACTGCAAGATAGGAGATTTGGCCTGACTGTTGCATACTTTGGGCAGGTCTGGAGTGTATGGTGGGCATTTTCTTCTCCTTCACCGCAATCCCACATGCCTGTTTCTCCTATTTTGAAATTCTTGAGCATGTGGTGTTTCAGGTGATTGCGTTCTGATCTTAGTCTGCCATAGTTCATTATGCTCTGTTAATTTTGTACAGCAGATTAGATAAACTATTTCGAGTAAGTCAAATTTATGAACAATTTTGAAATTGAAAAGACCTTTACACTGAAATATCTCAAAATGACATTTTCGGTTTTCAAGACTTTTGTAGTTTCCCTATTTTCTCCTAGTGGGAAAGGGAGTTTGAAGTTTTTGTTTTCTTGAAGGTTTAATGATCTCTTATAGGTTTGGAGAGGTTTTTGTCATTCCTCCTCCTTTGCCCTCCCGTCTCTCCCATGTGAAAGTGATTATTTTGTTTCTACGGCCTGTCAATTATTTTTATCATCCCATTATTATCACCCTTGCACCTTCGCAGGTAGTAGGAAGAATCCTTTAGTTTCGACAAACTCTTGTCTGATTTATTATTACCACTTGAAATGGTGAGATATTGACTTTTTTTTTTTTTTTTTTTTTATTGTGTGACTTTTTTTTTGTTTTGTTTTTTGTTTTTTGTTTGTTTGTTTTTTGTTATGAGAAGGAGGTCTTGAAACTTAAGAGAAAACAAACACATTTTCGTTATTTTCGATTTCAAAGAAAACTCTCTAACCCACAGGGAATCTCTGGATATGTTTTATCAAATGGTTTATGCGGAATTCTGAGTTGTTGTTGTTTTTTTCTTTAATCACAAACTTCGTTTTATGAAGTAATGGAAATGTCACGTGGGAAATGTATAAAAAATAATATGTTGTTTTTAAAAAAAATTAACTTACTTGTTTTAAAGCATAATTTTCATACTTAATATCAAATTTTTTAATAGTTTAAACAGGAAAAGAATTCTCGAAAAACAATTGTTAATTGAGTATCAAGTATTGACACAGCTTAGCTGTAATGCGGATTAGGTGACTCGGATTCGATTAGCAGTCTATTTTCTATATAATATGCTACCAGTAAATGATGTGAAGGACCCTTTGCATAATAGTGGTAGGGAGAAGCCAGGTCGCATGGGGGTAACATAATTTTAGAAATGTTTCTTTTTCCAACTTCCCTTGACTGAGTGCATAATTTGTTGCACCCACCTGCCTATTCACACAGAGCCAGAAAGGAGAACAAATGACACATATCTTTTATGAATTTTTAAACTGAGAATGTCTGGATTGATAGTCCATGTTATAAATGTTGTTCAGCCAAAACTCAATATATTTAAAATCTATGACCGTACACTTATCCTGTTATGCAGTAATGTTTAAGGATGAAATACACAACTCATGATAAATCTATGAAAATTATCACTTTGACTTGGAGTGCGATGGTATAAAATTGTGTGGTTTGTTTATTTGTGTGCGGTTTGAATACCTTGGTTTAAGTTTTAAAACACCAATATTATGTTTCCTTGTTTCTACCATTATCATCATATTATTTTTCATCCTTAGGTGTTACAAATTTTTAATATGTTTGAAAAATCATACTTTTGATTGATTTATTTATTTTAAAGATTTTTGTTTTTGTTTTTTTTTTGGCTTGTTTTGTTTTCATTGATTGGCAAGCGAGGTCTTCCATTTGATTTATCCATAATTTAGAATGTTGAAAAGCTTCATAATAGTACAGTGGATCTCGGATTCAACCTATTGGATACACGGATACCTCTGTTTGAACAAGGAACATTACAATCATTTTTAAACAAACAAAGACCAACAAAAGCTTGCTCTGAATATGGCATCCTGCATTTAATGAAATCTCAGCCACAACTGTAATGAGATTTAACCCACAATCCGAACGATCTCGCTTATTTCGATGTCCACTGTGTTCATATCGATGTTGAAATCTATAATTATCTACGGCACTGAGCATAAATTCTCTCCTCTTACTTGACCAAAGGCTTTGATCTTGCTTTGCAGACATTTGAGTAGTTTATCTGACAAGCACATGGGACGATGGATTGCTCTTTTTATCCATTTTCACACTTTGTTTGAACTGTTACCCTTTGTCTTACCTTTTCTTTAGTTTTATTTTGCTCATAGAGCACTGGAATCTGTAGAATGATTATATAAATCTCTTTATGATCTCATCATATTTCTTCTTCCTGGTTGATATGATCTAGAAGTGTTGCAATTACTGTTAAACTGTTGAAAGCAGCCAAGCAATGAGCTTTGTGGATACATCACTCTCATCTCATTTAGGTTCAATTCTTTTCTTCTTTAAACTTAAAAGATTATTTAGTGTTTTACGGTACCATACTAGAATAAGGCCAAACTTTTTTTTTAAAATGTCATGCACTCCAGCACGGTTCTTCGAACTCATTCGAATGTCCCAAATTTTTTCCTTATTATTCTTTGTTGTCATTCCATTCCTTCCTCGAACTAATGTTTACCTTAAACACGGTTTCCTCAAACTAATTTCACCCAGCCAATACCAAAAAATAGATAATTAAAGGTTGTTTTTTTAAAATGCTACTAGCGATTTCGACCACTGATTTACCGTGACAATGACAGTTACATATGTGTGTATCTATCTACACTACAGGTGTGTGTGTGTGTGTGTGTGTGTGTGTGTGTGTTTAAACAGTATGATACACACGCAGATACACACAGACACACACACACACACACTATGCTGCACCGCATAACCGACACCTCTCTGCTTATTCTTATCACTTCTCCATTCGTTCTAATTTCAATGCCATGGGCCGTGATTTGCTAATGGTTGGCTACGATGGTAAATTAATGATACATCAGCCCTACACCAAACCCATGTAACATGTCATGCATAAAGTTATCTCCCTCATCATATCAATACTGTAAATAAATAATAAAGTTAACTTTATTTGTCCTCAAGTGAAGATGTGTCTTAGGGTCTATTCCAAAGGAAGACTGGAATAATCCAGGTGTCAGCCGCAGTTCAGTGCTGCAAATTGAGCTAGGGAGAGGTGAATATATTCGAACTGGTATATTTTGGGTATGAAGCAAAGACCATACTGCTGAGCCACATTGCCGCCGCCCCCCCCCCCCCCCCCCCCCCCCCCCCCCCTTCTCAAGTCATTTTACAAGGCACGGTTTTCTCGAACTACAGTTTCCTCAAACTTTTTTTGCATGTCCCGAAGAGTTTGAGGGAACCTGCTGGAGTGTATTATTAAAGTGTTAAGTACCCCCATGTCTGCAATTGTTATGGCGAGAAGACTTGCTCAAGGCCACACAGCACAGCTCATGAAAAATCAGATACTTTTGGTTAACGAGGTGAAGACCATAGCACAAGAGCCATGCCTTGATCTACTTTAGACAATTTTCATTGAAAAAGAATTGCAAAAAAAAAAAAAGGCATTTGGTTTGTCTTAAAGCGATTGGCTTGATAGGAATTCAGTCTTGTAAAAAACTGCTGGGTCATATCATCTTAGAAACATTTTTCTTGGCACGTCAGCCAAAACTGTTGCATGTGCAGCAATAATAGTATTTGAACTGTCTTTTTAAAAAAATCTCCTTCCTTTTTCTGAACTATGATGTAACCCATAAAGTATTGCAAAGAAAAAACATGCTCTTCAATTTCAGACTGTTACATTTTTTTGATAGTCAACTCTGATAAATCTTGGTTTGGGTTCCTGACATCCCATGGTGGGGCAGGGAGGCACTTACTATGTCTTCTATCCCCTATATTTGTTTTCCAACATGCTTTCTGTCTTTGTCTTGGAATTAGATTACTTTTTGTCCTGGCCCTGGCCGAATACCCTGACTGGGAGGGAAACAGTCAGATGTATAGTTTTGGGAGATGATATTTTTTGGTCTTGTAAATCATCTCTCTGTTATACACTTATTATGTTTGTTTTACACACAGACACACACACACACACACACACACACACACACACACACATGATATATATACACACTCACACATATATATATGTGTTATTTTTTTTTTATATTTACGATTTGTCAACATTTGAGTGTGGGCCTCTTAGTGGGGACCTGTGCTAGTGTCAGGATGAGTCATTTAGGTGATCTCAAACAAAATACACTGATAGGATGCTCTTGGAATCTACATCTGTTCTCTATTTGAATTAATTCCTCGTTGTCTTCCCTTTTCTTGGGTATTTTAATTGTAATTCTAGAACTGCTTACTATTCCATTCTCTTCCTTTTTACATGACCTAAATGTGTCGCACGCTCCATAAAACCCTTCAGAACATAAACATAATATTGAGAGGCAAGCTATGGTAATTTCGTTGTGATAATTTTATTTTGTACAATTGTTGGTTATTTGTTTGTTTTTTGTTTATTTTATATATCATTATTTTTCTCGTTTTTTTTTCTATTTTGGTTTGTTTTTGTTTTAACTTCCAATTATCCACTTACATTACATGAATAATACAACACAATATGTGATATTAATAAGATGCAGCTTTGTTATAACATTTTTTTAAATCGTGTAAGAGCCAAATAAATGTAGCAACGCGAGATTCATTTCGTGTTCTTAATAACAAAATAATGATCTGTAGATCAAGCCATAAGGGAATTTTTGTTGTTCTTTTAAAAAATATTATTTACATATTAAAGTAATGTTTTCTTTTATGTTATTTGTTACATGATAATATTATGCATGTTAGATTTTCATTATTCTATTTTGTTGTGGTTGCATTTTTTTACCATTCCAAACAAGTTACATATTTTTATGGTATTTTCTAAAAGAATTGTTTGACCTCAAAGTTGCTTTTCATGTAGATGTTTTTTAAAATCTTGTGATTTAATTTTTAAATCTTTTATTCTGTTTTGTACTTCCTGCATAATTTGATGTATTAATAATATTCTTTTCTGTGATCAGAAGTTCATGAAGTTGGTTAATGAGTCAGTTGTACAGATTTTTTTACGAGTTTTAATATATTTCATTATAAATATCAACTTTTTGACAAAGCCTGTCTTTCATCGTTCCAATTTACCATGTTTGAATTCATTGCTTTTTGTCTTATTTACACTTTCTTTTTCTTTTTCTGCAGTCGTTGCTTTATTTCTGCAAAGATTCTTAAACAGTTTTTAAGTTTATTCATCCACCTCCCCCCCCCCCCCTTTTTTTTTCTCTTTTGTATTAAAAAAAAAATTAATTATTGTTTTCATCACCGCTTCTCTTAGAGAACCAGTTTTTTATAACATTAATAATACAAGCGTACAATAATGATGTGCATATCATTTCCATGATGATAAAATGTGATTTTTTTTGTTTGAAAATATTTTGGTATGGCTGAGTTTATTAGTGAAATAGAAAATTTAAACAAGTATAATTAATTTCGTCTCACACTTAATTATCGGTTGTTTACTAGATCCTCTCTGATTTGAATATATTTGCTGTCATTAAAATCTCCAATTTTCTGGGATGATTGTTTTTGTCGGCTGTTAGAAATAACTTAAACTCGTGTACACCCAAGTTGGAAATAGTCCTGAAGATGCAGTTCATGGAACAAGGAGCTTTCAGGAAGGTGTCCGAGTGTGGACCGACTTTTGAGACGGGATAATTGCCATAACATTGTATTGTAGTGTAAATCACCAGATGCTGCCACGCCAAGTCTCATGTTAATATTTAAATTAAATCACGCCCTTCCGCAAGGGTATCATTAAATACCATCGCCTAGGCATTCCCTGAAGGAATGTAGATAATCCATCAAACAAGATGTCTGATTTCAACAGAAATCACCCATGTTGTCCAAAGTACTCTCATATGTGATGCATTACAAATTTTTTTAAATGGGCAAAAAGAAAAGAAGGATTTTGTCAATGAGCAGCATAAAATTCAGTCTTTATTTTATTTTATTTCTGATTCCTCCCATCCAAGTTAGTTATTTCGGAAAAAAAGAGACAAAAATGTTACTTGGACATCGTTTTATTTATAGTTACCGTTGACTTTGTTGATTTTGATTATTTCTATTCATTTCTTGTGTTTCTTCTTTGATTTTTAGAAATTTTTTGCCAATTTTTTTCAATTCCCGCTGATATTTCAGACAGCTTTAATGCTTTCATGTTCATTATTTTTATCTCTTCGTGTTTCATTTTGTTGCAACCGTTGTAGGCTGCTCATATAAACTGTTCTTAATTTTTTAAAATGATTTAATCAATTTAAATGTTGACTTTTGAGATATTAGACCAAAAATAATTTTCGTGACTTCATTATAATAATATATAAGTTGTATTGCAAATATTATTTTTTTCTCTATAAAGAAGTATCTGTGACTTATATATAAATATAAATAATATATTACGACATTATTATATGTCACAATCTGACTATAATATATGGTAGATGTTAATTAATGCATGTTGATAATGTAAGAAATCTTTTTGACCTTCATTAAAATATTGAAGATACAGTTCTAGTCCTCATTAATATCCATCCTTTGCTTTCATACGCCGTGTGGTGTGTCACTGGTGTGTCACGTATCACACATATATATCATGTTATAAGTAGGCAATTAGAATATGAGGGGATCAATTAGATTTAAACACAACATTAAAAAAAATTTATCTGCAGTTGTGATTCTACATTATTATTATTATTATTATTATTATTATTATTATTATTATTATTATTTATTATTATTATTATTATTATTATTATTATTATTATTATTATTATTATTATGCTGTTAATTAATTAATATATTTATTTGTTATAGATGATCCACCCGTATTCTAATTATCTGATAAGCTTGATATTTGCGTAATAACGTTTTGAGTGGCATCTGCTTTTACCTAAGCCAGTAACAGTTACTGATGACCACACAAGTCAGGCTTCCTCTCTTTAGCAAACCCTGGGAAAGGTTTGTTTTTCGTGTGGCTATTTAAAAAAAAAAAAGGACTGCGAAATTCAATCTTGCTGGTGTTCGCGATGATGCTTTCTGGCTTGGGGGGTAGGGGGAGTCTCCCCTCAAGATCAAGGGCAAAAGGGTGGGGGAGATTCTATATCGGTCCCTCTTTTCTATCATGGTTGTAATAATCTTAAAAATAATGTATGATCCCTTAAGAGATTTTATGTGGCTTTATGGGTGGGGTCTTCTGAGCTCCCTTCATGGACAGAGAGGTCATTTGCTGTGTCTACTATCCCCCTATATATCTGTTTTCCAACATGCTTTCTGTCTTTGTCATGGAATGAGATTACATAATTGGTTTTGTCCTGGCCCTGCCTGGAAGGGAAAGAGTCAAATGTATAGTTAATTTTGGGAGATGATAAAATTGTAATAACGTCTTACATAAATGTCGCGGGTTCGAGCCTCCATCACCGCCAAGATTTTATTCTCTGTTGTCTTCCTGCACGTTCCTACTCACTTCATTTCTTATTATTAACAACATTAGTGCCTGCTCCACTCACGTTTCTGAATTAAAAAAGTCATTCTTAGAATTCCATCAACTATCTAGGTTAACCAGTTTACTTCGTACTTTGGAGAGACGCGGATTCAAACATTTGGCAAATATCGGTGGTTTTAAATGACCCTCATCTTAGGAAACACGCTCAGACCTGGGATTAAGGAAGACCTCGCGAGGTCCCAGGTTTGATATTTTTTGGCAAGATGAGGTTTATTTAAATCGAGCGATATTTGAAGGACGAGTTTTCTGGCCAAATTATTAAATATGTGTCTTTTCCTGAGTACGGCAGCTAACTGGTGAATTTAGATGTTATTGTGTAGGCTACGTCTCAACATTACTTAAGATATCAAATTTATTTGAAATTTTGTCGTCTTAACGCCAAAAACGTCCTCTAAACTCTCTAACGGTGATTCGAGGGTTTTCAAGCAATATTGTCTCCCATGTTATCAGAATATAACCAAAGATGGGACGTTTTCACCAAGACAGCAATAAAAGCAATTCAACTCAGGCTTCATTGACGCCTTTGTCGATCGCTGCAACTGCTGTCTTGGTAAAAACGTTAACGTCTGTGACTATATTCAGATAACTAAAAACAACGAAATATTGTTTGCTGAGTTTAAAGTAAACTTAAACCCCGCCAATTGATCCACATTAAGCGGATGAGAAGCAGTAAGTTGTGGCGTGGGTACGGATCAAGAGCAAGTGGTATGCGCCCATCGCCTCAGCAAGAGAAGAAGAGAACATGAATTACACATCAACTTATTACCAACCTGGGTAAATTTAGATCTAGTTCAGGTGAGTTCAATAATATCCATTTTTTTCTTCTGTCACTGATTGAAAGTTTTGATTGAAACTGTAAATTTTATTGTGATGAAACAATTCAGGAGTTGCTTTCCTTGTCGGTCAGGAAATCCATTAATTTTTATTTTCCGGGCACTGTATCAAAATAAAGACAGAACACCCCCCCCCCCCCCCCCACCAATGATGCAGTGCTAGGAAAATCTTAAGAATCTTTAGTCAAGGGAAGCAATTCACGATTTGCTTTATTGAACAAATATTTAGAGTTACCTTATTGTGATACAGTGTTAGGAAAAATTCCAGAGTCCTTGGAGAGGAAGGGAGGCTATTCATGAATTATTTCAGATGTCGCTATAGTCAAGGGATGTAAGTCAAGATCTGTTTGATGAATGTTTTTTTCAGAGTTATCACACTTTGTTACAGTTTCAGGAAAATTTGCCGGACGTTTCGTGAAAAGGGGAAACAATTCATGATTTGTTTCATTAAACAATCTGTTACAGAGTTATCTTTTTTAATGCAGTGTCAGGAAAATTTCTCGAGAATCCTTAGGGGAAGCAATTCATGATTTGCTTTATTGAACAAAGTTTTGACGGAGTTCTCTTTTTTTGATGCAGTGTCAGGAAAAAAATTCTGAGATGGCCTGAAGGAGAAGGGAAGCAATTCACGATTTGTTTCATTGAACAAACTTTACAGAGTTACCTTATTTCGATGCAGTGCTAGGAAAATCTTAAGAATCTTTAGTCAAGGGAAGCAATTCACGATTTGCTTTATTGAATAAATATTTACAGAGTTACCTTATTGTGATACAGTGTTAGGAAAAATTCCAGAGTCCTTGGAGAGGAAGGGAGGCAATTATTGAATTATTTCATTAAAATTTTGCTTAGAGTTACCTTATTTTGATACAGTGTCAGGAAAAATTCTGGAGATGTCTTTATAGTCAAGAGAGGCAATTCATGATTTGCTTCATTGAACAAATCTTTACAGAGTTATCTTATATTGGTACAGTGTCAGGAAAAATTTCCTTACAATGGAAGCAATTCATGATATGCTTGATTGAACTAATCGACAATGAGTTACTTTTCTTTGATACAGTGCCAGAAAATAATGCAGAGAAAAACTGAAGTCGTCTGAGAGATCCGTAAGGCCCCATAATGCACCTTATCCTAGTTTCTGCAGCATTAGACAGACAGCAGCAATTGCTTGCAACCATTTGGCTAGGGCGCTGATTTATGATTTATGTACTTTTCGCCAAATCTAGCAAATCTTGACTGCATCCGGTACCTACCCCTGGGTTGAATCTCTCTCGAAAATTAAAAAAAAATAAAAAATCAAACCCTCACATTCAGGTTGGACTGCATTATGAAAAAGAACTCCGGTCTGAGACAAGGGGAGAGAGAGAGAGAGAGGGGGGGGGGGGGGGGGGGGGGGGGGAAGGTGAGGTTAGTGAGGTAGAAGAAACTACCAGTCAGTGTCCTCTCCGATAAATAGGATAGGAGACCCTATCACTGGCTCCTCCCAACCAACCACTGGCATTGAAAGAGGGAGGAGGGAACTTAGGAATTTAAGCCCTTAAGTCGCATCCAATGGATTAATAAAGTTTCAACATCAAACAATTTTGACAATATGTTTTATTTCATGGTTTGTAATAGGAACGAAAACATAATCAGTTATGTGCATTCATTAATGCATCTATTTAAGGATTTATTTTATCCAATTAAAAAAAAATAAAACAAAACAAATACCTACAGAAACACATATTAAAAAAAAAAAGTATGAACAATAAAAATTAAAACAACTGACCACTTTATTTAAATGTGTTTATTGTGTTTAAGGGTTTTACGGCGCTTGCAACACATTCAGGTCATATCAGCGCCAGTAAAAAGGAAGAAAATGGGATAGTAAAAAGTTATAGAATTACAATTAAAGCACCCAAGAATAGGTAAGACAAATGGGAATTGGTTCAAATAGGGAACAGATGTAGATTCCAAGAGCACACCGTCAAATGTACTTAGATCACCTAAAAGTCTCATCCAGAAACAAACACAGGTCCCAACTAAGAGGAATACACTCAAATGTTTACAAATCATATAATATAATAAGTAAACTAAACATAATACAATGCATAACAGAGAGATGATTTACAATGAAAAAAATATCATCTCCCAAAAGTATAACTATACATTCGACTATTTCCTCCCAGCCAAGGACTCCGGCCAGGGTCAGGACAAAACTAAGTAATCTTATACCAAGACACGAAAGGAAACAATTGGAAAACGGGAATGGGGGATAGAAGACACAGCATGTACCTCCCTGCCCACTATAGGAGGTCAGGATCCCCACCCAGCACTTTATTTAAGGTGAGATTAAAAAACAGACGCCGCCAGGTACACTAAAAGTTAAATTCGATTGAGAAAGAAAGGAAGGAAAAAACAGAAACACAGAAATAAAATATGTACAGATGATATAGTGCCAGAAGTCATTAAAGAACAAAGCTTTCAAATGAATGAAAAATGCATCATGGTCTGGTATGCAAAATATTGACGATTATTGAGAAAAATATATTTTAAAAATGGAATCATCAAAGATTTTTTTATTCGCTCTAAAGCAAAACAATAGAATTCTTAAGCAAAAATTGTACTATTTACAAATGGAAAACAATATATATATTTGAATGATAATAATAATAACTGGAACATGTAAATAAATGGATTTATGTACGAGTTTATGATAACAATAATAATAGTGAATTGAAAATCTCAATGAATCAGTCTGGCCTAAATTTCGTAGGCAAATGGTGGATGGGGAGAAAAACATTAAATTTTATTACATTTCACCAACCTCATCATTCTAAAGCTTTTTGTTGTTTGTATTTATTTATTGTCTTTCTTTCATTTTTTAAGTTTTAATGAAAAGTTATGAAATAACAATATTCGTGCAGTGTCACCCCATCTTGAGGATGCCAGCTGGAAGTGTTCGTAACTAAAATGTTTATCCGTTATTTTCAATTGATTTTTTTTCTATTTAAACCACAAATGATTATTATTATTACTTGTTTTTTTTCAAATATCAAAATCTAAGCATTACGTAAACAACAAAATTCAGACAGACAATCATAATATCACCATGGCTATATTCTGACATGGAATTTACTAACAACTGTGAGAGGATTCTTGTGATTCAAAATACATAGGCATTCTAAAATAATCTGACTACTCTCCACACAGCAAAAAGCAAGTGACTGGTAAGGTCCATATTAAAAAAAAAAAAAAGAAGAAGCATTTCATAACAAACGTCAAGGATTTAAAGTAAAAGTCCTAATATTTATGTCTAGATTTGTTGCTATCACTTTTACTTTTAAGCTATTGTGACACGGAAGATTGCTAAATTTCATGAAAGCTGAGCAGACTGGGTAAATGTGATATGATCCAAGCTGTAAAATTCTAAGAAAATACATCTATAACTATAACCATTTTCTTTCAAATGTCAAAATTGATGTCAAAAAGATTATGAATTTGATATTTTTATTCAACTTATCAGCTAAACTATCTTGAGTTCACCATCATTGAAAATTGAACCAAATTTTTTCAATTTTCCTTTCATACGAACCCAAGAGAGTTAGTTAAAATCTCTTTTAAAAAAATACAAGCAAACAAACAAAACAAGAAACACGCACACAAACAACGAACCAACCTCACATGATAATGAAAATGATTAACTAGTCAAATGCACTCGAATTTATAAAGCGCAATATCCACTAAACATGTTCAAAGCGCTTTACAAGGAGACCTTAGCCAACAGCAACAGTTAACATGTAAGATGAGACATGATGCCTGCTAGGCGATATTATATTTTATTTTCAGAGACAGCTATCAATGGCCAGGAACTCATTTTACACCTGAGTACAATGAGAAAATATGAGTAAAGAGCCTGTTCCAAGGACTCAACTATGTGCCACTCAGAGCGGTACTCGAACCCTGGACATTCCAGTCGGAAGGCAAGTGTCATACCACAAGACCACATAGCCACGCATAATTTAAATAAAAAATAATTATATTGAAGAATGAATTTGGAATATGAGTTATTAATGAATGAGAGGAAATTATATAAAAAAAGTAAGAACTTGTTTGACAGCTCACTCGCACTTTATATAACAAGTTAAATTTTATGTAGTGATTATTTAGTAACTCTCTCTTGTGGTCACCCCAAAAGCAATTGAACAAATTTGTTCAATTCCCATTTCCCAGAGTTAATGGTGAATTAATAAAAAAAAACCCCAAAAAACGCTGCTATTTTCTACTGTTCTCCATTTCGAGTAAACAAACATTGTCCTGGTAATGTAAGAGGATAATGATGCAAAATATCAAACACGTTCATAAGGCTTATTTTACAGTGAGCTCAAACTTGTCACAATTAAGGTTTAAACAATCAGGCGTGAAAGAAATGAAAAGAAGTCAAGTGGTATAAATCTTATTAAAATGAAAATGGTTGTTTGGAGAATTAAAAAAAAATAATGGGATGAAAAATCCAGCAAAGGATTATCGACCGTCCTTGAGAGCCATACAAACCATACAACTGGAGTTTTCCAGGCCATAATAATTGCTTGTTACTCTTTGGATACCACACTAGAAACTTAAATTTTAATTTATTTTCCTTTCAAATCTCAAACATTATTACCGATTTAATGTGCATATAAAAGGATACTACATTTGGTGGTCATTTTGATTTATATGAAGAAAGAGGAATAATTTTGAAAAACCACTTTCAGTTTGACCATTCCAAATGTGCACAACTCTCTCACTATAAGGACTAAGCATAATGGATATATAACCCTGCTGTTACAATAATAAACAATAATAGGAATCTAGGTATAGTTAAAAGCCAGCAGAGAGAAAGTGAATCATTTCAATATTCACATCAACCCAACGATCAAAATCTATTGTGTATACATATTGTTCATAATTCTCATATATTTAAAGCAAATAGTTTTGGGGTTTTTTTGTTTTTTTTTTAAAGGTAAAAAACAAAAAAAAGTTGATTAGCTATGAGTGACATAAACCCTGAATTAACGATAAATGATTTAATTTCTGGGATGGATAAAGCTGGTGGTGAGCAAGACACTGACAATGTGACAGGAAATATTTAGAAGCAGCAAAGCGGTACAGTCTTTGCTTTGTACCCAAACAGGTCAATTCAATCCAATTCATGGGTTTTTCCTATTTTGCATTTCTCCTTTTCATGACAGTAGAACCCAGTTTCCTGTCAGAGATCTTTGATATTTGCAATGTTGCATGTGCTGGTATGATCCTATTTCATTTGCAGATTTTTGTAGCTTGTTGGTAGTGCTTTTCAAAGACAGGGAAAGAATTGTGAATGCTCCACAATTAAGATCTTAAAAATTGCAGGAAAACGGATGAAACTGATAAATATAGAAAGTAAAGCCATGGCAATCAACTGCCAAAAAGAGAAAGAGCCTGATTGATTGAAAAACTCTAATATTCTTTAAGTATGAGACACATTCCAATATCTTATGCCATTTTCTGTAAAAATAATTCCCCCCCGCCCCCCCCCCCCTCATATTTTTGCACATTTTCTCCCATTTGCGTACTTTGGAAAGAGAAAGAGCCTGATTGATTGAAAAACTCTAATATTCTTTAAGTATGAGACATATTCCAATATCTTATGCCATTTTCTGTAAAAATAATTTTACCCCCAATATTTTTGCACATTTTCTCCTGTTTGCGTACTTTGGACATAATTGCGTAAATATTTATGTAAGCCATTTTATATTGGTAAGCGTGCTATGTGCCTTCTCATGACCACATACATTTTTAATATCTATTGATTGATTCACATAATGGATTACATTATAACTATAAGGATGGGAAGGGCAATGTTTGTTTTGATTAAAATAAGTGAAAATGGAGTAACGTAGCACAACTGTTAACCAGTCAACTGCCATTACCATAGAAAGACATGTATATAAAAACTCGGACAGAAAACTCATCCTTCAAATAGCAATAGATTTCAATGACCCTCATCTAGGCAAAAACTCTCAAACCGGGGAATAAGAAAGACCTTGCAAGGTCCCAGGTTGAGAGTTTTGCCAAGATTAGGGTCATTTAAATCGATCGATATTTGAAGGACAAGATTTCCGACCAAATTTTATACTTTCCAGTGTATAGCAGTTAAAGGGCTAAATTTATTTCAAATTCACCAAAATAGAACTAAATCAACATATTATGTGTTGATCCTGCACCAATGGATGAAATAACAATCTTTGGAAATGAACTTGAGGTAAACTGGAATTCGTCATCAAATCAATTTATACAACAGAAAGAAAACATGAATCACCACTAATGAAATAATTTAGTAGTAATTCTAAAACATCGCTGGAATTGAATTGAAAAAAAACAGAAAAAACAAAAAGCATCGAATCCAACCGCCTGTTGATCTGGATTGCTCTTTGATAAACCAATTTATAGAGTTCCAGACCTGCCAACCAACTGGCTAACCCAAATAGGGACATGCGGTTACTGACACGGCAAAGTGTTTTTGTATGAAAAATTATGCCTAGGTACATCACATAGTAATGAGATTACTTACCTACCAAAAAAAAAACCCCCAAAAAAACGACTAAACGTGTGAGATTCATCTGATCTTGTAACTTTGTAATCCAAAAAGAAAGATTTTTTTAAAGATGAGATTTTTTTCCAGCCAGGTCAAATCAGGACAAACCCGACAATATCTGAACGGTAGGCAAAACTAGAGTTCATACTTTTTAATGCTTATCAGAGGGAATTTCGATGTTTCAAATATACAAAAATTTATTGTTTAACAAGAAAATAGGGTATGTCGTGAAAAATATATTTTTTTTAATGTTTTTTTTTTTAAAGTAAAATTTACTTTGCTCTGTACCCAAAACGTCAATTCAATTCAATTTGTAGGTTTTGCTTATTTCACTTTTCTCCTTTCCAAAAGAGTAGAGCCAAGTTCCCGCCAGTCTGAGGTCTCTGTCTTTAGAAAAACTAGTTTCTAGATAAATCAGAGACCTTTTCCAAAAGGATGACAGGACAGTCAATTCAGCCAGATAAGTGAAAAAGTTTTTAAAATGGGGAATATATTCGGAATATAGCACAAGAGTTATCTTAACATTTCATACATATTATTCATTATTAAAGTAATACACACATTTCAAGTCTAGTAATCAAGGAACATATGGTAGAGATATTATTTTTTGTAAAAATGTTTATAAAAATTGTCTTCTTTTTTCTTTTTCTCCTTTCTCGAGGCTTTCCTGGTCTTTCATCTAATACCTGATTTTCCTGTCACCATACAGAAACAATGAAATGATGTGTAGCACAGAACCGGTATACAATGAAAACAGTAATAGTAATAGTCATGTTGGTCTACAATTAGGAATTGTTTTGCTTTTTAATGAAAAATGCAACTTAGGAGATATATATTATTATTATTTAAAAGAATTATAAAAAGATTGTAACAAATCTTAATTTACACAGAACAGGACACTTACGATTTTAAATTTTCTCACTTGATACAAAATGTATCATAATGGAGATAAGAACCAGATGTGATTAGATTTCTACTCCCATTTTTCTGGATTTTACAGTATCATATAACCATTTTCAATTTTTTAAAAATTCATGTTGGATAAAGAAGAGCTTTGAGCCCGAAACATTCTTTGTTATGCATTTCACTGTTTTGGTTTCATGCTGATTAAGTCAAAGGTTTCAGGTAGCCTTGTATAAATTTGTAAATAGTTAAGAATAGTCTGCTGGATAAATTTGAAATCAGACCATGGGTGAGTAACATATCTATTTCACCAAATTAAGTCTATAAAAATTTGGCCAATTTTTGTCCAATTAAAAGAAAAAAAGCAATAATAAAACAGCGGTCGGAGTGGCCGTTCTACAAAACATTATTACAGAAAAAAAAAAAGAACTCAATTTCAGCATTATGCTTCATATTAAAAAAAAAACATGGTAGCAAAGTTTAAACTTGGAGTTAATTAAATATTAAAATTTGAATCACCGTTATAATATTGTGAATATAATCGGTAGAATGACCAGAAACTGGAATTTATAAAATAAAACATGAAAAAACAAAAAACAAATAAACAATAGCATGATGGGTAAAATATACTCAAGATGTAATTTTTTGTTGTTTTTGATTCATTAAGAATAAAAACTTGACAAATGATTTTAGCAAAAAAAAAAAAAAAAGTTAAAAATTTAAAGTCACATTCAATAAAGTGTAAAACGATCTGACAAAACTTGTCATAAATATTATTTACAAAAATAAATCAAAAGTAAGTATGGGGGGCAGGGAGGGAAGAGGAGGGAAAATATTGCACCTAAAATTAAACGTATTGCAGCCCTTTAAAAATTGTTACAGTCAACGGGAGACAATAAATGTATTATGCTGAAAATGTAGTGTATTAAGTGAAACTTAAACCCTGAATGATCAATGCACTGATCTGCAGATCTTGTTACAACAAAATATGTGTCGTCACATCTAAGTAAATAATCCAATCACCCCCACGCACAAGAACTGACACATACTCACAGTTTTTACCCTTAGACCAACAAGGGTTGGAGTGTTCAACTACAAAATGAATTTCAACAAATCTGTTTTGGCAAAGACAGAGCGTATCAGTGTCAGCCAGAATGATGTGGGGTATCCACAAAGAAATGGGACACTTATGCACTGCATGCTTAATGGGATGTCACAGACATTGAAGAATGAATTCAAAATCTTATATAGATACATATATTAGACCATGACAAAATTGACATTTTTGTTTTCAATCTTTTCTTGGAGATTTTGTTATTCTTATTGTATGGTGGCGGTCATGGACCTCAGATCAATTTGTCCAGAAAATTGTCTGGAATGTAAATAAATCTAAAAGGTCAACTCAACAGAACTTGTGTAAAAATACCTGATTTCTAAAATAAATGCTTTCATAACCCAGTTGTTCAAATGTCAATACAATAGGTCCAGAAAATTAAGATTTGATTGTATTTTTTATTCTATACTGACAACCTTTGGAAAAAAAAAAAAAAATAAATAAAACAACCAAAGAAGTTATTCATTAAAAAAAAAAAGGGTATAGGTTAATAAACTTTATAAGTAATATCGCACGTTTATAACAACTGCAAGGTTTTTGATGAATCCTTATCCCAAATAATAAAGATGTATTTCCAATGATAACAAAAGCTTGATGAAGAGAACACCAAATGATATCTATTTCTGCTGCACAGCCGTACTCTTACAAAACACTTCGAAAAAGAACCAAAACAAATTGTGGTTAGAAAATTTTAATTACAAATATTGATCAACCAGGATGATTGCCAACTTGTTAAAAATATCAAAAGAATTACAATTGTGACAAATTGGGGGCCATCTGAATCAATCAATATTTGGAGTAAAAGTGTTCTGGTCTGTTTTGGTAGAACAAAGAAATAAAGACAAGTCATGGCAAGTCAGACAATATCAGGTGTCTTTGATGATCACGGTTGCATTTCCTCTAGTCCATAGTTTGCCCTGACTCAGGTGTGGAAGTGATCAACTCTGTACCAGATACGATGCTCTTGAACTTTACGCAAAAAGTAGTAGGAGAGCAGGATTCCAAAAATCTGTTTTAATAAAATCAAACAGAATACTGATGAAATTGACACACCCAAATCAATGTCAATTTCCAATGTGAATACGTGACTGTGACAATAGCATGGGTGCAAGATTTCCGGCTTTTTGACATGGATTTTAATTTATTTCCAGCATCTAGATCATCTCAACATAATACCGTTTTGAGGCAATAGGTCTTTAGGCTTTTTTTTTCTTTTTTGGCCTAACCTACTTGTGCCCATGCAATAGGCTTGTTTTCATAACATTTGGACGCCAAAAGACATCAATATTAATAGTAAGATATTTTGAAAAAGAATCATGGACAGATTCTGATTTCAACAGTTTCTCTTGGTTGATTAACCGATAAATATTCCAAAACTGAGAGACAAGAACCTAAAAGAGTAGCTAAATGGCTTTTCAAAGTAATGAAAAAGTGTAGACAAGGTAGCTTCTGACAGACAAATGCAATGAAATCTCACACGTCAACCTCTCCTCTCCTGGTTTTCTCTTATCCCTAACCTCTTATGTTGACATCATAGTGATGAACATGAACCCTACGATTAATTTCAAAATAGATTTTGTTATATAATTAACTCTTTTCACCCCCAAGTTTGCGAAACACAAAATTGTGGTAGTATAACGAGATTTAATTTTATCTACTTTCATTGAACCTTCTCATAAGCCAAATATAATATCAACAAGCATTTACTTACTGTCACAGTAAAGGTTGTTCACAATTATCTTATTAAATTTTATTTTATTAAGAACTGAATTCATCTCACTCCAGTTATATTTCGGTAGGCTTAGATAAACTTTACCTTCTAATATTAGATCGTCTTTCCTTTTATAGCCTTCCCTCGAATTAATTTCTAATTAGTGAATACTTTTGGTTCGACATTCTGTCACGTAGCCACTTATTATAAAAGCTGATAGGTCTAACATTTGACACTCACTTTCTCTCCACAATCTATGCCGGACGGCCAGTCACTCTATTCCTATATATATATTGTAAGATTTTTATCTTTTGGGACTTTGTAGATATTATATCTACACCATTAAGACGCCGGAGCTTTTAACTTTGATTGTATAATCTTCAAGGATCAAACCCAAGCCCGCTGTACTACACTATAACCTCTTACCAATTGCCTGGAAGTGGAATTTTACGAGTCCAATCCTGTTATCAGAGGAATAGATCATCCAAGCCCATCAACTGCCTGGAAACGTAAACTTACGAACCTGAGATATTATCATAAGTTACGTAAAATATTCATATCTCTATTTGTAACTGCCACGATCACTGTTTATCTCTTTTAATTAAATTTCATCATTATTTTTATTTCATTGTAAACAAATCGTTAATTGTTTTTCATTTATAGTAACTAGTAAATTCTGGGGCCTCATTCTACATATATCTTTATGCATAGTCGAGTAGCTCTTTACTCACTTGAGACCATGACACTTACTACACTCTAAAGGGAAATGTCACACATTAAAAACTGCTATATACCAACCTGAGGAATAGCAAATCCCAAGGCGATAGCCCCGACCAGATCCAGATGTTCTATCAACCAGCCCAGGAAAGCGTGGGTACAGCCCTCTATGTTTATCAAGTTATGCATCTGATACAGGAAACGTTTATACAACTCATATCAATGTAAAGGCTTATATTATACAACATTCACAGACCTGTCATAAATAATGTACATATCTGCAGGTTCAATGCAACAAAATCCAAACTTCAAGGCTAAAATAAATGAAACAATGAAAGATTCCTTTGATATTTTATGTAAGTGATAAGTTGAAAACTAAAGTACCAGGACTGCAAGCTAGTAAAATATGTATTAAAATGATTTCTGATGTTTTCAAGGGGAAGAACCATACTTCTAAATAAAAAAAAAATAAAATTGAGCTTTATATAGCGCAATATCCACTAAATGTGCTCAAAGCACTTTACAAGGGGTCCCCGGTCAACAGCAACATTTAACATATAGGACGGACATGACGCCTGTTAGGCGATATTACAATTTTTCGGACAAAGCGGTGAGAGAATATGAGTAAAGAGCCTTTTCTAAGGACTCAACTATGCGCCGAGCGAGAGGCTCGAACCCGGGACCTTCCGATCCGAAAGCGAGTGTCATACCACTAGATCACATAGCCCCATACGAGATGATAAGAAATTGTGTGTGGATAAAGATAAATGTAGGAAATTAACTATGTCCTGATACTAAGAAGTATAGATGTAAATTATAATAAGGGAAAGGAAGAAAGATTATCTTATCTTAAAATGCTTTTTCTACTAGGAAACAGATTAGACAAGTAAATAGAAAAGTGGAAAACCGAAGAGCAGGCCTTTGTTCCGGATAAAAATGGATACGATGTGTATGATTCATTGTCGGACAAAGCAGAGAGAAAAATACAACAAAAAAGTCATTGTGACAAAACTCAGCCTTCCTCATATTATATACCTCACTCATCCCAACCAAGGAGGGCAGATTTTTTTTTTTTGGGGGGGGGGGGGGGGGGGGGGGGGATGAATTGCATTTTTCTCTTTGCTTTGGCACTTAATCATGCATATCTATTCAGATTGTTATGGCAGGTAAAAATCAAAATGTTTTAGTTTTCATCGAATTTCCTCTGGAATTCTATCTAGTTCAGTTGATTTAGCACTGACTTCACAGACAAAGGGACCAAGATCAATCCCAGGAGTAGTCGAGATTTGTTTTTCTGACCCATCTGTCCGCCCAACAGTGATTGGGTAGCTGAGTCTGATAGATTTGGTGGAAAGTACTTTGCAATAGACGAGCGTCCTATCAAAAGGATAGCAAGCAATTGCGATTGTCCATTTTACACTATGGAAAATGGGATAAACTCCAGCTCCGTGGACCTAATGGCTCAGGAGGACAATTGCCCCTGAAATTCTGGAAGAAAATCTAAATCTGAAAAAGGGTGGGGAAACCAGGTGATTTAAACTTTTCAAGCTCAAAACCAGTCATCAACCAATAACTAAAAAATATTTGAAAAGTCTAAATGGCAATACGTCCAAGGTCAACTATTACTATTTATACTGTTTTTATAATTGACTGATGATGGGTTTTGAACCCATGACGTATTATGTTGTCATTTTAAAAAAAAATTTGTTATATTCACTTTAGTACATTACTTTTTCAAGTCCATGGGTTCCATGTGTGTGTGGCTGTGGTCTTGTGGTATGACACTAGTTTTTGGATCAGAAAGTTCTGGGTTTGACCCTGCTCGGCACATAGCTGAGTCCTTGGAAAAGGCTCTTTACTCACATTCTCATACCGTACTCAGGTGCATGGGTGAAAGTTACTCAATGATATTAATCCTGCAAAGGCAGGTGCTCAGAAAAAAAAATCCTGCAACTACCAATAAGAGGAAAAAACAGAAGTGCGGTTAATTATATTATTATACAGTTGCCGGTTTTTTTCATTTTCGAATTCCGGCCAGACAAAAAAAAAAACGACGAGACCTCTTTTTCAAAAATAAAAATCCGGCCATGCCGGATTTTTCAGGCGAACTTTCACCCATGCTCAGGTGTAAAATGAGCACCTGGCCGTTAACAGTGTTGTCTATGTCTTTAAAAAAGTGTTGCTGTTGGTCAGGAACCCCTAGTAAAGCGCTTTGAGCATGTTTAATGGATATTGCACAATACAAAAGCTCAAGCTTTATATAGTTTTTTTTCTAGCAGCTTAGTATTCACGGTTTTGTGAAGGCATTGAAGCTAATTAATATTATTAAAGCTCAATTGTACAGCCCTCTACTCATATAAAAACATCTGGCTCCATCATAGCTGTGATTTGACAGTTGGATCTGTCTGTTGGAAAGTACTTCTTGATAACCCCCCCCCTTTCCCCCAAGCCCCAGTATTCAAATAGCAAGCAACTGTCACTGTCTGTTCCACATTACATATAAACTGGTCAAAACCTTGGCTCCCTGAGTCTTATGGATCTAGAGGACTTTTTTTTTAAATATAAAAATCGCAGGCAGTATACGCCGTTTCTGTGCACGAAAGTGAATAGGAATTAGGATAGCATGCACGACATGAGGTTTTTAAACATGTGTGAGTTGATTAAATCTCATCTGTATCCTCTCATCCTTTCTAAAGACCTTGGTCCATATTATTAATAGATTGATATTCAACTTTACTAAGAAACGAATGATTGAGGGGGGATTAAAAAAGACAAACATAAAAACTGTAAAATCTTAAATTTTGAGACTCAATTACTGAGCCCTTCATTTTGTATCATGCTCTTAAATAAATATTTTAAGCCAATTTCCAATCGTTCACCATGCTAAACAAGTTTCAAAATGCTTTATTTAGTCCCCAAGCAGGCCATTTAAAAGCAAAATTCCTTTTCAAACTGTACAATTGAGTTGCTAGTTAGGATTTTATTACTCTGAAAATACAGCAAGCTGTTATGTTATAGAGATTATTCGCCATGATGGTTTATGTATTTTTTTAAAACTTATGCAAATCACACATGGGGGGCGGGGGAGGAAAGGACAACAGAGGAAAATGTGAATGGGTAACATCAAAGAATGAACTGGATTAATTGGAGAAATAAGCCTAGAGTGGAGCAACATGAGGTCGTCTGCATCCACATCTCCCCTATCTCTCAATAATCATCTACTTGTCAAGGGCGTTGTTTGTTCACTTGATTGTAGAAGTTTAACAGCACTTCCAATGCACATGGGTCATTGAGGAATCAATAAAAGTATGACAATAGATTTAGACAAAAGAAAGAACAGAAAGTGGACAATAGTAGAAATATACCTTTGGACAGAGTACAAGGATTTACAAGGGAAAAAAAATCAGCTAAACCACAATAAGATACTGTGATCCCAACTCCGTATTTTTTATCGCCCTCCCTTCGTTTACAAGAGCTCAGTTCACACAGATACAAATAACCCTGAAAATGTTGTTACACAATACACTACACAGGGGAGTGAGTCACTGTCATCTTGTCCCAAATTTGGTGGTAAAGAAACAAAAATTTTAACCCAACAAAATCAAAATCAAAATAAAACTCTTTGTTTTTGTAAAAGACAGAGACAGACAATGTAATATTGCCTTTGGCGTATGATTCTGCTGCCATATGGAGCTGCAGAGTTTATGTTTATTCCCCCCACAAAAAGAAACAAAAAAACCCCAGAGAAAATAAACCACCCTCAAATCCAATAGTTAAGTACTGCATGGTGAAACGTGTGAAGGAAAAGTTATGTAAACCTTTGAGACGTTTTAGAACACATGAGATTTTAATAAAAACGAAAAAAAAAAATAAATACAGAAAACAAGAGAATGCATGAAAAATCTAAGGGAGAATGTTTTTAAAAAGAAAGAAAAGTAACAAAACCATGCTGTTAAGAATGTCTAAAGTAACTTGCAATTTGTACCTTAAATGTTCAAAAACTATAAAAGTATAATGTCAATCAGACCTGAGATGGAAACAAATATAATATATCTATTATCTGTTCTAATAAAACCAAACAAAAATAAAATATTTACATATGCAACTTGTCTTAATTATGTCAGAGCCATATGAGCCACAGAGCCAAAGTTTATCCAATTGCTGCGTGATCGTTTTCAATTTGCAGTAACAATTTCTTGTTCATTTTAGTTGGAATGTCATAATGAAGTTTGGTGTCAATGTATCCCTTTTACATGATTCTGCATACCCAGCCGGATACAGCCTATCATTATTTTTACTATTTGCAATTTTATCAACTTACCTTTCAAAAAGAAAAGAAGAACAAGAAGAAAGAAAGACGTAATAAAATTAAACGCTAAATGAATATTTTACAAAATACTGGATATTAACACAAACCATGCCAAGAAGTCTATCTATGGCTATCAGTGACAACCAGTACAGACAATTGTCCAAAGGTAGTTGTAATAATGATGATGATGATAATAATAATAATAATAATAATAATAATAATAATAATAATAATAATAATAATAATAATAATAATAATAATAATAATAATAATAATAATAATATTAATAATAACAATATTAATAATAATAATAATAATAATAATAATAATAATAATAATAATAATAATAATAATAATAATAATAATAATAATAATAATAATAATAATAATAATAATAATAACATCTAAGCAAGAATGAGGATTAAGTGAGGATGCAGGCAGGTCGGGCGTAGATTAGTGAGTAGAGGCTTTCTACCACAATACCAAATCCACAATGTGCGATGGGTTGGTGGGTACATACATACACACGCACACACACCATTAAATCAGTTGGAGAAAATGAGAAAAATTGATAGATACCAAGGCTGCTGTACGTACTGTGGAATTTTTGTGTATGCCATAACCACAGTCTTCAGGCAAAACAACACCCTGAGGATGGAGGAAACGAAAATCATGAAATAAATATTTAATCAATTTATTAATAAATAATAATAATGGTATTTTACAATGAAGAATATATATATATATATATATATATTATTTAAAATATTTACCACAATGTTTGGGGCAGTCTACATCAATGTTTCAGGCTTAATTTGCCATCTTCAGGACTGAGTTGTTTTGTTGACTGTTGTTGAACAACAGTCAACAAAACAACTCAATCCTGAAGATGGCAAATTAAGCCTGAAACATTGATGTAGACTGCCCCAAACATTGTGGTAAATATTTTAAATAATAATTCGCTCCATTACTACATGTCGAGCACTTTTCGTACCATATTTGTATCAAACACGATTCAATATATATATATATATATATATATATATATATATATATATATTATATATATATATATTCACCAATTGTCTATTTTCAGAAAGAGAAAAAAAAAAAAAAACGGCTATTAAAAAAGAGGAAAACCGAAGAGCAGGCCAAATGGCAGAAAATTCCCAATTTTAATATGAATGTCATTCAACAAACAAAATTGATCAACTCTCTTAAACTCACAAACAGTTGACATAGAAAGATTAACATATTTTTAGAATTTAAAAAAAAAAAGAAAGTTATATCAAGATATAAAACTGGAAAAGAAAAATGGAAAATGCTGAATGGAAATTATGTGAATAAGTGAAGTCTACCAAAAGAAATTAAACAGTGAGTTTCATTCAAATATTCAAGCAATATGATCCTTCATTAACAAGATATTTTCACTTCATTTTGGAGATTGTTTTTAAGTTGTTTTAAGAGTTTAAGTCTCATCTGGACACGAGCACGGTCCCCACTAAGAGGAATACACTCAAATGCTTACATTATAAATTCAAAATAACAAATATAATAATACATAACAGAGGGATGATTTACAAGGAAAAAAATATCATCTCCCAAAACAATAACTATGCATTTGACTGTCTCCCTCCCAGCCAGGACTCCGACCAGGGCCTGGACAAAACCAAGTAATCTCATTCCATGACAAAGACAGAATGCAAATTGGAAAACAGATATACGGGGATAGAAGACAGTATGAACCTTCCTGCCCACTATATTTTAGACATCATCAATTGCATTGTGACTTAAATTTTAAGATAAGTGTCAGGTAGGATGTACTGTCAAACTCAGTAACCCCGGTTTATGAATCAAAGCAAAGACCACGCCACTTTTAAGTCTGACACTGTGTACAAGTATCCAGGTTATGATCATTGGTTCTTACCTCCTGTTTCCGACAACAGCTGCTGGGTACTCCACAGAGAAAGTCTTTCCCTGACTTACATCCGTACTCTTCACTGTAGTCTCTGTAGTCTATGAAAGAGTTGAAGCCACAGCACTCATACTGTACAGTAGAAATGGGGAGATAATTATATAAATGTGTACAAAATTACCTTTCCATTTTATGAACCAAATTATATTGTTAAACTATGCGCTAGAGTCAAAAATTGAAAAATTTTATATCATTTGAAAGAACATTTATTAAAACACACACATGCTGAGACGTATTGTAATCGGTCAGTCATATCAGGGCTGGTACACATTTTTACAAGACAACTTGATATTTCGGCTTCAGAAATAACGGAAAGAAGGAATCATATAGAATGTTACAGGGACAATCGTGACAAACAGAAACCCATCGCACCAACGTGCCCTGCATGAACACCGCCATGTTGTCTTCTACTGATAAAAAGTTAGCTGCTGCTTTAAACCCCAAAATAATATTATATTTGTGAAATTATTTTGTAATTACTTTGATTTCAATTATTTTACTCGCAAAAACATGCTGAAACTGAGCCTTGAAGAGAGGGAGCCCAACTACTTGGTCATATTCATGCTATACGGCCAGTGACTGAGGTTGCAAAGCTTTTAAAGGTTAGAGCTACCTACTATTCTAGTATCGCAAAGCTCAACACTGAAAGGGAATGTGAGGAATCAAAGACAGATTAACCGCGTGTAACAACGACCAATGATAGTCGAACATTTACTCGACACACAACCAACCCCTCTCTTATGCCTCTGACATCGCTTTGGAAAATAACATAAGTTTGACAATGATACGAAGACTTGTAACTGCTGGACTCAGATCGAGAAGGTCTTCTGTGCAACCTCAACCAACTGAGAACAGAACTGGTGCTCGAGTGACCCGCTGTAAATCTAGACCCCAATCTTATCGAGCACCTCCGAGATCTCTTAATAAGACCTACAAGGGAGCAATAGTGCCAAGCAAGGAATGTTTACAAGCTTTGGAGCATTGTTGAATCAGGATAGAATGTGTCAGAGCAAATGACATATTCCCCTTGACAAATTTTATGGGTAGACTTGTACAAGCAGTGATAGAAATTAGTGGTGGCATATGCAGTACTGACTTTGTTGCGTCAAATTTTTCCTCTTTTTCCAAAGCAGTGAAACTCAAATTGTGTTCTTTGGGTCGTCATTACTTTTATGATTATGCATGTATGCTGATGAAATTTGACTCACATATATGTAAGATATTGCTCGATTATATGATATCACTTTTGATCGATCCCAGGTGCAGTCGAGATTTTTTTTCTGACCCCACTGTCCACCCAGCAGTGAATGGGTAGCTGGGTCAATTAGACCTGGCAGAAAGTACTTATGATAGACAAGCACCCTATCCAAAGAATAGCAAGCAATTGCTATTATCTGTTTGTTATAGAAACAGGGATAAACTCCGTCATAATGAATGGAAATTAACCCCTTGTTTTATATCCTTTTATATCCCGACACAATATCACTTAGAGCAACTGGGTCACGAAAACATTTTACTCACCCTATCCTGGAGCCAATCCACAGCTTTTTTCAAATCTCTATTTTTACCATAGCCCTTGATGGCAAATCGGAATTCTTCACTCTTCATCTTGGGAAGCTGGGGAAACAACAATCAGATATAATTAAATTTCAGCAAACAGTACACGACTCTGTCATCAATTAAGCTTTATCTCTTTAGTGATGAGATTATTTTTTTTTCTTTCTCATATCATAATTGGATGATACAACTTGTTTATCCTATCAATTTTCAAAACCGAATGTTCACTTTTTCGCACTTTAAAAATAATAATGTCCAAGCCCAAGTTTCAATCAGCACACAATGTGAGTGTTTCATGTAAACCCATTTCATCTTTGAAAATGGATAATCTCGATAGAAATAGATCTGATATACTATTAAAAATTAGCGTCCACGTAATATGATCAAAACTGTTAGATTATATTCATACTTATTTATTTATCTATTTAATCATTTTGGTAGTTTCCTTTTACCTGTATCGATTTGAAATTATCTGTAAATGCATGATTCATAATTGCCTAAATTAAACCTTTGAATTGAATTGTATTGATAAAGCGGGATAATCAATTTGTCCTTATTAAAACCGACCACTTCTCCTCATCACATCTGTTTGTTTTTTTTACTACAGATGAAACCATTTTCATCAAGCCAGGAATTACATGCTACCTGATTCTGGTTTCATTTAAGTCACGGTCACACCAGTTTTGCTCTATTTGTTTCATATATAATTTTTCTTTTTTTTTTCTTTTGGGATGCTAAGTTTCTAGAATGGATAATAAAAAGTAATGAACAGCTTTGAAAAAGAACAAAACACCAAACACATAACGTTTTGGGCTCAAAACCCTTCTTCAGTCAATAACTTAAAAAAACTCCCGTATTGAATTTGATGACATATATACACTGTTTTATTGAAGTACTCATCTTAATCTAAAAATATCTTTGTTTGTTTATTGTCTTTAACACATAATTTGTTTGTTTATTGTCTTTAAAACAATATTTGTTTGTTTATTGTATTTAAAGCACTGCTTGTTTGTTAATTGTATTTAAAACACTATTTGTTTGTTTACTGTATTTAAAATAACATTTGTTTGTCTACTGTATTTAAGACACTATTTGTTTGTTTATTGTATTTAAAACACTATTTGTTTGTTTATTGTATTTAAAACACTATTTGTTTGTTTATTGTATTTAAAACACTATTCGTTTGTTTACTGTATTTAAAATAACATTTGTTTGTTTACTGTATTTAAAATACTATTTGTTTGTTTAATGTATTTAAAATACTATTTGTTTGTTTACTGTATTTAAAACACAATTTGTTTGTTTACTGTATTTAAAATACTATTTGTTTGTTTACTGTATTTAAAATACTATTTGTTTGTTTACTGTATTTAAAATACTATTTGTTTGTTTACTGTATTTAAAATACTATTTGTTTGTTTACTGCATTTAAAATACTATTTGTTTGTTAACTGTATTTAAAATACTATTTGTTTGTTTACTGTATTTAAAATACTGTGTTTGTTTACTGTATTTAAAATACTGTTTGTTTGTTTACTGTATTTAAAATACTATTTGTTTGTTTACTGTATTTAAAATACTATTTGTTTGTTTACTGTATTTAAAATACTGTTTGTTTGTTTACTGTATTTAAAACACAGCTTACGCTCGGACGTTTTAACACACTTTATTGTTATGAAACCAACTCGTATAATTAATGGTGGCAACACGTAACTTCACTAATTCTATACAGAGCAGTGAGCATTGCATTCATGACAGCATCTCACAAATAATATAGACGATCAAGTGTCATAAAGTCTGCAAAAGTCATTCTATGGTGACGATTAGATTGAATACATATACTGGACATCAAAGACGGACAGTTGTGTGTAATAAAAAAATAATAACAATAAAGTTATCTTGATTATATTCTCCAGGCTTTGTGGTTTATGGTGAGAGAGAGAGAGAGAGAGAGAGAGAGAGAGAGAGAGAGAGAGAGAGAGAGAGAGAGAGAGAGAGAGAGAGAGAGAGAGAGAGAGATGTTTGTTTGTTATTAGGTGTTTAACGGTGCTTTCGACACAGAGAGAGAGAGAGAGAGAGAGAGAGAGAGAGAGAGAGAGAGAGAGAGAAGAGAGAGGAGAGAGAGAGAGAGGGGGGGGGAGAGAGAGAGAGAGAGAGAAGAGAGAGAGAGAGAGAGAGAGAGAGAGAGAGAGAGAGAGAGAGAGAGAGAGAGAGAGATGACCGTTGATAGCGACAACACAGGAAGTGAGATGACACTTGGTGGCCTCTGCATGTATCATTAGAAATAGTGGGCGATAGTCTAAGCGACCCGACCCGCAATTTCCAGCGAGGGATGAAGGGCTGTGATGACAAGTAGCAGTGAGAATGAGAAGCTGGCACCACCGTATTGTCGTCTGTCACCTTTCGATGACTCACAGATATAAAAGTCCCTTGTGTTTGAGAAAATGTTAAACGATTTCAAGGCCCGACTGACATGGGGCCCGCGCCCAATGAGGACACCGCTGAAATACAACCAGACCATTGGTTTCTTCAGCGCCAACCATACAGATACAGAACGTTGAGAAGAGTAAACGATTTCACAGATGGATGGGTGGGTAGATATCTAGATAGGTAACTGATTGAGTTGAATGTTCAATTGTTCAAGCTACCGTTGTCAATAATTAGATGCCATTTTCTTCATGTCAATCTGTATTTTTTAAAAATGTTCTATACTTGGGGAGGGGGGGGGGGGGGGGGGGGGGGGGGGGGGGGGGGGGGGGGGGGGGGGGGGGGGGGGGGGGGGGGGGGGGGGGAGGGGGGGGGGGGGGGGGGGGGGGGGGGGGGGGGGGGGGGGGGGGGGGGTATAGAAGGAACGAAATTGACGTCACTCAGCTCTTTGCTACTGTTTTTCGCCAGCCATTTTTGTGAGTGGTATTAACAAGAAATGAAGTGAATAGGTAAGTGCCAGAAGACAACAGAGAATAAAAATTTCGCGGCGGCGATGGGGGCTCGAACCCGCGACCTTACTGGTACGACAACTCCGCCTGGCCGGGGAGATCGCGACTCTACCGTATGAGCAATCCACGACCCCAAAAAAGTCGCTTCTAACCCTAGTCTCATTAGAGCCTTCTCGTATTAGTCAGACTATACGTTTAAGGTTACACAATGTTTTGTTTTGTTGGTACGTTATATCAAGCCGGCGAATGTTGCAAGTTATTGGCTAAACGCAATGCATCTATAAAGCTTCTGTCTCAAAGAAAACACGGCACCTCGCGCGTACGTCGTCTCTTGGTTCGAAACCCGTCTTCCAAAAAAAAAAAAAAAAAAGAAAAAAGAAAAACCCAACAAACCAGCGGACCCGGATTAGCAAATTAGATAATTTCTTCCCCCCCCCCCCCCCCCCCCCCCCCCAAACACACACACATACGGATTAGCAAATTAGATAATTTCTTACCCCCCCCCCCCCCCCCAAACACACACACATACATACATTATTTTCTAGTAATAATGGATGGAGACATAAACTCCCCTGTGTTAAAACGAGTTGGCTATGCCCAAATACACTGTACAAAGATCTAAAAGACCGCTATTGTCGATCTTAGCTGAAATATGCCGACTGTGTGATATTCCATTTTTTTTTTTTTAATAAAAAAGTTAGAAGCCTGCAGTCACCAGACTATGCATGATGTAAGTCTGAATTTTACAACACTCAAATCAATTTAGAGAAATTTAGGCATATGAACATTTTTTCAAGAAAGTATTTTGAAATTGTTGGACATATCGAATGTAAATTTGGGACGTAATTCTCATAAACAGCTCCGAAATAGTTCAAGCATGAAATGAAGCGCCAAGAGCATGGCGACCCATGCGCAAAATTAATGCTCTTATCTCATTATTATATTATTATTATATATTATTATTATTATTATTATTATATTATTATTATTATTATTCAATTTAACCCAGATAGCCACATGAAAACCTTGACAACGAGGAATCGGTGATGATGA
>NC_088364.1:18068502-18078502 GCF_034508935.2 Berghia stephanieae
TCATAACCCCACCCTTTAAACCCATCTTATCTATGTGGACACTGGGTGTGTAATGTTTTTTTTTTTTTTGGTTGTGTGGGGGGGGGGGGGGGGGGGGGGGGGGGGGGTTCTACTGGTAAGATTTCCTGTTCCCTTAGTCTCTTATCCCTTTTTGTATTTGGCATGGAGTGAGATTTTCCCTAGGTCCTTGCTCGGGACTAACCTGGGATTGAAGTGTATATAATATATAAGTGAGTCCGTTGTTTTGTGAGAGATGATAATATTTGTCACTCCTCTTTGTCAATAATCTCACTGATTGACTGTGTAAGTTTTGAACTGAGTACGTCTCGTTAGGTAAAGGTTCCGTACGGTTGTCTTTTTGGGAAGTCTCAGATTTGGCACAGAGCAGAGTTGCCAGTTTGGTCTCTTTTTCGTCCAATTTTACAAAACCACGTTTTAAATGCTGATTGCCGTGGGTTTGCCACTTTGGCTTTAATAGATGTATACAATACGGCACATTGTTTACTTATTTTCATCCCTTAACTGGCAAGGGAAAGTGATGCCTAAAAATATGTGTCATTTCCCCCTGCAACCTTTTTGGCATTTTATGCAAAAACATTTTGACAATGCGGGCACAGAGATAGATCGCTGCTAGGGATCTATTTGTAACTATTCCCGTTTGTCTTCCGTTTCCTCTGGCACCTGTAATCCAAGGGTGTGGCAGGCACTGACCTTTATAATGTGATCTCTTTGCTGTTGTATCCATCTTTTTCTTAAGCGCTGAGATGACTCATAGCCTTGACAACAAGTATTAAATTGCGCATTTCAAAAGCTAAATTGTCCAAAATACGCAATTATGAAAACAAGGAATGCTTAAAGAATATTTTACAGGATATTGAACAATTCTAATGTTTTCTAATTCTACTATCACTACTACTACTACTACTACTACTACTACTACTACTACTACTACTACTACTACTACTACTACTACTACTACTACTACTACTACTACTACTACTACTACTACTACTAGTAGTAGTAGTGGTAGTAGTAGTGGTAGTATTCGTAGACACTTGCCTTCAGATCGGTAAGTCCAGGGTTCGAGTCCCGCTCTGGGCGCTGCATGGTTGAGTCCTTGGAAAAGGCTCTATTCACATTCTCTCACCGTACTCAACTGTAAAATAAGTACCTGGTCGTAAACAACGTTGTCTCTGTCGAAAATAAATACTATCACCGAACAGGTGTCATGTCTCGTCCTATTTGTGTGTTGATGTTGGCTAGTGATCCCTTGTAAAGCGCTTTGTCACTTTAGTGGATATTACGCTATGGGAATCCTCTAGTTTAGTTTTAATTTAGTAGTAGCAATAGTAGTAGTAGTAGTAGTAGTAGTAGTAGTAGTAGTAGTAGTAGTAGCAATAGTAGTAGTAGTAGCAGCAGCAGCAGTAGCAGCAGCAGTAGTAGTAGTAGTAGTAGTAGTAGTAGTAGTAGTAGTAGTAGTAGTAGTAGTAGTAGTAGTGTAGTAGTAGTAGTAGTAGTAGTAGTAGTAGTAGTAGTAGTAGTAGTAGTAGTAGTAGTAGTAGTAGTAGTAGTAGTAGTAGTAGTAGTAGTAGTAGTAGTAGTAGTAGTAGTAGTAGTAGTAGTAGTAGTAGTAGTAGTAGTAGCAGCAGTAGCAGTAGTAGTAGTAGTAGCAGCAGTAGTAGCAGCAGCAGCAGCAGCAGCAGTAGTAGTAGTAGTAGTAGTAGTAGTAGTAGTAGTAGTAGTAGTAGTAGTAGTAGTAGCAGCAGTAGTAGTAGTAGAAGACAAAAGACACGCACACACATCAACCGCGATAAAAGATATCCCCTACGATACGTTGGCCACTAAGCAAGGCGTGTGCATTGACAAATAATAAATTAATGACACACCGCCCTTGGTCATTGAATATCGATTTGTCATAAATGCAATTCTTTATCCTTTAAATCCGATAGAAATCTTGCCGGCTGGAAAGACTGCGTTTTTCCTTTGGCCATAATAAGATAATATCAGTCCGTACTTTATATCAAGATGTTGCTGGTTGAAATGCAAATTGATCCATTTGGTTTGAACAAGAACCCAGCTCAAACTACAACACCCAGTCTGCCGTACTTTGGAAAAACCTCTATTTACAAATTTTGGCCAGAAAGCTCGTCCTTTAAATATCAATCGACCAAAATTACCCTCGTTTTGTCCAAATCTCCAAACTCGGGACTTCCATGTAACTCTTTTGAACTTGAAATGCTGTTGTTTTTTTGTTTTTTTTTTTTTTAAGGTAATCAATATTGTTCTTTTTTTTTTTTTTTTTTTTGGGGGGGGGGGGGGGGGTTGATTTTTATATTGTATTGTTGTTGTTTGGATAAAAGATGGAAGAAATGATAAAAATGAGTCATTTAGTTAGACTCACAGTATCCTTTGGGGCCATGTTCTTTGTTGTTTGTAGCAAAGACCTGCTATTCTAAAGCAAGACACTACTAGATCGCAAACAACTTTCCACCAAATCGGAGTTAGATCCAGCCATCTTATTTGCATGTGAGGAAAAGATATAAAAATCTGAGCCGTCGTGTATCATTCATCCCTTTCCGATATGAGTTGATATTTTGGGCTTTGTTTGGGGGCTTAAACACTTAATTGTCCTACTCTGGAAAAACTCTTATTTTTAAAAATTGGTCATAAAACTCGTCCTTCTCGTATCGATCGATTTTAATGACCCTCATCTTGACAAAAACTGTCAAACATGGGACTTCGAGGTTTGAGAGTTTTTGCCAAGTTGAGGATCATTTAAATCGATCGATATTTGAAGAACGAGTTTTCTGGCCAAATTTTTTTAATGCGTGTCTTTCCAGAATAACGGCAGTTAACTGGTTAATATTGTATACTGTGTGGATATTTATGTGGCACGAGGCTAAACCGCATAGATCACGGCGATAAACCTAATTTTATGTTACGGAGGGAGTAGCACTTATTGATTTTCGTGTCACTAGAATTAACTAAAAGAGTGGTTCTCCCGAGTGATTGTGTACTAGTGATAGACAAGTACTTGTTGGTAAATTACAAACGGGTTTTTTTTTTTTGTGTGGTATGTCGTCCGGATCTGACCTAAAGGTCCCTGGTTCGAGTCCCGCTGTAGGCGGTGCAAAGTTGAGTCATTGGAAATGGCTCATGATTCACATATTAGAAAAACAAACAAACTCAGGTTTAAAATAAGTACCTGCGTCGGGAAAGAAATTGTAATATAATATTGTTTTATAAGCTTCATATTCTCTCTCTCTCTCTCTCTCTCTCTCTCTCTCTCTCTCTCTCTCTCTCTCTCTCTCTCCTCTCTCTCTCCTCCCCCCCCCCCCCCCCCCATGTTACTAGCATGTGCCAAGTGCTGTGGTCGTCTTTTTGTCGTTGTAAAGCGTTTTGAATAGATTTAGTGAAATTTACTCGAGTTTTTTTTTTTTGTTTGTTTTGTTTTGTTTGTTTTTTTTTTTTGTCCTTTTTTTAAAAACTTTTTTACGAGAGCCTCCTTCCTTGAGTGGTTGGCCTGCCGGTTCGCCGCACTTTTTCTTTAAGCGGATGTGGCCCGAGCGATGGATTCGATATCTAACCGTGCAATTAAGAAATTAAGGAGCGGGAACTGGTGTAAGATGAAGAACTGAACAAGTGTGTATGAAAGGTGCCAGACAAATCAAGGAAGAAAAATACAAGAAAATAGACCATCCCAAAAAATCAGTCGACCTCATTAATGGTAGCACGTCTGACCGGTAATAAGAGGGTCTGAGGTTCGATCCCCAGTCAAGGTCGACTGATTGTTTGGGGATGTGTTTTTTCTTGTTTTTTTTTTGTTTTTTTTTTTTCTTGCTTTGTCTGCACCTTTCATACACACTTCACTTGTTCAGTTCTTTAACCATGCAATGAACTTTTAATCTCCCTTACCGTCCTTCTGTTTTATGCACATTCATCTTCCTTTCCTTAAGCTTCTAGGCTCTCGCTGGAATCTGCCTCCCCTTTTGAAAGGACGTTGCTCTACTCTGAGCTGTCTCTTCCTAAATCTTGGGTCACCTTTCATATTTATTTGGCTTTATCCTGCATTGTTTGAGTGGTGACGGTGTGTGTCAATATCTCTCAAACCTGGGACTGCACACACAAAAAAATAATTTAAAAATTCCAGGTTTGAGAGTATTTAAAAAAGATGAGGGTCTATCAATCAATATTTGAAGGACAAGCTTTCTGGTCAAATTATTTGTAATTCTGCGGATGAGTTCCATACTCATTGTTTGAGTGGTGGCGGTGTATGTCAATATCTCTCAAACCTGAGGCTGCACACACACAAAAATTCCAGGTTTGCGAGTATTTTGACAAGACGAGGGACATTTTTAGCAATCGGTATTCATTTGAAGGACAAGCTTTCTGGTCAAATTACTAATTCTTTCCACCCTTTTAGAACATTGAACCCTAAACACGTTTAAAATGTGCTCTATAGATAGAACGAAGATGACGTCACTCACGTCTTTGTTATTGTTTTTTGCCATCCACGTTTATAAGTACTTCTCACTAAACTGTATTCACCAGACTATAAAAGTTCATGAATACACATAGTTTTGTGTGTTGGTCTGTTCTACTTCCGGATGGCAATGTTATGAACTTCGTAGCCAAGCGCATACTATCTATACTACTCGTAGTATAATTTTCACCTTCTTATTTATTTTTCTTCATCGTTTTCAGTTTGTGGGCATCGTCCTGACCGCCATCGGAGTGCTGGTGGAGATGCACAGGGACCGCATTGAATCCATTGACAACCGACTGGCGGTCCCCACGACCTTTCTAATCGTGGTGGGCCTCTTCATTGCACTCAACGCGTTGTGTGGACTTGTGGGCACCATGATGGAACAACCCGACTTGCTGAAAATTGTAAGTTGTTCTAAATACAGTGTATCTCAGTGAGAACTCTCTCCACCCTCCGCATAACCACACACACACACACACACACACACACACACATATATATATATATATATATTTTATATATATATATATATATATATATATATATATATATATATATATATATATATATATATATATATATATATATATACAAGTACTAACACTTACACGGCATATACACATGCACCGTGAACAGAAAAACTAATGTTACAGTTACAGCTAATTTTGATGTTATGATGCTTTTTTAGAGAGAGAGAAAGAGAGAGAGAGAGAGAGAGAGAGAGAGAGAGAGAGAGAGAGGAGAGAGAGAGAAGAGGAGAGAGAGGAGAGAGAGAGACAGACAAAGGGGGAGGTAGAGAGAGAGAGGACAGAAAAGGAGGGAGGAGAGAGAGAGAGAGAGCGACAGACTAATATAGGGAGAGAGAGAGAGAGAGAGAGAGAGAGAGAGAGAGCGACAGACTAATATAGGGAGAGAGAGACAAGAGAGAGAGGAGAGAGAGAAAAAGAGAGAGAGAGAGAGAGAGAGAGAGAGAGAGAGAGAGAGAGAGAGAGAGGGAGCATTCATTCATTCAGTTGTTTTCATTCCACAGTTTTTGATTCTCACGATTCTGTGTTTCCTCATTCAAGTGACCATCGGAATCATCGCTTTTATTTACAGAGAGGAGGTAAGGCCGCCATGTTTCCCCATTATCTATGTGTAACCAATTCACATTCCCCAAGTGTAATGCTATGATTATTATACGCACATGGCATTTACACAGCCCGCATATTTTTGTACAAACGTCTCTTTCTGTCCCCCCCCCCCCCCCCCTCTTTCTCTTTCTATATCCCTTTGTCTGTCTTTCTCACTCGTGTTGATGTTGTCGGGGTGTTTCGCTCTCGCGGGAGTTATTATTATTATTATTATTATTATTATTATTATTATTATTATTATTATTATTATTATTATTATTATTATTATTATTGTTATTATTATTATTATTATTATTATTATTATTATTATTATTATTATTATTATTATTATTATTATTATTATTACTATCATAATCATATCATCATCGTCGTCGTCGTTATTATTATTATTATTATTAGTAGTAGTAGTAGTAGTAGTAGTAGTAGTAGTAGTAGTAGTAGTAGTAGTAGTAGTAGTAGTAGTAATAGTAGTACTTTATTATTATAGTTTTGAGATGCATTTAGTTCCATTTTGTTGACTTTTCTATTTTCATGTGCCATGTACCAACCATGCTGCTGTGTGTTTTGTTTACGTCGTCACAAATGTTTTTTTGTTTTGTTTTATTTTTGTTTTTTTGTTTCTTTTATATTGGGGGGGGGGGGGGTCTTAAACTTTAAAACAGGTACAGTACTATGTTTTCCTGATTATACATTTTTTTGTAAGTTGTACATTATGCTTATAAATTATGTTTTTGTTTTTTTTTTTTTGTTTTTTTTTGGGGGGTGTGTGGGAGGGGGGGGGGGGGGGTTGTTTTTTTTTTTCATTTATATGATTCCGACATAAAACTGGCGAGACGCGGTGTGTCGCAAAATTTAATACGTGTCTGTCTGTCTGTCTGTAGGTGGCCACCAGTCTGATGAGATACCGATTAAGTCTTGGTTCGATCGCAATTTGCCGTCTCCATTCGATTGGCAAGGGCATGGACCTTGCCTTATTATTACTTTTTTTATGAATATAATATATAATTATATATCTATGTATTGATTTGTCTGCCGTGGCTGTGGATAGCTAGCCAGACAATGGGTCGTTATGCAATGTGTTCCAGACTCAGATTGGCGGTGGAAAAAAAAGATGGAGATTGTGGAGAGAGAGAGAGAGAGAGAAGAGAGAGAGAGAGAGAGAGAGAGAGAGAGAGAGAGAGAGAGAGGGGGGGGGGGGTGGTGGTGTCAGTGAGTACGAGAAGATGGGCAATGCGGTGAATGGAGGATGATTGGTATGACGTCATACATCACCGATTCCTCGTTGTCAAGGTTATCATGTGGCTATCTGGGTTAATTGAATAATAATAATAATAATAATAATAATAATAATAATAATAATAATAATAATAATAATAATAATAATAATGAGATAAGAGCATTAATTTTGCGCATGGGTCGCCATGCTCTTGGCGCTTCATTTCATGCTTGAACTATTTCGGAGCTGTTTATGAGAATTACGTCCCAAATTTACATTCGATATGTCCAACAATTTCAAAATTCTTTCTTGAAAAAATGTTCATATGCCTAAATTTCTCTAAATTGGTTTGAGTGTTGTAAAATTTAGACTTACATCATGCATAGTCTGGTGACTGCAGGCTTCTAACTTTTTTTTATTAAAAAACAAAAATGGAATATCACACAGTCGGCATATTTTCAGCTAAGATCGACAATTCTTCTTCTTCTAGGTTCCATGCTGGTCCAGGCTTCGGATACTGCATGAATTATCTCTCTCCATTCCTCCCTGTCTCTTGCTTTTTCAAACAGCTCTTGGATTGTTAGGTTGGTGAAGCCCTTCAGTTGGTCTATGAGTGTTTTTCTTTGTCTCCCCCGGGCGCGTTTACCAGGTATTTTTCCACAACTTGCCAGGTATTCATTCCTATCTTTCCTTACTATGTGTCCGAAAAGGATAGTTGTCGATCCACTATTAAGGGCATTAGTTTCCTTTGTTGGTATGTTTGTTTTAGCACTTCTTCGTTCGTTTTGTGTGCGGTATACGATATTCTCTGCATCCTTCTCAAGCACCACATTTCAAAAGCTTCAATGTTCTTTTGTGTTTCTGCATTTGTAGTCCAGCTTTCGCATCCGTAGAACAAGATTGGCCACACGTAGCACTTCAAGACTCGGAATCTAATCCCGAACGACATCTGTTTGTTTTTCAAAATGTTTCCCAGGTCCATGAAGGCTGTTTGGCTTGAGTTATTCTTGCTCGTATGTCTCGGTTACATCTTCCATCTGTTGTCACTATTGAACCTAGGTATTTAAAACTTTCTACGTTGGTAAGCTGCTCGCCGTGAATCGTTATATTGCAGGTGTTGTTGTTTTCGGGGTTTTTCTGTATTACCATGCATTCTGTTTTGGTGATATTCACTTCCATTCCCTTGGCTTCACTATCTACTACCACTTTGTCAACAATCTTTTGAAGTTGGATTTCTGATGTTGCAATGAGTACCGTATCGTCTGCGTATCTTATATTATTTATGTTGTGACCTCCTACTTTTATTCCCTCCATATTATTTATGCCCTCATGATTGTTTCTTGGTATAGATTAAACAGATCTGGTGAGGCAACACACCCTTGACGGACTCCTTTCTTAATAGGAATGGAATTTCCTGTAGAGTTTCCGATTTTGATAGATGCCTGCTGGGTGTAGTATAATGTTTGCATGAGTCTGAGGTCTTTCTCATCAGCGCCAATGGAGTGCAGTTGTTTTAGTATTTCTTCGTGGCGTACTCTATCAAAAGCTTTTTTGTAGTCGACAAAACAGAGGTATAGTGGGGTCTGAACCTGTATAGCTCTTTCACTTAAAACACGGAGGAGGTATATTGCGTTCCTTGTCCCTCTGTCAGGTTGGAATCCATATTGTTCTTCTGCGATTTCGGGGTTAATCTTATTCCTTAGCCTGTTGATAATTATACGCACAGTATTTTGTTGATGTGACTTATTAAACTTATAGTTCTAAAATTTTCGCATCTGACTGCACCTGCTTTCTTTGGTATTGCTATGAAAATATAGTTACAGAGATCTTCTGGAATTTTCCCAGTATTGTATATATTGTTGAATAATATGTGAAGTTCATCAATTGCTAGATCTCTAGGCTTTTTAATACCTCTACAGATATTTCATCAGGGCCTGTTGCTTTACCATCCTTCATTCGTTCCATGGCATGTTCAATTTCACTTTTGGTGATGTTTGGTCCGCTTAATGGTTCTTTGAATTTCAGTGGTGGTTCATTTCTATTTGGATCATTGTACAGTTCGCCTATGTATTCTACCCATCGGCTTTCTATATGTTGTTCTTCAAATAGCAGTTCCCCTTGTTTGTTTTGGATACAACTTCCTGCTGCTTTGCTTTTCCTTTTCCCTGATAGTTCTTTTATTCTTTGGTGAGCTTGTTGGGGGTTGGGTTTGTATTCTCTTTCGATTTCGCAGCATTTCCAGTCTAGATAGTTCTCGTGTGCCTCGATGCATTTGGATTTAATGTGGTTGTTCAATGTTTGGTATTCTGCAGACCCTCTGTTGCATTTTCGTCTTTCTTCAAATAGGTTTAGAATTTCATTTGTCATCCATTCCTTTTTGCTGTTTGTTTGAGCTATTGGTAAATGCTTTTCTGTAGTTGCTTTGACACACTTTTGGAATATATCAAATTGTTTTTTACATTTTTCGTTATCAGGTTCACTTTGGCTTTGTATCATGAGTGCATTTCCAAATTCTTCTCTCATTTTTGTTTGTATGCCATTGTCTTTGCATAACCTGTAATCCCTCTTTATTCTACCAGCTGTTCTCTGAATAGCTTTAAACTTTATCCTTACTGTACAAACAACTGGGACATGGTCACTGTCTACATCGGCGCCTGGGTAGGTTTTGCAATTTAATATGCCATTTCTGAATCTTGATGATACTGCTATAAAGTCTATCTGGTTCCTTGCTCTGTCCCTGGTGATTGCCATGTCCAGGTTCTTCTTGGGTGTTGTTGAAACCAGGTGTTTGAAATCATTAATTTATTTGTTCTACACCAATCTGCCCAGATGTTTCCTCGTTCATTTCTGTCTCCGAGTCCATGTGGTCGATTATGTCACCATCTCTGCCTCTGCCAATCTTAGCATTTAGGTCCCCCATTACCATAAGGACTTCTTGTGATTTACACATTTGTTTTGCTTTGTCTAGTGAATGGTAAAACTCTGTCATATCTGCATCTGTCGCCTCTTCGTTGGTGCATAAACTTGAATAATATTGGTGTCAACTACACGTCCTCTTAGCTTAACCAGCAAAACTCTGTCTGAGATTGCTACGTGCCCTTTGTAAAATTTGGTTGATTTTTGGTCTAAGATCATCCCTACTCCTTTTTGGAAAGAGGTTCCACC
>NC_088364.1:18083558-18097024 GCF_034508935.2 Berghia stephanieae
TTCTATCCCTCATATCTGTTTTCCTTTCCATGTTGCTCTCTGTCTTCGTTCTAGATTGAGATTTCTCAGGATTTTTTTCCTGGTCCTGTCGGGGTCCTCAGCTGGAAGGGAGACAGTCAAATTTGTAGCACCTTTTTTTGAGAGATTATTTCTTTCCCCTTGTAAGTTGCCTCTCTATTACTCATAAGTTCTATTTTACAATTATTAGTGTTGAATACTGTACCTTTTTTTTTTTTGAGAGATGATTTCTTTCCCCTTGTAAGTTGCCTCTCTATTACTCATAAGTTCTATTTTACAATTATTAGTGTTGAATACTGTATATTGTATATTGTGCATTGCAAACATTTGACTGTGTCCTTCATAGCGGGGTCTGTTGCTTGCAGCCTGGATGGGACTTAGATAAGGTCAAAATTAACATATTGATGGGCTGCTCGTTGAATCTTGTGTTCCTTAATCATAATCGATCCAGTTCCCTTTGTCTTCTTTTTTTTCTTTGGTGCTTTTAACTTCAGACCTACAACTCTCCTCTATCATCTTCCTTTTTACTGACGTTGAAATGACTTAATAGTGAAACAACTGGGTGGGGTTCCCAACCTCCCATAGTGGGCAGGGAGGGGAGGTACTTAGTATGTCTTCTATCCCCCTGTTTTCCAATAGCTTTATGTCTTTGACTTGGAATGAGATTACTTGGAGTTGTGCTGACCCTGGCCAGAGTCCTTGGTTTGGAGGGAAACAGTCGAATGTATAGTTATAGTTATAGGAGATGATTTTTTTCCCTTGTAAATCATCTCTCTGTTATGTACTGTATTTTTTTTTTTTTTGTTAAACATATGATTTTTAAACATTTTAGTGTATCCCTCTTAGTGGAATCTTGTACTGGTGTTTGGGTGAGAGTTTTAGGTGATCTCAACCTAAGTATACTGATAGTTGAAATCTACATCTGTTCCCTATTTGAACCAATTCCCCTTTGTCTTACCTTTTCCTCGCGTCCTTTTAATTTTGTACATCTAGAATGTTTTTACTATCCAATTTTCTACCTTTTTACTGGCGCTGATATGACCTAAATGTGTTGCAGATGCCGTAAAACCCTTAAAAACAAAAACAAAATAGTGAAACAAGCGTCGTAAAACCCCTTTAATCAAACAAAACGTCTCCTACTTAAGATTTTAAAACAATTTTAGACTTGACCTATTGATTTATTGCCGTTCACGTCCTAACAAATTGAATGGGACGCCATGGCAGCTCTTCTAATCTTATTGACGAATTCCCTTTTGTTCTCGATTGTCTAAGGGGGTCTATAGGTCCGCAATATATTTTTCAGACCTTCACCCTTGAGTGCTCTTGGGACGCTTGAGATCTCTATTTATTATTCTCTGTGAATACAATTTTTGTTGTTGGTTGCTATATATATATATATATATATATATATATATATATATATATATATATATATATATATATATATATATATTATATAAATATATATATATATATATATATATATATATATATATATATAATATATATATATATATACATATATAGGTAAATTATAAAAACAAAAACCATGAAATAATTGTGCTCAACTGTTTGGTAAAAGGAGCTGTTTATAAATTATTTCAAGTTTAATTATACGGCCGTTGTTTTTAAAAACACAGTACATATACTGTCAACCAATGGTAACCATTTAGCACATACTGTGTTCTTTAATAAAACGGAGGTATAATCAACGTGTACAATATTGTTTCGAGCATTCGCTCTCTCAGGAAGAGACCAGTATAAATCTTTGAAACAATATTGCAGAAGTGTTGATCATAATTAAACTTGAAATATTATTTATGTGACCCATCGTCTCAAAACGGTATTATGTCGGAACGAATCATTTGTGTAAAAGTCGAATTTAATGTTAAACTGGTCAAAAATATAAATTGTTGGCATTAGCACCCTAAAATATGGTTGCCATTCTCCTCAATAAATCATATAAACTCAACACAAGTCTGATATTTCTGGCTATAAATTCAATTTTCAACATTTATTCAACAAACCTGACTTAATACTGTTTTGAGACGAAGGGTCACATATATATATATGTATATATAATATATATATATATATATATATATATATATATATATATATATAATTTACATCTTGACCTGATTTTGTATAATATACTTTCGTGGCTTGTCAGCAACATTGGGGTCATTTTAATCAATGGATATTTGAAATAAAAGTTTTCAGGCCAATTTCTTACGGTAAAGAAAATTTGTGCATCAGATTAACACATGTTATCACTTGTATTATTATGGCAAACTTATGATATGCATTATAGTTTTGTTTTCAGCGGATGTCAATAAAATGTACATAAAGTTGTGTTTTTTGTCTTCATAATATTTAACCAAATGTGACCCATCCAACGTGCCCAAATTTTCAGGTCCGATAGCCCAAATTGTTATGGTCTCTCTGATGTAATAGATACATCTCAAATCAACACAAAATATACTCCATTACAACAATGTAAAATCGGGCCCATAATTGTATTCGGTTATCAGACTTGTAAATTAGTGCACGTCGCACGCCGAACCCATCGCATCAAATTGGAATTATATCGGAATCGATTTTTTAAAACTTGATTATAAAGATAAAGTCTTTATAATATATTTATTCTCTCTTGTCTTCTGGCACTTTCCTACTCATTTCATTTCTTGTTGTTATAATATAAATTAAGATAAATGAGTGTTTTCCATCAGAGCAAAACAGATCCAGCTCTACAATCATGGGCGGGTGCGGCTTTGTAATCTAGTGGTATGCCACTCTTAGTTGGACCGATAGGTCATGGATTCAAGTCCCCTTCTCTGCGGCGCAAAGGTATGTCCCTGGACAGGCTCTTTAATCACATTATCTTACCGCACTCATGTGTAAAATGAGTACTTGACCACCAACAGAGTTTGCTGTGTCGAAAAAATAGTTGTATCAACGCCTCTCAGGCGTCGTCTTGTCTTGTCTAATATTGACTTGTTTATTTGATATTGCTCTATATAATAGTTCATTTTTGTTTGCTTTCTTTTCTACTTCTTGTGGAGGGGGGTGGAGGTGGATTGGGGAAAGCATCTTAACTGCACCAAGGATTTATACTGGTATCTTTACGTGTGAAGCGAGGGCTCTACCAACTAAGCTACCAGGACCCTTTGGAGCACTCAGGATCGGCATTTTTATAAAAATATGTTTTAAAAATGAGTCGTATAGCTCTCAGGTTCCAAAACAATGTACTGGTAGTACCCCCCCCCCCCCCCCCCCACTCTCCTAACTTTCTTTTTTTTTTTTTAATTAATACTTTTTCTATATGAGATGACCTGCAGAAGAAGGAAATGAAGAGTGCTGTAATTTGGAAGCACCAAAGACTTGGATTTTTACATCACTGTTACTGTTATCATATCAAGCAGTCAGTAGCAATGGTGAATGCGTGGGACCAAGGACTCTGTGCTTCGGTGTCTTGCCTTGTAACAAATTCAACGATGTCAAGCTTGATCAGTGTTAGGATGGATGTCTGATTTGACTACTACTACTACTTCTACTACTACTACTACTACTACTACTACTACTACTACTACTACTACTACTACTACTACTACTACCACTACTACTACTACTACTACTACTACTACTACTACTACTACTACTACTACTACTATTACTAAAAAAAAAATTGAGCATTTATATAGCGCAATATCCACTTAACGTGCTCAATGCGCTTTACAAGGGGTCCCTGGTCAACAGCAACATTTAACATGTAGGACGAGACATGACGCCTGTTAGGCGATATTACAATTTTTCGGACAAAGACAACGCTGTTAACGGCCAGGTACTCATTTTACACCTGAGTACGGTGAGAGAATGTGAGTAAAGAGTCTTCTACTACTACTACTACTACTACTACTACTACTACTACTACTACTACTACTACTACTACTACTACTATTACTACTACTACGACGACGACGTTGATGATGACGACAACATAGACGACGACGAAAATGATCTCAGCGATTAGCGGCTGGGCTGCATATACCATGACTATGTTTGACTCAAATTTCAAATAGAATAATGTACCCCGGAGCAGTTTAGCTTGTGAGAAACAATTATCGTGCATTTATGAATAATGGGAGAGAGAGAGAGAGAGAGAGAGAGAGAGAGAGAGAGAGAGAGAGAGAGAGAGAAGAGAGAGGGGGGGGGGGGTAACCTTTGGAAATGTTATCGCCACTATCAATGCAAGGGATTCACTCCCTTGTTATCAAGAATAAAAGTAATTGTGAAGGATGGCTAGTTGGCTCATAAAATAAAATAGGCTATCACAAAGAGTGAGTTAGACCGCAGCCTTTGTAAACCCATCACCTGACAATGACTTTTTAAAAATCTTATTTATTTGGGTGTGCTAAACAGTACAACACAAAAAAAAACAAAATAGCATATGGTTTTAGACGGATTCAACATTTGGAGCTGAAGAGGAGTAATCTACCATGGTTAGGTGCAGTGCATTCGGTAATAATATATTTAAAATAGTAATAATTCGTGTTTATTTCTTTTATTAAAAGTTAGCTATTTACACATATGGCGAAATATTTATATTTATATATTTTTAATTTGTACTACAAATTGTAGGAGAAGGCTAAAAATACTAACGAAAACGTGAAAATAGGCTACGAAATTTAACCATACCAACGATAATCATTTCGTTTGCAAACCCTTCGTCAGCAAAACAGATAACCAAGTCACGGTTAAAACAAAAAATACACAGATAAAGAAGAGGTAACAACCTTTCTTCTTTTCATATTTATTGCCATTCGTTTTATCTGCGGGTGGTGGTCGGGGGGGGGGGGGGGGGGGGGGAGGGGCGACCAGAAGGGGGAAAAAATGGACGGTTAATTTTTCTATCAGATAATGTCATCAAACTCAGACTTGTCTGCTTAAAATATTAATTATTTGTAGCTTTCATGAGATAACATGGGCGGTAATAAGAACAAGTCAAGTGGGCTAGGGCGACGTATTCCTATTTGAAGATTGAAGATCTGATAACCCAAATTGTTGTGGTCTCATTGTTGTAATGGAAATATTCTCAAAACAACGCAAAATATTTGTCCATTACCAGAGATAATATTAGTTCCTCTGCCATTACAACAATGTTACACCAAGCCCATAATTGCGTTCGGTTATCAGACAAGCAAATAATAAGTGCTCGTCGGCTTGTTGCTATCCCATAATTTTTCACATATTTTTCACTCATATAGACCTAACCACTTTCTGTCAATTTGCTTTATTCAAGATCGAACTGTCCAAGACAAGTTTCGTTCAGCATGCAATGCCAGAGTTTCATATTTAACCTTTTAAACTTAAAATTGAATTAGCTTTAAATAAACGAAGAGAAATGCATCCAACTATCTAACCTTTGGGGGGGGGGGGGGGGGGGGGGAATTTTTTTTTTTTTTTGTTGGTTACAAACCGCAATATATGCCAACAGACCAGATACACGGCTGTATTCTGAAGAGAACCCCCCCCCCCCCCCCAAAAAAAAAAAAATCAATCGATTAATTAATCTTTAAAAAAAAAAAAACCACACCCACACAGACAGTGTGTGTGTGTGTGTGTGTGTGTGTGTGTGTGTGTGTAAAAGGTGTAAGATAAAAACCACGGGCTCGACTTTAGTATTAAAAGGAACGGTATTTGTATTAGTATTGACTACTACAGGTCTGTTTCATGCCTTTTACTTTGGGTAATCTTCGGGGAGATAAAATAAGTTTTAAGACGGTGCAAATCCATGTGCCCTCGCACCAAATTTTCATTTTCGATAATATGTTTTATTGAATCAAAGATGCTTCTGTCACCCTGTTAAAAGTGCCCAAAAATCGTTGTTGATTGTTGTGTTGTCTATTTTTTTTTAATTAAAAAAAAAAGAAAGAAGAAAACTTCATTCAAAGAGACCGAGTCAAGATGGCGTCACTCAAGCACTTTGTTATTGATTTTGGATGCCAGTTGGGTGATTATCGTTCGCTAAGATATATCAGTCATTTAAGGTTACAAATAATTTTGTGTTTGGTACGTATCATCTGACCGGCAGATTATTTTCCAGGCGGTAACTCATCAATACAGCATCACCGATCTTAAATACGTACATGCCAATTATCCTAAATTGTGAGCACCATTCACTATTTTTGAAATAATTAATTAAAAAGGCATGGCGTCGCACAAATTGCCTACTTGTGTAATTTTATGCGTCACATCGTGACTTAGTGACACAGTAGTTCACGAACTCGAAGGCCAACTGGCTTGGTTGTTAAGCAAATTGGCTACTTACTGGTGGATATGATGACAGACCTACAACAATGGAAAATTCGAGTATAACATATTAAACATCTTTTTTTATTTTTACATGATTTAAAAGTTCTTACAATCATTGCTATCATGCTCATGCCTGACTACGAAATTTTTTTTGAGAGGCCGAGTATAACCGCAGGGGAGGCAAAAGGTCGATTCAATGCAACTAGCCTACTAGACAATAGAAGTCAGGCTTTTATTTCGAAAGAGGGGGGGGGGGGGGGGGGGGGGGGGGTTGAAATTTAGGCACGCGTGAAGTGTGTTTTTAGAGTAAGTCTGGAACCGAATCGTCAACTGCTCTTTGACATCGCTGACACACTACATCTCACTACTCACTGTCCCTTAGCCGTTTACCCATCCTACTTCAACCGCTCACAGGGCGAGCTATCACTTGGCCGAGACAAGAGAATATTTTTGGTAATTATGCCATTTTAAATCAGACGGGTTATTAAACATACTGATAACAAACACACTAAATAATATCTTTCGTAAAGGCAGAAAATAGAGTATAACAAAAGCTTAATCAGCAACAAGAGCATTAAAGACAAAAGTTTGAGGAAAAAGAAAGAATGGTTTTTAAAATCATATTATTTTCTATTCATATTACAATCTGGTGCTTATCTCCGTTCGGCCCGCGACAAAGAGGGTGAGTAAGCGGGGTGCGTGCTGTGTTTGGGGGTTGGTAGTCCGCAGTCCGCCCGTGCCGCCCGTTCAATGTGTACTGCCAAGTGCCGCTGCGCCGCCGTTCAAGATTTTCAGGCATCAACTGAAAGGAAGGCCATTGTTGTGTTCATCATTGAGTTTTGTTTGATTGTGTTTATGATTCATTATGGCAGGATTTGATGGAATGCAAAAAATGTTGCCCGAATCCCCACCAAGGCGAAAACATACTCTTCATCCCTTGTGTGCACTGAATGCTTTTAGCTGCAACAAGTTATTGCTGTTTATTTATGCACTCCTTTACTTGGTAAGTAAACGAAATTTCCTTTGGCTCAGCTTCACTGTCGCAGAGAACTGGCGAACTTGCTATGGTCTAGAATCTTGTATAGTATAGGCACCTAGAGAGATATCTATCTACATTTAGACAAATGCAAGGTCAATCTAGTAAAATTGCTTTGGCGTAAGATGCAAATGGAACCTGGATAACAAATCATATAGATATACCAACTCACTTTACTTTAATTGAATTTGATTTTTTGTTATCCAGGTTCCATTTTCATTTGCATCTTGAATCTTACTCAGGCTGTCATTATGCCCAGACACCTGTCTGGGGATAACGAAAATTGGTTATCCCCAGACACCTGTCTTGGGATAATGAAAATTCGTTATCCCCAGACAGGTGTCTGGGGATAACCAAATTTCGTTATTCCCAGACAGATATTTGAAACTCCGCTCTTTTAAACAATTATCCACAATCCAGAATATGGAATGTTTCCAAATAAGGAAAGTTAATAAATTATCTATAAAAACATAAAATTAACCAACATTAAATCAGTTGTTACTACATATACACAATATGCGTCGACTTCGAAGTTGGTGTCATGGCCAAAGGGTTTAGTTGTCTGCCTTGGAAGTTTTACCAGAATCGACGTTGCGGGTTCAAATCCTGGTTCCGCCACTCTTTTATTTTCTATTTTTTACATTCCGTCTTCTTTTTACAGAACAGTGCAGGGATAAATGTCCCATCCATCCCCCCACCTCTTTTTTTTTTTTAAGTCTCTCTCTCTCTCTCTCTCTCTCTCTCTCTCTCTCTCTCTCTCTCTCTCTCTCTCTCTTAGTTCCTTTCTAGTTTCTAACAAATTGTCATATTCGTCCCCTCTCCGATTTCAAAAATTGTCTAAAAAGAATAAATTATTAAAAAGCAAACAAACAGAAATATTCAGAGAGCGACCAAATGGTCAGATAGAGGAGAGAAAAACGAACAATAATTTTTAAAAAAATAAAAACAATTTTAAGAAATTCATGCTCAGAAACGGAACAAAAGGTCAAACAAGAAGGAGAAAAGAATAGACTCGCACAAAAAAAAAAGAAAAGAAGACGGAATTTTAAAACCACTTCGAAGTCAACGCATATTGTGTATATGTAGTAACAACTGATTTAATGTTGGTTAATTTTATGTTTTTATAGATATTATATTAACTCTCCTTATTTCTATGTGCATTTTGGAGACATTCCATATGCTGGAATGTGGATAATTGTTTAAAGGAGCGGAGTTTCAAATATATGTCTGGGGATAACGAATTTTCATTATCCCAGACAGGTGTCTGGGGATAATCACAGCGTCTTACTCAACTCTTACTACGCCAAATTTGGCACTGGGTTAACCTTGCATTCGTCTGCTAAATGTAGATATATCTCTCACTCTCAGCGCCTACTGTCACTCTACCCCTACTCATCATCACTCATCTCCTTCAGTTTGGGCTTGAGTGACGTAAGTGTAAGTGTAATGGCTGTCATTATCCCCAGACAGGTGTCTGGGGATAATGAAAATTCGTTATCCCCAGACACCTGTCTGGGGATAACCAAATTTCGTTATTCCCAGACAGATATTTGAAACTCCGCTCTTTTAAACAATTATCCACATTCCAGAATATGGAATGTTTCCAAATGCACATAGAAATAAGGAACAAAAGGTCAAACAAAACGGAGAAAAGAATAGACTCGCACAAAAAAAAGAAAAGGTGGGGGGGAGGATGGATCGGACATTTATCCCTTGCAACGTTCTTTAAAAAGAAGACGGAATTTAAAATTAAAAAAAAAAAGTGGTGGAACCAGGATTCAAACCCACAACGTCGATTCTGGTAAAACTTCCAGGGCAGACGACTAAACCATTCGGCCATGACACCCACTTCGAAGTCGACACATATTGTGTATATGTAGTAACAATTGATTTAATGTTGGTTAATTTTTTGTTTTTATAGATATTTTATTAACTTTCCTTATTTCTATGTGCATTCGGAAACATTCCATATTCTGGAATGTGGATAATTGTTTAAAAGAGCGGTGAGAGAATGTGAGTAAAGATTCTTTTCCAAGGACTCAACTATGCGCCGAGCGAGGCTCAAACCCAGGACCATGGGTGCCAGTTTTCCGGTTCATGCCGGAATTCCGGTTTCACGATATCTAGAAGTCAAATACCTCCGGTTTCAGTATTTTGAGTGAAATAACCTAATAGCATTGGTAAAAATTTGAAAATGTGATTCAGCCACCTTTTCAGTGTATGGAGGTATATTCTTGAAACCGGAACTCTCTTTGTAATAATTTAATAATGGTATAAAAACGATGATGAAATAAAATAAGACTAAAGTTTAGGCCGCATTTTCAGTAGGAACATTTTCAGGTTAGGCAAAATGTCGAGATTTTAGTTTCAGGTTTCAGCACTTCTTCCAGCTGGCACCCATGCCCAGGACCTTCCGATCCGAAAGCTAGTGTCATACCACAAGACCACATAGCCGCACAGAAGAAATAAAGGAATGAAATTATGTCAATAAAATATAAATAAAAGTAAAAGGTAAATAAATTATCCCAAATATCGATCAGTCGAGGGGTGGTAGCCTGCTATGTATACGTCATCATTCGTGTGGATGGAGTGGCCGAATTGGAAAGATGACTGTCTTAGAAGGCTTGTCATTGGCGACAGTGTGTGATAAATTCCCGTGTCCACTACCTTTTTTTTTTTTTTAACCTTTTACAGAATGTTGAAAATATTAAATTATTTATTTGCAGGTCTGATAACCCAATTCATTAATTATGGGCTCATTGTTGTAACGGCAATCGCTTAAAAATGGTGCAAAAAATTGTCCATTATGGCGGGGTTTTTTAACCGGCCAAATTGGGGTTGGGGATTCGGCCCTGCATAAGTACGTCATCAACCCTTTTTTTTAAAAAAATTTTTTTTTTTTTTTTGCCTTCTAAAACGTTGCATTCTATGGGAAAAAAATCAACAAATCTTCAAAAAAATTGCCATTCCCTTTATAATTTTGATGAATCCAACAGTTACCCGGGTGCGTTTTAAACCAAATTTAAAAAGGGGCGAAAATAAGTAAGCAAATGAGCCATGCTTTTTTTATTATTATTTTTATTTTTTATTTTTATTATTTTATTATTTTTTTATTATTTTTAAATTAAAAAAAGCCTCGGGTCAAAACAAAAACAGTTCTGTAATCGAAAAAAAACAAAATGTAGCCCTTCGGGAAATTGGGCCCATAGGAAAATTTTATTATTTTTGTGTGAAATACTATGCAATTCTTCACCTTTGGTGGGAATTAGTCTCCCCAAAGTACTTTCCGCCGTATAACGACCCCTACCCTTTCAGGGGGGGGAGGGGGGGGGTCAGAAAAATTTCATCTGCATTTTGGGCCCCTTTGCAGTAAAGTGAGGTTTACCACTGGCTTCGGACCCCATTTCTCCTGTTTTAAATGTCTTCTTTTAAAATTTTTTTTTTTATTTTAGTCTAAATTTTCGTTTACAGGGGATGCAAGATATAATCAAAAATTGAACATCAATTACAATTGTTCCCCTTTTCTTTTAAGTCATTTTTAAATTGTTAAATAAATTTTTGGGTTTTTTAAAATTTGGAGCAAAAAGGATCGCGGGGGTTTCTGGTTAAAAAAATAATTTTTAGAATATTTTTGATTGATAATTTTTTTTTCTTATGGGGACTAGATTTGTTAGTATTAATTTGGGAAGTTTTTTTTACCGGACCTTTTTTTCTTTTTTTTTTTTTCATAGGGTTTTTAAATTAAAGGGCTTTGCCCCCGGGGAAAAATTTACTTTTAAAAAAGTTAATGTTTTGTTTGTGTCCAGTATTTGGCCAACTTTGGGTTTCTTGGATTCAATTTTAAGAAAATATTTTTTCAAAAAACCCCGTTTAAAAAAGTTTTTAAGTAAGTGTTAAAAAAACCTTTCTTTTTGAACCAATTGTTGGGGAAGATTTTTCTCGGTGGAGGGAGGAAAAGAAGGGGAACCTGGTGGGTTTTCCGACCTCCCCGGCGGGGGGAGGTACTTCTGTTCTTTTATTCCCCCAAAGTTTTCAAAATGCTTCCCTTTTGAAAGGTTTTAATGGTTACTTTGGGGGTTTTTCCTGGCCCCGCCCATCTAAAAGGGGAAACAGTCAAATGATAGCTTAAAATTTGGGTTTTTTGGGGAAGATATTTTTTTTTTTTTAACCCCATTTTTTTCCTTTTTCGGTGCGTAGACCTAATTTTTTCAAGCACCGTAAAATTATTTATTACATTTTATTGTTATTATTTTTATTTTTATTTTTATTTTTATTATTTTTATTTTTTTATTATTATTATTATTATTACATCATTTTTTATTATTATTTTCATTTTTTTTATTATTTTTTATTATTTTATTATTTTTAATTTTTTTATTTTCATTTTTTTATTTTTATTTTGACCAAAAAAATTAAATAACGCAACAAATGCCTTTTATTTCGACGAAAGCCCCCTTAATCCCAAAGAAAAAATAAAAAAAAGGACAAAACGAACAAAGGGTAGCGGTTGGGGTTTGGGTTTTGGGGATTTTCCATCAATTTTACCCAACCCCCAACATTTTCTTAAGGTTCCACGATTTTTGTTCGGGGTTATTTAGCTTTTTCGAAAGTTTTGGTGTTAGTTTTTTTTTTTTCGTTTTTTTTTTTTTTTGTTTTTTTTTTTGTTTTGTTGTTTTTGGTCTGTCTCCCAAATTTTTAATAAGGCTATCCTTATTGATTGCTTTCAGTTTTTTTTTTTTTTTTTAAAAAAAAAAATGAAATCGCTTTTAAAGATGCGTTGGTGATTTCCAAGTCCTTCTTCCCCCCTTCTTCTTTCTCTCTCCTCTCTTCTTCTCTCTCTCCTCTTGACTCTCCTTCTTCCTCTTCTCCTTCTCCTTTTCTTCTCCCTTTTCCAAAAAAAAAATCCCCCACCACGTCTTTTAGCCCCTCATTACATGCCTTTTAATATCTGTTAAAATATCTTTTTAAATAAATTTTTTAACTATCAATCATCCGTCAATTTTTAAAATCGTAGTTGCAATACAGGCGTTTTAAAAGTCTCTTAGTTTTGTTCAAGAATAATACTTCCGGCCCCCGACCCATTGCGTTTAAAAAAGACTTTTAAAAAAGGAAGGTTGAGGTGAAAAAAGAGTGTTTTTCATTGAACTTGTCAGGGTTGCATTCCGTCCTTTTAAGGTTTTTTCATCCATCAGAAAAAGTGGTTTTTAAAAGCACGAAATTTCAGGTTTGGTTTTTTGCCTTTTAAAAAGGCCCTGAACAGATCTTCTTTTCTTCTCTCTCTCCCCTCTCTCCTCTCCCTCTCTCTCTCTCTCTCTTTCTCTTCCACTTTCCCTCTAGAGAATTTTTTTCTTTATCCCCGTTTTTTCCATTTTTTTCCAAAAAAAATGTCATTGGCCCCCCAATTATTTACTTTTAATGTTTTTCTTTAAAATGTTAAAGTCAAAATTTCGCCCCCCAATTAGAAATAAGCCCCAAAAATTTTAAATAATGAATCAAGAAATTTAAAACCCCAAATTTTTATTCGAATTCGAAGCTGTTACGATTGTCATTGTTTTTTTGTTCTCTGCGTTTACTTTAAAAAAGGGTGGGAGTTCTCTCTCTCTCCTCTCTCTCTCTCCTCTCTTCTCTCTTCTCTTTTCTCTTTTCTCTTTCTCCCCCTTTTTCTCTTTCTTTTTTCATCTAAAATTAATCCCCCCCCCCCCCTTCTCTCTCTCTTTCTTCTCTCTCCTTTTCTCTCTTTTAATATTACTCTTTGTTTGTTTCCATTTTCTCCCCCCCGCCCCCATCTCTCCCCCAAGGTTAAGAAATGCAATTTTCTGAAAAATGGGGCCAATAGATATTATAATTTATCGGTTGTGATTTGAAAGTAAAAATTTGCCTTTTGTTCTTTGGGTTTTTTAATTTGCTTTGATTTTTGGTTATGATTTTATTTACCTTTTTTTGATTTTGGAAAGTCCTAAGCAGAAACTTTTTTGGTAATAGCCCCTTTATGTTTTAAAATGAAAAAGGGTTTTATTAAATTTTTTTTTTAAAAAAAAATTTTGGATTTGTTTATCAATATCCATAAAAGTGTGTCAAAATCCTACTTTTTATGGTT
>NC_088364.1:18097124-18109498 GCF_034508935.2 Berghia stephanieae
CGAGCGAGGCCCGAACCCACCCCCTTTTCCCGACCCGAAAGCGAGTGTCGTACCACAAAAACCCAAAACATAGCGCAGCGGGGGGTTTGGGATGGAGCACACCCTTGTCATATAAAAAAGATGTTCGCGGGTGTACGATCCGATAGTGATGTCTTTTTTCTTCTTTTTAAACTAGCCAATCCTGCTTCTTTGGTTTGTGATTTATTTTTGACGGGGGATATTTTTTTTTTCTGTAAATTTTCCCTTGCCTGTTTGTTCTTGGTTATTTATAATTTAGCTTATGAAAACTTTAGGTTATGTTTTTTGGTTTACATTTTACAAATTTTTGTTAGATTGCTTTTTTTTTTTGTTTAAAGCTTTTCTCCATAAAACCTCAATTGGGTTGATCCCGAAAGGGTTCCTTGTTTTGTATTTTCTTCTTTTTTTTTTTAAAAGCTTTTATAGAAAATTTTTCCTTTGTTTATTACTTTCCATTGGTCTGCGGGTCCACTGAAAAAATCTTTAAATTTTTTTTTTTTTTTTAATTTTTGGCCGGGAAAAAAATTTTTTTTTCCTTGCCCCAATATCGTTTGATTGAGACAAAAACCCTGCCCAACTGCCAAGAAAAACTCGTAGAAATACGATTTTATTTGGCGGGGGGGGGGGGGGGGGGGGGGAGGAGTGGGGCCGGGGGATTCAATTGCAGAATGAAACCGGCATTTTAATGTTTGATTCAATACGGTGTGTTAAAATGAAAGCTTGGTTCCAAAAAGCCATATTCAATCTGCTAAGAGTAAATTTAAATTATTAATCTCCAATGTTTATAACAGTGAGGGGAGGGGGGGGGGTAGTTCAGTTGGTGGAGTACTCGCTTCATACGCAAATTAATTAATCAATTAATTAATAAATAAACATGAGCATTTATATTGCCTATTTCTACGGATTTGCTGTGTTCAATGCGCTTCACAATGTTTCATTTACTTCCCATGCAGGTCACATAGAACCATTTTTCCATTTCAAAAAGTCTGTTAGGGCTAACCCACACCGGAGACTGACTCCGACGACCGGCACTGCCGTCCTCTACCGTCTTCCGGAAAAAGACGTCTGGCACATACAAAATACTTAGAATAAAGAGAAGACCCGTTAGACCTACCCATACAAAGCCCGAAAAAAAAACGACAGAGGACGTAGGGTGCTTAGTATGGGTAGATCTAGCGGCTCTTCTCTTTATTCTTAGTATTTTGTCCGTGCCCGACATCTTTATCCGGAAGACGGCAGTGCTAGGTCGTCGGAGTCAGTCTCCGGTGTGGGTTAGCCCTTAGGCGTCCCTTTTCGGATAAACACACTAACACGACTATACGTCACTACCTGTAGCCAGGCACTCATTCACATCTGAGCCTTTCAGCTTGCTTGTCTCGCCCTTCATATTCAGTATTTCTGTTGGCTTTATATCCCTTGTAAAGCGAGTTGAGTGCAATTAGTGCAGATTCCTTTCTATAAATGCTCATTATTGTATTGCATATGCCGTCCTGGCGGAATAAACAAAGCATTGTTAAACGCTTCCAGCAAGGTGAATCCATAGAAGTGCGCTATATAAAATTACATTGTAAGATGCGTCGCCGAGGTATTCCAGAAAGTAATATAAGTTATCCAATTTTACATTGAACAAGCGTCTGGTGTCAGAACGAATCAACAACGACCTGTGTCCGATTGTGTAACTTTGGGTTACCTCCCTTGCTTAAGAGAGAGAAAAACAAAACAAAACAAACAAAAACAACAACAACAACAACACACACACACACACACACAAACAAACAACATAAAAACAACCAAAAATGAAGCAAAGCGAAAGCCACCGAAGTGGGGCTCGGTCCCGGGACATCTCTATTTACAATGCAATGCAAAACAGTTCACCCTAGATTATATCAATAAAAAAACAAATACCCGAACAATGAACTTAAATTAAATGATTTTCAAATTCCAACCAAATACCACACAACGACCCTCGAATTTAAATTGAATTACGAAACATATTATATCGTCATCATCTTCGCATATTACTACAGTAATGCTTCTCTATATGGATATCATTAACTTATTTCATTTTATTTATTCATTATTTTTTTTAGCTGTCTCCATTTTATATATTGAAGAAAAAAAATTAATTCTGGCCCACCGTCCCAAAAACGATATTATGTATGTATCGACGTTCACTTATTGGCAGGTCTGATAACCCAATTCCTTATGTGCTCATTGTTGTAATGGAAATCACAAAAAAAAAAAAAAAAATGACGCAAAATACGGTCCATTACAACAATGTTAAACTAGGCCCATAAGTGGGTTCGGATGTCAGACCTGCTTTTATGTCGGTCTGGATGAATCGGACCCCCTAAAGAGAATTTAGAATTAAAATAATATGAAATGTCTTTTGAGATGTTGTTTTGGTTTAGTTGTGTTTTGTTGTGGAGGGTGGGGGGGGGGGGGGGGGTTGTTATTATTATTATTATTATTATTATTATTATTATTATTATTATTATTATTATTATTATTATTATTATTATTATTATTACTATTATTATTATTATTATTATTATTATTATTATTATTATTTATTATTTATTATTATTATTATTATTATTTTATTATTATTATATTATTATTATTATCATTGTTATTAATATTGGGAGGTGTGTGGGAGGGGGGGGGGGGGGGGGGGGGATTCAGTGGTGAAAATGTTTTTGATTTATTTTCCATCGGAAGAGATAGAAATTAAGCTCAGTCTTAAATTTGATGCTATATAAATTCAATTCCCATTATAACTCAAACATAAAACCGCTAAGAGACGGCGTGAATTAGTAGCTTGCTATAGGTAGTGACGGAGAGTGTAAGAGTGTTTAATACAAAAAGGACGTCTAGCAGGTGACTGGTACTGTGCGAAATGGAAAAATAGTTCCATATGGCTTTTCTGGGGGAATAAATTATGATTCTGGCTATTTTACTCGATCGATATTTGAAGGACCAGTTTTTTGGTCAAAATGTTTAAAAATGCAGTATTATGGCAGTTTTCAATTTGGAAAACTCAAGAAACGGAAATATATTGTATTGCGAAGCATAAATTTCATTTAAATGTGGTTTCTGTGGACCAACTGTACGTCGTCTCGTCTTGTTACAAAGTCAAACGATGTTGAGCCGGGTCAATGGCAGGATGGTTGACATTTTCAAAATTATGTTCCTTAACAAATTAACTGCCGTATTTATTTAAAATTTTGGCCAGAAGACTCTTCCTTCAAATATCGATCGATTTAAATGACCTCTATCTTGGTAAAAATCTCTCAAACCCGAGACCTCGAGAGGTCTTCCTTAGTCCTAGGTTTGAGAGCTTTTTGCCAAGATGGGGGTCATTTAAATCGATCGATATTTAAAGGACTAGTTTTCTGGCCAATTTTTAAAATACCTGTCTTTCCAGAATATGGCATTTAACTAATTCAATGAACTTCAGGCGTTAGTCAGTGGCGGATTTTGTAGCACTGATAGTATAATACGGTCAGCAATGTGAAATAAAAAGAAAGCATTTTGAATCTCATCGAGCTTGATAAACCGTGGAAATTAGCTAAATAAATGTTTATATAATTTATACTACAATTATTCCTATTAAAGAGAAGAATGAATGGGTCTCCTTTGGTAAAATCTATTGCAGGGAATTTAAGTTCAGAAAGAACAACGGTCAGACTCAAAATAGAGAACAATAATAGTCCTGACGTCACATCTTCCTTGCTTCCGAGTCAAACTCCTTTTCATGTCTCGTTATACACGTTATGAGTTACTGTAGGTCAGGGACTCATTGTGAATCGCTTTGGGTGTCCATCGCAGAGCCTCCTTACTGATTCTGGTTTTGATCTCCTCGTTGCAGTCATCATCTGTTGAGCACGATGAAACTACAGAAATGCGCTACCCACATGCTCGCATTATTTGAAAACTAACATAGCCATCATCTGTTGAGCACGATGAAACTACAGAAATGCGCTACCCACATGCTCGCATTATTTGAAAACTATCTTATTAATGTTCAGGTGTACAGGAGTTATTTCTGCTTTTAAGGGTTTTACGGCGCTTGCAACGTATTTAAGTTATATCAGCGCCAGCAGTTATTTCTAATTATATTCATATTTATAATTTCATTTTTACTCTCTTTAAATCTTGTCTATGGTTATTTCAGAAAGGTGTCCGAATCCACAGACGTCACCCTTTCCAAAACATCCTTCCATTCCTGACAACGCGGCAGAGAACATACAAATGGGCAATGAATCACTACCACAGCCCGCCTACGGCAACATCCAAGGAGTTATTAAAAACGGTAGTCCAAAGTTACGTGATGTGATGGCTTCTTCTTCATCCCCTAAAATACACATCTCTTCGTCGTCACCCAACAGAGCTAAAATCGAGTTCCGACGGACTTCGCCCCCCGTGCATTGGCCGGGAGTAGACGACGAGTCCGACAGAGAGTATGGTCGAGAATCATCCAGACTTCTTCGAGAAGACGCTGGCAGAGGCAAAACTTCCTCTAAAGAGACCAACAATCCGTATGAAAACGATGTAAACACGAACTTTCATCCAAACAATAACGATGTGGAGAGGAATGGGAACAATGGAAGTAATAAGAACTTGAAACCCTCAAATGTTTTGTGTCCAAATAAATTTGTTCATGAAAACTTGACTTATGTCTGATGGAATAATGACATTGTGAAGAACGTACCCCCCCCCCCTTCCCTAAGGTGATCAAGTTATGATATATTTGTAAATAATAATTCCACTTTCAAAACTGGTCGTGAAAATGAGAATTCTACCAAAATGATTTCGTCGAGAATGAATATTACAGCTTTTTTACGGAATAACACAGGTCAAGGAAATTTCGGGCTCAAACCCTTAAGCCTTCCTCAATTAATGATAAAACCAATATAAAATACGATATCGGAAGATTACATTTTTACAACCCGCGACTTCTAGAAGCTTAGTATCAACTTCAAATATCGATCAAAATAACCCACAAATTGTCAAAAAGTCTCAAACTTGACACTTGACAATTCAATAAAGTTTGAGATTTGAGAATTCTTGACATGTAGGGGTTCATCTTAATCAATCGATATTTGAAGTAAAACATTTCTGGCCAATACGAAAATTTTAAAATGCCTAAGGCAGAGTATGGTACTCTCTATCATCTCATGTCTGTGTCAAATTATTTTCACTGTAATAGCGGAAAGAAGATAACTTTTTAACCAGTGAACTGCCATACTCTGGAAAAAAAAACACGTATTTATAAATTTGGCCAGAAAATTCGTCCTTCAAAACACGATCGATTTAAATGACCATCATCTTGACAAAATCTCTAAAACTTGGGACCTTGCGAGATGATGATCAGCTAAATAGATCGATATATGAAGGACGAGTTTTATGGCTAAATTTTTAAATACGTGTTCTTCAAGAGTACGGCAGCTAACGAGTTTATTTGAATATTTGAGAACAATTCGTTTAATTTGTACCATAATATTGTATTATGCGAATTGACACCGGGGTCAAATTTGCCCCAAGTGAATAATATAAAATTTATAAATAATTTGGTGAAGACTCGACAATGTACATTTTCTTCTTTTCTTTTTTTATCTTTGCCTTAAAGTACAAATTGTTTTATAGAAATCGATTATCAATATGAAGTCTGGCATCGTAAAAAATAAAAAGGGCGGGAGAGGGGGGGGGGGGGGGGGAGGGGTAAAAGGAAAACATGAAATAGAAAGGTTTCCAAACGACACAATGCAAAAGTGTGTTTTGTTTAATACCTGAGCATATCTATTTACGTCTTTTAGTTAACCTGATCTACCGTCTCTAAACGGCCAGGGGTTGGGCCCTTAGCCTCTTTTGGTGGTCACTATTGCTGTCTATTCCCCCGCCCCCCCCCCCCCCCCCCCCCTTCCCGTTTTCCGTGTTGCTCTCCTCTTTGTTGAGGTTGCCCGTTTATTTTTATGTTTGTTTGTTTGTTGTTGTTTTTTTTTTTGTTTGTTGATTTTTGTTGTTGTTCTTTTTTTTTTTTTTTTTTTTTTTTGGGGGGGGGGGGGGGGGTGTCCTGATAGGAATCCTTAGCTTAGATGAAGACAATTCATTGTGTTGTTCCTCTTTTTGAGGGGGATATTTTTTCCTCTGAAAACCATCTCTCTCCTATGTACTATATTATTAGTTATTTCGTTTACATTAAATTGCACTCTGTAAACAAAGTCGTGTATCCTTCATAACGAGATCCTTTGCTCATGCCCGGTTGGAACCTTAACCTTAAGATAATGTAAAATATGCACATTGATATATTGCTCATAGACACTTCTGTTTCCTATTTGAATCAGTCCATTTTTTTTTTTTTTTGCTTTTTCTTCGGTGCTTCCTCCCATGTTCTTCCTTTCTAGTGGCTCAGAAATTATCTATATATTATGTGTAGTTGCAAGCGCCTTGAAAACCCCTAAAAACAAACAGAACATGTGTCGAAGAGGTTCAAATACTAAAATTGACTTTATAGTCAAAAGTATGAACCTTGGATTAATTTTATGATCACAGAAAGCTGAACGTTCTGAACTATTTTATCTTTAGAATAATTTTTGTTTGACATCATGTTCTCCAAACCATTTTATAGGTTTGAGGCTTCGGGTCACATTCATACTAACCTTGGCGATTTGAAAATTCTTGGAAATGAAGGAAGTTAATTGATAATATGTCCTACGGCCTAAATCCAGACGAAAATTGAATTTAAAGTCAAATTATCAAATTAAGATTTATCTTCTATTTGAGCAGTTTAAGAGAGACTACATTAATAATTTACAATGAAAGCGTTTTAAAGCAGCTACTAAAATATCAAGATTTAAAACAAATCTAATTTTTCATCACATGGTTCAATTCGACATAATACCGTTTTTTTGTTGGTGGGTCACATAATATTATGATCCAGAGAATGGGCTGCCAATGCTCTCGTTTAAATTGAATATGGCCGTTAATCTCAGACAATGGGTTTAGTGAAAATGAGACTAATTTTTATTCACAAACGACAAGGTGAAAATGGAAAACAGCGATATAAACAATGACGTCTCGTTTGCAAACCCTTCATCAGCACAACATTCAAGTTGTTTTTACCATATTTTTGTCTATTATTCTGCTGAGGAAGGGTTTGGAAAAAGAGACGTCCTTTCTTGTATATTATATTATTTCGAATCCTTTCCATTTTCAACTTGTCGTAAATGTTTTTACGATCCCAGACTTCAGGCAGCCACTTCACACTTTTTAACTTATTCTCTACAATTTTTTTTTGGAAAGCATCGCATATGAAGATGCCATTTTCCAAACATGATTTGACAACTGCTTGACTTATTTGCCTCCGTGCTCTGACAAAACACATTTTTTGATTATGGAAAAATAACCGAAAATATCTTCTTCTTCTTCCTTCTTGTCTTCCAAACGGCCCCTATTGATTTTTTTTTTTATTTTATTTTGCTTGTTTACTTAATCCCCTCTGGTGTTTCATCAACACATAAAGTCCGAGAGTAAGGAGCGCCAGTAACTTCTGTCATTCGTCAGTTTCGAATACCCCCCCCCCTCCCCCTCCCAGGTCCAACCAAAGGATTTCATTTCTTTTTCTATCGATCTTCTACATGTTTCGAATGACCTTCCCTTGTTGCGATTTCCCTGCGGTGTCCATCTCTGCGATGTTTTCAGGATTTCTCCATCCTTCAACCGCCAAATATGGCGAATTCATCTCCATCTTCTTAATTTGACAATTTCAGAAATGAAGTTCATTTCAACTTTTTGTAATATATCTTTAGTGTTTATTTTGTTTGGCCAAAAAATTAGGAAGATTTTTTCGTGGATATTTGTTTTGGAAACTATCTATTTTTCAGCAAATGGTTTTTTGTTGTTGTTGATTACAAAGATTCAACTCCGTATAATAGAACTGACAACACCATTGCTCTTGAATTTGCTTTGCTTTATTTTTGTTTTTGCATTCCAAAGATTGTTTAGGTTAGAAAAGGTTTACAGGCTCTTTTAGCATTTTATGTGTATCTCCTCAACTGAGTTCCCATCTTCAAAACATTTTAACTAGCTCCAATATAGGAAAACCTATAGAATGTTCACTACTAGGACTAAAATGCTTATGTGCGCCACCGTGCTATCGAATTTTTGTACAACTGTTGCTTCAATCATTGTTAGTGATGATTTAATCCAAATTGCATAGCAGATGGAAAAAAAAGAATTGTTCCTTTGTTTTAAGATTGGTAATTTGAACTTTTCAGAGGGAACCATTGTCTGTAATTCCGTTCTATAAATAATATGGTTTAGCCTGAGCCACGTTGAATCTATCTCCAATGAATTATTTCTGATAGTTTTGATACGAGTTTGTGGATTTAACTTTCTTGTTTGTCACTGCTGGGATGACCATGGCAGATTAGGCTGATCCTTTACTTGAAAGCAGTCTCAGGTTTAATACTTTTTAAAATCAACAGCAGAGGCTTTGAATTGTAAATCTTGAATTGCTTGACCATCTCATTTTCTTCCTTTTGATTGTAAATGTTGCTGATCGAAGTTCGAAGAAATAAATAACGATGTGAAATTGAATGCAAGCTCCAATTCAACCACGAAAACAGATAAAATAGACGTTTCGGGTTTCCCCTCCATCAACAAAACAGGATAAATGAAACACCACAGATGAATGAGATAATGTGGCAGTGGCGCTGCTTGATTCATCAATGAGCTTGCATTCAATTTCACAATGTTGTTATTTATTCCTTTTTATTGGCGCTGAAATGACTTACCCTAATTGTGTAGCAAGCGACGTAAACCCCTAAAAAACAAATTAATAAACAATCAGTTGATAACTGAAATAAAGTTTTGGGCCAAATTTTCTTCAAAATTGTTTTGTCATAGTATGGCAGAATAGGCCATTCGCATAGATCACGGCGTGTGTGTTTGTATGAGTGTTTTCGCGTTTGTGTGTGAGTTTGTGAGTTGAAGACTTTGCACATATCTTATCCTTTTATCAACTGTTTAAACAAGTTTTTGCTGTTGTTAATCAAGCAGAGGCCTCTTACTTTAAAAGTGTTAATTTATGTGTTTATAATTCGTAACTATGATAACATTAATTTAAGTATATATTAATATTATTATTATTGAATTGTTCATCTTATTTATCTTAAAAACATAAAATAAAAACTGTATTCCTTTTATTGATGCTCATAAGTATTACCATCATCGTCATCGTCATCATCATCATTATGATGACGATGATGACAATGACGATGACGACAATGATGATGATGATGATGACGAAGACGAGGACGATGACCATGATGATGATACGATTATTATTCATTTATCTTTCTCTATTAAATCTCAAATTTCTCCATACAAGTTTACTCGAAATGGCACTAGAAATATGCCGTTCTCGTAAAGTAAAAAAAAAAAACAACACTTTTTTTTCAAAACTTTGGCCTGAAAACTCGTCCAAATATCGATTGATTTTTTTTTAAATCCCAAGTTTGAGAATTTTTGACAAGCTGCGGTTCATTTTAATCGATCGATATTTGAAGGACGAGTTTTCTGGTCAAAATTTTGAAAATACGTTCTTTATTTTTTTCCTTTCATAGTGCAGTGTATAACAGAATACATGTTGATTATCATAGCGATCTGAAGTATTTGCGTATTCTGACAAAACAATTTTATCTCGATTTTACCCAGAACACTTGCTGTCAAATATCGTTGAATTAACCAGTGAATTCACTGTCGTCCTCTGTAAAGACGAGTACAAAAAAATTTGTCCAGAAAAACTGTCCTTCAAATATTGATCCATTTTAATAACCCCCATGTTGGCAAAAACTCTCAAACCTGGTACCTTGCGAGTCACGGGTTTGAGAGTTTCTGCCAAGATGAGGGTCATTTAAATCGATCGATATTTGAAAAACGAGTTTTTCTGGCCAAATTTTTATATGGATACGCGTCTTTCCAGAGCACAACAATTAAGTTTGGTTAAAATGACTCTCTTCTGGCCAAAAACTCTCCGTTTTGAGAAATTATTTTTGGCGGGTCATTTTATTCTCATGAATCCGAGAGAATTCAATCTTAAGACCATTGGTTACATGTTTATTACAAACAATAGTGCTGCCGTACCTTGATAAAACACATGTTTGGTTATTTTTTTAAAAATTGACTACGAAAACTTTTACTTCAATAACTATTGATCGAGTTTAAAATGACATTGAATTTGACATTTTCCCATTTGACGGCTGGGTAGGGTCTTTCGACATCCCATGGTGGGCAGAAGGTCACTTCCTGTGTCTTCTATCCCTCATATCTGTTTTCCTTTTCCATGTTGCTCTCTGTCTTCGTTCTAGATTGAGATTTCTCAGGATTTTTTTCCTGGTCCTGTCGGGGTCCTCAGCTGGAAGGGAGACAGTCAAATTTGTAGCACCTTTTTTTGAGAGATTATTTCTTTCCCCTTGTAAGTTGCCTCTCTATTACTCATAAGTTCTATTTTACAATTATTAGTGTTGAATACTGTACCTTTTTTTTTTTTGAGAGATGATTTCTTTCCCCTTGTAAGTTGCCTCTCTATTACTCATAAGTTCTATTTTACAATTATTAGTGTTGAATACTGTATATTGTATATTGTGCATTGCAAACATTTGACTGTGTCCTTCATAGCGGGGTCTGTTGCTTGCAGCCTGGATGGGACTTAGATAAGGTCAAAATTAACATATTGATGGGCTGCTCGTTGAATCTTGTGTTCCTTAATCATAATCGATCCAGTTCCCTTTGTCTTCTTTTTTTTCTTTGGTGCTTTTAACTTCAGACCTACAACTCTCCTCTATCATCTTCCTTTTTACTGACGTTGAAATGACTTAATAGTGAAACAACTGGGTGGGGTTCCCAACCTCCCATAGTGGGCAGGGAGGGGAGGTACTTAGTATGTCTTCTATCCCCCTGTTTTCCAATAGCTTTATGTCTTTGACTTGGAATGAGATTACTTGGAGTTGTGCTGACCCTGGCCAGAGTCCTTGGTTTGGAGGGAAACAGTCGAATGTATAGTTATAGTTATAGGAGATGATTTTTTTCCCTTGTAAATCATCTCTCTGTTATGTACTGTATTTTTTTTTTTTTGTTAAACATATGATTTGTAAACATTTGAGTGTATCCCTCTTAGTGGAATCTTGTACTGGTGTTTGGGTGAGAGTTTTAGGTGATCTCAACCTAAGTATACTGATAGTTGAAATCTACATCTGTTCCCTATTTGAACCAATTCCCCTTTGTCTTACCTTTTCCTCGCGTCCTTTTAATTTTGTACATCTAGAATGTTTTTACTATCCAATTTTCTACCTTTTTACTGGCGCTGATATGACCTAAATGTGTTGCAGATGCCGTAAAACCCTTAAAAACAAAAACAAAATAGTGAAACAAGCGTCGTAAAACCCCTTTAATCAAACAAAACGTCTCCTACTTAAGATTTTAAAACAATTTTAGACTTGACCTATTGATTTATTGCCGTTCACGTCCTAACAAATTGAATGGGACGCCATGGCAGCTCTTCTAATCTTATTGACGAATTCCCTTTTGTTCTCGATTGTCTAAGGGGGTCTATAGGTCCGCAATATATTTTTCAGACCTTCACCCTTGAGTGCTCTTGGGACGCTTGAGATCTCTATTTATTATTCTCTGTGAATACAATTTTTGTTGTTGGTTGGCTATATATATATATATATATATATATATATATATATATATATATATATATATATATATATATATATATATATAAATATATATATATATATATATATATATATATATATATATATATATATATATATATATACATATATAGGTAAATTATAAAAACAAAAACCATGAAATAATTGTGCTCAACTGTTTGGTAAAAGGAGCTGTTTATAAATTATTTCAAGTTTAATTATACGGCCGTTGTTTTTAAAAACACAGTACATATACTGTCAACCAATGGTAACCATTTAGCACATACTGTGTTCTTTAATAAAACGGAGGTATAATCAACGTGTACAATATTGTTTCGAGCATTCGCTCTCTCAGGAAGAGACCAGTATAAATCTTTGAAACAATATTGCAGAAGTGTTGATCATAATTAAACTTGAAATATTATTTATGTGACCCATCGTCTCAAAACGGTATTATGTCGGAACGAATCATTTGTGTAAAAGTCGAATTTAATGTTAAACTGGTCAAAAATATAAATTGTTGGCATTAGCACCCTAAAATATGGTTGCCATTCTCCTCAATAAATCATATAAACTCAACACAAGTCTGATATTTCTGGCTATAAATTCAATTTTCAACATTTATTCAAC
>NC_088364.1:18109598-18112098 GCF_034508935.2 Berghia stephanieae
AGGGGTCAGTGTGCATATATGCACACGTCGCCTGTGTCAATTCTGCCGAACTCTGACTAAACATTGTGTCGTCTTTTTTTATTTTTTTCCATTTTGGCCTGGAAACTTTAAATTCAGAAACCACAATGTTAATCAATCAGTTAAAATGACCATCAACCTGTTATAAAATCGCAAACCTCAAATTGCAAAGCATTATCTATAAGTTTTCTATAAAAACAAAACAAATCTAATAATAAAACTGTGTTCACCATAGAGGTGAATTTTTAATTCAGAAAAGTGAGTGGAGCAGGCACTTATGTTGATAACAACAAGAGATTGAAGTGGTAGGAAAGTGCCAGAAGACAATAGGGAAATAAACAATTTTCGAGGGGGGTGATGGGGGTTTTTTTTAAACCCGCGACCTTACTGAATTTTTAAAAAATTATCTATTGTCTTCTGGCACTTTCCTACTCACTTCATCTCTTGTTGTTCACCAGAGAGTGGCAACGATGTTGAAATGGGGGTAGAGATGAAAGCTTGGATCTTTTTGACAGTTTGAGAGTCATTTTAATGGATGACTATTTTTTAAAACGTTTTCTGGCGTCATTGAAATATAAAAAAAAAAGTTTTGCAAGAGTACCACAGCAAAGCAATGTTTAATGAAGGGAGAGAGGGAGTTGGTGCTAGGGGTTCAGTTTTAGTTCGGAGTCTTTGCCACGGCTTGAGGGTAGTTTTAATGGATCGATAAATATTATAGTTTGAATGAAAAGTTTTGTTTATTTATTCATCTTTTTGTTTGTTTGTTGTTATTTATTTATTTTTATTTGGGGGGGGGGGGGGGGGGGGGGGGGGGGGGGGGGGGGGGGGGGGGGGGGGTGGGGGGGTTTTTTATGGTGCCACATCATTGTTGGATTTGGAGGGTGGGGTTGATCATAATAGGTGCCAAGATGCTAAACCGGATATTGTTATTTGTCACGCACGCCATGTCATTGATTCCGGATATCCCCCAAATAATAACAGGTCAATTTCCATAGTGTGTAATTGACTGATCCGTTCAATATTATATTCTACGACACTGCAATGGCAATTCAGAGTCTAGTAAAAGGAAGAAAATAACGGAAGAGGACAGTTGACAGATATGAGGTGCACTAGAGAGGGCTGTACATATAGGTAATTTTCATGACATTCGACAAAAAAATAAAAATAAAAAAACACCCCAAAAAAACGACATTGGTATCACGTGATTTTGGGAGGGGAAAAAATACCTAGAAGGCTTTTTCGTTTCCATGTTTCGCTGGGTTGAATAATGAATAATAAACCAAAAAGTGAGGAGCTGCAGTAGCAGTAGTAATAGCATTTCAAAGTGTAGAAAAAGTGTGGATAGAAAAGTATCAACTTTGCCCACATTTTCCCTAAGATGAGTGAAACTATTTCTGTTATTCTTTCCGTAGATCCTTGTCTTGTTGCTATGCTATCTACGAACATGTTGCTATATTATATTTTCCCCCCTTCTTCTAAAATATGATTTAATCATCGTTGATTCCATAAAACTTGCTGAAAACTGGAAACTTAAATCAAATTAATGAATGTGAACATTTATAAGCGCATTTCCACGGATTTACCACGCTCAATGTGCTTAGCTCACCGTGTTTCAGTTATTCCTGCAGGCAATATGGAACCTTATTTCCATTCAATACAGTACCAGTCGCCTGATTGACATCATCTTTGTACTAGCACTTACAACACCCCCTCTAACTATAACCAGGTACTCATCTACATCTGAGTCGACGGGAGTCAACGGAGTTAATGTGTTCACCGCCTTACACCCCCCCCCCCCACACACACACACAAAACAACAACGTCGGGACCAGAATTTTCCACGATCATTGTCGCCCCTGGTCACCATCGAGAATACAAGTCTGTGCTGGCCACTGACCACGCTTAACACCACTTGACTTTTGTAAGCAGACGAGACGAGACGAGACACCATCGTGGGTACTGCTGGGCCATCGAGCTACATCGAGGACGTTGAAACCTTATTTAATCATGTGCATTGCAAAGTTTTAGACCTTGAATCTAATTCTAGCGACAAATCCTTTTCCCCATGAAAACCACCACCGTCACCATCATCAATATCTATTATTTTAAATATAAATAATAATTTACATTTCAAGTAGAAAGTAGGCAAGCGAGGTAAATATTGAAGACATTAAAAAAAAAACAACCAGACGTGAGTGGTCGTCTTAACATTATTATAAACAAGAGCTTTCAGACCAAGATGAAGGTAAAACGTTTAATTTTCCTGGAAAGGCAAAACTGGCAAAACGGGTCCAGATCCATCGCATTCTAAAGGACCCGTGACCCTCTATATACATAGGCGCCTGGATAGATCAATAATCTCGTTCTCGTCTTGCCGTGGATACTGACATCTGGATTGAAAATGTCAATCGAACAAACTACCCCCCCCCCCCAACCCACAATCTCTCTCTCTCTCTCTCTCTCTCTCTCTCTCTCTCTCTCT
>NC_088364.1:18117098-18122098 GCF_034508935.2 Berghia stephanieae
TGACATAATTTCATTCTTTTATTTCTTCTGTGCGGCTATGTGGTCTTGTGGTATGACACTAGCTTTCGGATCGGAAGGTCCTGGGCATGGGTGCCAGCTGGAAGAAGTGCTGAAACCTGAAACTAAAATCTCGACATTTTGCCTAACCTGAAAATGTTCCTACTGAAAATGCGGCCTAAACTTTAGTCTTATTCTATTTCATCATCGTTTTTATACCATTATTAAATTATTACAAAGAGAGTTCCGGTTTCAAGAATATACCTCCATACACTGAAAAGGTGGCTGAATCACATTTTCAAATTTTTAGCAATGCTATTAGTAGGTTATTTTACTCAAAATACTGAAACCGGAGGTATTTGACTTCTAGATATCGCGAAACCGGAATTCCGGCATGAACCGGAAAACTGGCATCCATGGTCCTGGGTTTGAGCCTCGCTCGGCGCATAGTTGAGTCCTTTGAAAAGAATCTTTACTCACATTCTCTCACGATACTCAGGTGTAAAATGAGTACCTGGCCATTTACAGCGTTGTCTGTCGACACCTGTCTGGGGATAATGAAAATTCGTTATCCCCAGACACATATTTGAAACTCCGTTCTTTTAAACAATTATCCACATTCCAGAATATGGAATGTTTCCGAATGCACATAGAAATAAGGAAAGTTAATAAAATATCTATAAAAACAAAAAATTAACCAACATTATATCAATTGTTACTACATATACACAATATGCGTTGACTTCGAAGTGGGTGTCATGGCCGAATGGTTTAGTCGTCTGCCCTGGAAGTTTTACCAGAATCGACGTTGTGGGTTCGAATCCTGGTTCCGCCACTTTTTAAAAAAAAATTTTAAATTCCGTCTTCTTTTTACAGAACATTGCAAGGGATAAATGTCCCATCCACCCTCCCCCCACCTTTTTTTTTTTTTTGGACGAGTCTATTCTTTTCTCCTTTTTGTTTGACCTTTTGTTCCGTTTCTGAGCATGAATTTCTTAAAATTGTTTTTATTTTTTTTTAATTAATGTTTGTTTTTTTCTCCTCTATCTGACCATTTGGTCGCTCTCTGAATATATTTCTGTTTGTTTGCTTTTAATTATTTATCCTTTTTTAGACACTTTTTGAGATCGGAGTGGGGACGAATATGACAATTTGCTGGAAACTAGAAAGGAACTAAGAGAGAGAGAGAGAGAGAGAGAGAGAGAGAGAGAGAGAGAGAGAGAGAGAGGGGAGAGAGTTAAAAAAAAAAGAGGTGGGGGGAGGATGGATGGGACATTTATCCCTTGCAACGTTCTGTAAAAAGAAGACGGACTGTAAAAAAAAAAAAAAATAAATAAATAAATAAAAAAAGTGGCGGAACCAGGATTTGAACACGCAACATCGATTCTGGTAAAACTTCCAGGGTAGACGACAAAACCATTTGGCCGTGACACCCACTTCGGAGTCGACGCATATTGTGTATATGTAAGTAAAAACTGATTTAATGTTGGTTAATTTTATGTTTTTATATTTATAGATATTTTATTAACTTTCCTTATTTCTATGTTGCATTTAGAAACATTCCATATTCTGGACTGTGGATAATTGTTTAAAAGAGCGGAGTTTCAAATATCTGTCTGGGAATAACGAAATTTGGTTATCCCCAGACAGGTGTCTGGGGATAACGAATTTTCATTATCCCCAGACAGGTGTCTGGGGATAATGACAGCCTTTACTTTTACACTTACACTTACACACACGTCGCTCAAGCCCAAACTGAAGGAGATGAGTGATGATGAGTAGGGTAGAGTGACAGTAGGCGCCGAGAGTGAGAGATATATCTACATTTAGTAGACAAATGCAAGGTCAACCCAGTGCCAAATTTGGCGTAGTAAGAGTTGAGTAAGACACTGTGATTATCCCCAGACACCTGTCTGGGGATAATGAAAATTCATTATCCCCAGACATATATTTGAAACTCCGCTCCTTTAAACAATTATCCACATTCCAGCATATGGAATGTCTCCAAATTGCGCAGAGAAATAAGGAGAGTTAATAAAATATCTATAAAAACATAAAATTAACCAACATTAAATCAGTTGTTACTACATATACACAATATGCGTCGACTTTGAAGTGGTTTTAAAATACCGTCTTCTTTTCTTTTCTTTTTTTGTGCGAGTCTATTCTTTTCTCCTTCTTGTTTGACCTTTTGTTCTGTTTCTGAGCATGAATTTCTTAAAATTGTTTATATTTTTTTAAAAATTATTGTTTGTTATTTTCTCCTCTATCTGACCATTTGGTCAATCTCTGAATATTTCTGTTTGTTCGCTTTTTAATAATTTATTCTTTTTAGACAATTTTTGAGATCGGAGTGGGGACGAATATGACAATTTGCTAGAAACTAGAAAGGAACTAAGAGAGAGAGAGAGAGAGAGAGTTAAAAAAAAAAGAGGTGGGGGGGATGGATGGGACATTTATCCCTGCAACGTTCTGTAAAAAGAAGACGGAATGTAAAAAAAAAAAAAAAAAGTGGCGGAACCAGGATTCGAACCCGCAACGTCGATTCGGGTAAAACTTCCAAGGCAGACAACTAAACCCTTCGGCCATGACACCAACTTCGAAGACGCATATTGTGTATATGTAGTAACAACTGATTTAATGTTGGTTAATTTTATGTTTTTATAGATAATTTATTAACTTTCCTTATTTGGAAACATTCCAATTCCATATTCTGGACTGTGGATAATTGTTTAAAAGAGCGGAGTTTCAAATATCAGTCTGGGAATAACGAAATTTGGTTATCCCCAGACACCTGTCTGGGGATAACCAATTTTCGTTATCCCCAGACAGGTCTCTGGGGATAATGACAGCCAAAGTAAGATTCAAGATGCAAATGAAAATGGAACCTGGATAACAAATCAAATTCAATTAAAGTTAGTTGTTATATATGATTTGTTATCCAGGTTCCATTTGCATCTTACGCCAAAGCAATTTTACTGGATTGACCTTGCATTTGTCTAAATGTAGATAGATATCTCTCTAGGTGCCTATACTATACAAGATTCTAGACCATAGCAAGTTCGCCAGTTCTCTGCGACAGTGAAGCTGAGCCAAAGGAAATTTTGTTTACTTACCAAGTAAAGGAGTGCATAAATAAACAGCAATAACTTGTTGCAGCTAAAAGCATTCAGTGCACACAAGGGATGAAGAGTATGTTTTCGCCTTGGTGGGGATTCGGGCAACATTTTTTGCATTCCATCAAATCCTGCCATAATGAATCATAAACACAATCAACAAAACTCAATGATGAACACAACAATGGCCTTCCTTTCAGTTGATGCCTGAAATCTTGAACGGCGGCGCAGCGGCACTTGGCAGTACACATTGAACGGGCGGCACGGGCGGACTGCGGACTACCAACCCCCAAACACAGCACGCACCCCGCTTACTCACCCTCTTTGTCGCGGGCCGAACGAAGATAAGCACCAGATTGTAATATGAATAGAAAATAATATGATTTTAAAAACCATTCTTTCTTTTTCTTCAAACGTTTGTCTTTAATGCTCTTGTTGCTGATTGTGCTTTTGTTATACCCTATTTTCTGCTTTTACGGAAGATATTATTTAGTGTGTTTGTTATCAGTATGTTTAATAACCCGTCTGATTTAAAATGGCATAATTACTAAAAATATTCTCTTGTCTCGGCCAAGTGATAGCTCGCCCTGTGAGTGGTTGAAGTAGGATGGGTAAACAGCTAAGGGACAGTGAGTAGTGAGATGTAGTGTGTCAGCGATGTCAAAGAGCAGTTGACGATTCGGTTCCAGACTTACTCTAAAAACACACTTCACGCGTGCCTAAATTTCACACCCCCCCCCCCCCCCCCCCCCCCCCCCCCCTCCCTCTTCGAAATAAAAGCCTGACTTCTATTGTCTAGTTGCATTGAATCGACCTTTTGCCTCCCCTGCGGTTATACTCGGCCTCTCGAAAAATATTTCGTAGTCAGACATGAGCACGATAGCAATGATTGTAAGAACTTTTAAATCATGTAAAATAATAAAAAAAAAAAGATGTTTAATATGTTATACTCGAATTTTCCATTGTTGTAGGTCTGTCATCATATCCACCAGTAAGTAGCCAACTTGCTTAACAACCAAGCCAGTTGGCCTTCGAGTTCGTGAACTACTGTGTCACTAAGTCACGATGTGACGCATAAAATTACACAAGTAGGTACATTGTGCGACGCCATGCCTTTTTAATTAATTATTTCAAAAATAGTGAATGGTGCTCACAATTTAGGATAATTGGCATGTACGTATTTAAGATCGGTGATGCTGTATTGGTGTTACCGCCTGGAAAATAATCTGCCGGTCTGCCGGTCAGATGAAACGTACCAAACACAAACTTATTTGTAACCTTAAATGACTGATATATCTTAGCGAACGATAATCACCTAACTGGCATCCAAAATCAATAACAAAGTGCTTGAGTGACGCCATCTTGACTCGTTCTCTTTGAATGAAGTTTTCTTCTTTCTTTTTTTTTTAATTAAAAAAAAAAATAGACAACAACACAACAATCAACAACGATTTTTGGGCACTTTTAACAGGGTGACAGAAGCATCTTTGATTCAATAAAACATATTATCGAAAATGAAAATTTGGTGCGAGGGCACATAGATTTTCACCGTCTTAAAAAACTTATTTTATCTCCCCGAAGATTGCCCAAAGTAAAAGGCATGAAACAGACCTGTAGTAAGTAGTCAATACTAATACAAATACCGTTTTAATACTAAAGTCGAGCCCGTGGTTTTTATCTTACACCTTTTACACACACACACACACACACACACACACACACACACATACACACACACTGTCTGTGTGGGTGTGGTTTTTTTTAAAAGATTAATTAATCGATTGAATTTTTTAATTTTTAAATATTTTTTTTTGGGGGGGGGGGGGGGGGTTCTCTTCAGAATACAGCCGTGTATCTGGTCTGTTGGCATATATTGCGGTTTGTAAC
>NC_088364.1:18127098-18164598 GCF_034508935.2 Berghia stephanieae
CCTTCTGCCCACCATGGGATGTCGAAAGACCCTACCCAGCCGTCAAATGGGAAAATGTCAAATTCAATGTCATTTTAAACTCGATCAATAGTTATTGAAGTAAAAGTTTTCTTAGTCAATTTTTTAAAAAATAACCAAACATGTGTTTTATCAAGGTACGGCAGCACTATTGTTTGTAATAAACATGTAACCAATGGTCTTAAGATTGAATTCTCTCGGATTCATGAGAATAAAATGACCCACCAAAAATAATTTCTCAAAACGGAGAGTTTTTGGCCAGTAGAGAGTCATTTTAACCAAACTTAATTGTTGTGCTCTGGAAAGACGCGTATCTATATAAAAATTTGGCCAGAAAAACTCGTTTTTCAAATATCGGTCGATTTAAATGACCCTCATCTTGGCAGAAACTCTCAAACCCGTGACCTCGCAAAGTACCAGGTTTGAGAGTTTTTTTTTCCAACATGGGGGTAATTTAAATGGATCAATATTTGAAGGACAGTTTTTCTGGAAAAAAATTTTTGTACTCGTCTTTACAGAGGACGACAGTTCACTGGTTAATTCAACGATAGTTGACAGCAAGTGTTCTGGGTAAAATCGAGATAAAAATGTTTTGTCAGAATACGCAGATACTTCAGATCGCTATGATAATCAACATGTATTCTGTTATACACTGCACTATGAAAGGAAAAAAAATAAAGAACATATTTTCAAAATTTTGGCCAGATAACTCGTCCTTCAAATATCGATCGATTAAAATGAACCGCAGCTTGTTAAAAATTCTCAAACTTGGGATTTAAAAAAAAATCAATCGATATTTGGACGAGTTTTCAGACCAAAGTTTTGAAAAAAAAATATTTTTTTTTACTTTAAGAGAAAGGCATATTTCTAGTGCCATTTCGAGTAAACTTGTATGGAGAAATTTGAGATTTAATAGAGAAAGTTAAATGAATAATAATCGTATCATCATCATGGTCATCGTCCTCGTCTTCGTCATCATCATCATCATTGTCGTCATCGTCATCGTCATCATCGTCATCATAATGATGATGATGACGATGACGATGATGGTAATACTTATGAGCATCAATAAAAGGACTACAGTTTTTATTTTATGTTTTTAAGATAAATAAGATGAACAATTCAATAATAATAATATTAATATATACATAAATTAATGTTATCATAGTTACGTATTATAAACAAATAAATTAACACTTTTAAAGTAAGAGGCCTCTGCTTTAGTAACAACAGCAAAAACTTGTTTAAACAGTTGATAAAAGGATAAGATATGTGCAAAGTCTTCAACTCACAAACTCACACACAAACGCGAAAACACTCATACAAACACACACGCCGTGATCTATGCGAATGGGCTATTCTGCCATACTATGACAAAACAATTTTGCAGAAAATTTGGCCCAAAACTTTATTTCAGTTATCAACTGATTGTTTATTAATTTGTTTTTTAGGGGTTTACGTCGCTTGCTACACAATTAGGGTAAGTCATTTCAGCGCCAATAAAAAGGAATAAATAACAACATTGTGAAATTGAATGCAAGCTCATTGATGAATCAAGCAGCGCCACTGCCACATTATCTCATTCATATGTGGTGTTTCATTTATCCTGTTTTGTTGATGGAGGGGAAACCCGAAACGTCTATTTTATCTGTTTTCGTGGTTGAATTGGAGCTTGCATTCAATTTCACATCGTTATTTATTTCTTCGAACTTCGAGCAGCAACATTTACAATAAAAAGGAAGAAAATGAGATGGTCAAGCAATTCAAGATTTACAATTCAAAGCCTCTGCTGTTGATTTTAAAAAGTATTAAACCTGAGATTGCTTTCAGGTAAAGGATCAGCCTAATCTGCCATGGTCATCCCAGCAGTGGCAAACAAGAAAGTTAAATCCACAAACTCGTATCAAAACTATCGGAAATAATTCATTGGAGATAGATTCAACGTGGCTCAGGCTAAACCATATTATTTATCGAACGGAATTACAGACAATGGTTCCCTCTGAAAAGTTCAAATTACCCATCTTAAAATAAAGGAACAATTCTTTTTTTTTCCACCCGCTATGCAATTTGGATTAAATTATCACTAACAATGATTGAAGCAACAGTTGTACATAAATTCGATAGCACGGTGGCGCACATAAGCATTTTAGTCCTAGTAGTGAACATTCTCTTGGTTTTCCCATCTTGGAGCTAGTTAAAATGTTTTGAAGATGGGAACTCGGTTGAGGAGATACACATAAAATGCTAAAAGAGCCTGTAAACCTTTTCTAACCTAAACAATCTTTGGAATGCAAAAACAAAAATAAAGCTAAGCTAATTCAAGAGCAACGGTGTTTGTCACAGTAAAGATTGTTCACAATTATCTTATTAAATTTTATTTTATTAAGAACTGAATTCATCTCACTCCAGTTATATTTCGGTAGGCTTAGATAAACTTTACCTTCTAATATTAGATCGTCTTTCCTTTTATAGCCTTCCCTCGAATTAATTTCTAATTAGTGAATACTTTTCGTTCTACATTCTGTCACGTAGCCACTTATTATAAAAGCTGATAGGTCTAACACTCTACACTCACTTTCTCTCCACAATCTATGCCGGACGGCCAGTCGCTCTATTCCTATATATATACTGGAAGATTTTATCTTTTGGGACTTTGTAGATATTATATCTACACCATTAAGACGCCGGAGCTTTTAACTTTGATTGTATAATCTTCAAGGATCAAACCCAAGCCCGCTGTACTACACTATAACCTCTTTCCAATTGCCTGGAAGCGGAATTTTACGAGTCCAATCCTGTTATCAGAGGAATAGATCATCCAAGCCCATCAACTGCCTGGAAACGTAAACTTATGAACCTGACATATTATCATAAGTTACGTAAAATATTCATATCTCTATTTGTAACTGCCACGATCACTGTTTATCTCTTTTAATTAAATTTCATCATTATTTTTATTTCATTGTAAACAAATCGTTAATTGTTTTTCATTTATAGTAACTAGTAAATTCTGGGGCCTCATTCTACATAGATCTTTATGCATAGTCGAGTAGCTCTTTACTCACTTGAGACCATGACATTTTGGAGGGGACACATATAAAGAATTGAATTTATTTAGTTACTTATATCTATTTCATCTAACCTTAAAGTTTAAATTGTAAAACTCTTAATTGCCCCACTTGATCATATTTTAATTGAACTCCCTATTTACAGGATTAATTTTTTTTTTCCTTTTCATTTCTTCATTTAAATGGAATAGCAATTTATCCATTCATTCTTTCATTCAAATTGAATAGCATTTTATTGATTCATTCCGTCATTCATTTATTCATTTATAAATTATTCATTCATTGATTGATCATTCATTCATTCATTCATTCATTCATTCATCCATTCATTCGTTTATTCACTCATTTATCCAATCATTCATACATTTATTCCTCCCTTCATTCTTTCATTCATACATTATCCATTCATTCATTCATCTATTCACTCAGTTTTTCATTCATTCATTCATTCCTTGTCCACTTTGTTATTATATCACTCATTTCATTTTGTTGTTTTCCTCATTCATGAATTGTTTTCAATATGTTTAAATTCCATAACGATTCATTCACCTATCATCCAATCACTCAGTGTTGTGAACACATTTTGGAACTATTGTAAATCTTACGATATTTTATTGTTTTGTATTTCAGACATCACTGCTAAACACTCTTCAATGCCTAATTACAATTGTTGAACAACCATTGAACAAGAGAGAGGTCCCAGCCACGAACTGAGTTGGTAAATATATCCTTCATTATTCTCTTTTACATGAGTTGGGCATCACATAGTAACTATAGACATCGTGATTTGTTTTGCATAGTGATTTGTTTTAAATGCATTTTTGGCATATTACTGTTACCGAAAAACACTTATATATTATGTTCTGAAAAGTGAGTCTTTAAAAACTAAATAATAATAAAAGGAGTCTACTAGCCGTCGTGTTATATTTAGTGATAGATAACTTGGGATTATTTTGGCATCCTATTATTGTTATCACACTCTAGTATATTAGCGTCATTGCGAATAATTGTACACAAACTAACGACGAGTCACACACATTGGTGATACATTTTTCGTAGTAACATAGTTTAGAGTACACGCGATTGACACATTGTTATGGACTCAAGTCATAACTCCGCATTGTATTGACACATTGCTTTATAAGATATAACGATAAAAGGCATCAAATTCAACATACATAATAAGTTGAAATAAGAGAGAGAGAGATTTCTAAAAATAGAACAGTTCATTCCAGTAAGTGTAAATAAATAAAACAGTCAGTAACAGTATCCTGTCAATATAATATATATAAAACATCGTAACTAATTTATTGCAACATGGAAGCATATAAAAGATACTTAAGTCTCGCAAAGGACTTAGAAATACCCCAGGAAAGAATATTTTCATGGTGCGAAGAGAAAGTAAAAGAAGAAAAAGAAAATGAAGAAAGAATTCGTAAAGAAGAAAAAGAACATGAAGAAAGAATTCGTAGAGAAGAAAATGAAGAAAGAATTCGTAAAGAAGAAAAAGAACACGAAGAAAGAATTCGTAGAGAAGAAAATGAAGAAAGAATTCGTAGAGAAGAAAAAGAACACGAAGAAAGAATTCGTAGAGAAGAAAAAGAACACGAAGAAAGAATACGTAGAGAAGAACGAGAAGAAAGAGTCCAAGAAAGGGAACTAAAAAGACAAATAGCTTTAGCAGAAGAAGAAACCAAAAGGACCCAAATGATGCTGGAAATTGAAAAAACAAAAACCGGTCATGAAAGAAAACATAATAATAGTGATGAATTTTTCGTGAAACTTCCACGCATGCCAACATACGATGAACGCTCAGACTGTCTAGAATCCTTCTTACACCGATTCGAAGTTCAGGCTAAAGGTTATCGTTGGCCAGAAAGCAAATGGGCCACAGCCTTGATTAACTGCTTATCCGGAGAACCGCTAAAAGTTTTCTATACCTTAACAACTGAAGATGCAGATGACTATGGTAAAATTAAAGACGCTCTACTAAAAAGATTTAGATTAACGGAAGATGGTTACCAGGAAAGGTTTCACACTGCAAAACCGGAAAGTGGAGAAGACTTTAATACATTCGTGAACCGAATTACTCAATTTCTAAATCGGTGGCTTGAGTTGGCAAACGTAAAACAAGACGACTTTGTAGGCCTTTACTATCTCACGCTGAAGAATCGAATCTATCAAGCTTGCAACCCAGATTTAGTCGCATTCTTTAAAGAGAGAAAGCCAGAAAACTTGGACAAATTAAAAATCTACGCAGAAAACTTTAACAGCGCACATCCATTGACACCCCTTAGCAGAACATTGAAGGAACCATACTACGCTGCCGCTGCTCAGAGTCCAGGTACACCTAAAGTTCAGTACTCAAATAGAACGAGCCGATCAATCACTCGGAACACGCAAGTGAAACAAGATGATCATAGTAACAAACCATGGAACAAACAGTTCAATAGAGACCATAGCCGACCCTATCAAAACAAAACAAGAAATAGCACTGACAATAATACTGAGTATAAGAAAACCAACAAACCTATAATTAAATGTCAATATTGTGGAATGAAAGGCCACACAGCAGACAAATGTTACAAAATCGTGGGTTATCCGAAAGAAACTGCAAATGCATCACTCCAAACCAGTGTAAATAATCAGACACGAATAATGTCAGGAGAAAATATAAATGTGTATTGCGTGAAAGGTATGTCACTTTTAACACAAACTCACAAATCAGGATCGCTATTTTTTTGTGAAGGCAAAGCTAATGGAACTGATTGCAAAATATTGAGAGACACAGGATGCAGTACAGTAGGAATAAAAGCATCTTTGATCAATGACGAAGACAAAACTGGAAAAACGGTACAATGCATCACATTCAGTGGCACAGTCGAAACCTTTGAAACAGCTAACGTGTACATAGAAACCCCATACTATACAGGAATAGTGGAATGCTGTATACTTCCCAACCCCGTCGCTGATGTTATTGTTGGCAATATAAAAGGTCTTAAAGACAACCCAACAGATGTAAAAGAATGGTCATTAAGCCAAGAAACAGCTTGTCTAGCAGAAACAAGAAAGATGACTAAGACAACAGAGAAGCCAATGACTATTTCTCTAGAACCACAACAATTTGACAGGAACAGGTTCATTGAAGAACAGAAAAAGGACCCGACTTTAACATCATATTTCAATATCGCAAACAAAGGGACGAAATCAAAAGTTGAATACATCATTGAAAAAGATATTCTGTTCAGGTTACATAGGAAAAGAAACAAAATAGCTAAACAACTGGTCACGCCGAGTATTTATAGAAACAAAATCCTTGGAATAGCGCACGATTCAATAACTTCTGGACATCTTGGGAGCTCTTCCACATTGAAGAGAATATCCGAGAATTTCACATGGCCTGGAATTACTAAAGACGTCCGAGAATATGTGAAATCGTGTGACACATGCCAAAGAAGAGTCGCAAAAGGCAGAATACCGAGATTGCCATTAGAGACAACCCCAGTTATTGAAAAAGTTTTTCAAAAAGTTGCAATTGACATTATAGGCCCTTTAACAAAATCAGATAGAAACCATACACACATACTAACACTAGTCGATTACGCAACCAGGTGGCCAGAAGCGATAGCATTGAAATCAACTACATCGGATCACATAGCTGAAGCATTGATGACAATTTTTACCAGAATAGGCATACCAAATGAGATACTGTCGGACAATGGACCCCAATTTACATCACATATGATGCATGAAACCATGAAACTCATGGGAATCCAACACTCATTCACAACTCCCTACCACCCCCAAGCAAATGGTCTTTGTGAAAGATTTAATGGCACTCTAAAGAATATGTTAAGAAAAGTGTCAGCAGAAAAACCAGATGATTGGGACAGATACTTACCAGCAATCCTATTTGCATATAGAGAAATACCCCAAGAATCTACAGGCTACTCCCCATTTGAGTTGATGTATGGACGATCACCTCGCGGCCCGATCAATATAGTAGCCGACATTTGTAAAGGGAATGAGGAGGACAATAACGAAATTATGTTTGCTTACGAATATGTAAGAAACCTGAAAGACAGAATAGAGGATACATGTAAGCTAGCACAGGAATCCGTCACCAAAAAAGCAGAGAAATACAAGGAATACTCTGATCGCAAAAGCAAATCAAGAAAATTTGAGATTGGTGACAAAGTACTAATACTCTTACCCGATGACTCGAGTAAACTTTTAGCTACATGGAAAGGACCATTCAAAATAACAGCAGTAAAATCTAATGTTAATTACGAGATTAAAATTAACAACACAACAAAGACATTCCATGCAAATATGCTAAAAAAGTATTTTGATAGAGACACAGTGTCGCAACCTATGTTTACTAATATCGAAGCTTCAAATACAGGATTAATCATACCGTTGGTCATGGGACACAGACACCCGAGACAGAAAAACAAACAAAAATCGCACAATTGCAACCACCTAAGACAAAAAAAGAAGTACGCAAAGTACTTGGGCTCCTAAATTTTTACAGGAAATACATTTACAACTTCGCGCACATCGCGACACCGCTAACAAATCTGACAAAGAATGGGTCACCGAACAAAATTGTTTGGACAGAAGTGTGTCAGAATAGCTTTAACCAATTAAAGGCATTACTCTGTTCAGAACCAATTCTTAAATTACCCGACATATCAAAAGAATTTGTTGTAAGAACTGACGCGTCTGATAAGGGCATCGCAGGTGTACTATTACAGGAGCATGAGGGAACTCTAATGCCTTGCTTATATGCAAGCAGAAAATTATTGGACAGAGAATCACGATACTCTGTAATAGAGCGTGAAGGACTAGCCATCGTCTTTGCTTTAAAGACATTCAGCAGATATCTACTGCTAAAAGAGTTTGTGGTCGAAACGGACCATAAACCACTCACGTACATAAGAAATAACAAAATGAATAATAGTAGAGTACTAAGGTGGAGTCTATTTTTGCAAAATTACACTTTCAGTATCTCTCACATACCAGGCTGTGAAAATATTCACGCCGACCTACTTTCTCGATTAGTATAAACACATGAGAAGGGTATAACTTAACCCCCCATGCATACTGTTAGTTACCTCGCAAACTATGCCAAATCAGAACGCACAATTTCGATAATTTTATTTGTAAACATGATGACCCAACTTAATGTAACATTGAGTATTGTTTGGATATATATACCATACCCATTCATGATTTGGGAAATCTTCTCTTTATCTATTATTGTTATGAATTTTCACTCATTTATGATTAATAATTGAAATGTCAATATTCCATTTACATTTTCATTCATTTCATTCAGAAAATTACCTTCATATCATCGACTTAAATCATGCTTCATTACCATCACTATTGTTTATCACAATGATTTGTAATCACATTGCCATCATGTCGTTCATCACAATGATTTGTAATCACAATCTTTCATTGTTATTGTCGCCCATTCATATACCTACGTTAATATAAACATTTCCATGTCTAGTTAATAAATAATTTAATTGTAGCACAAATCATAACAATGGATTAATGCTATAGTATCATGATAGTAAATTTACTTCCGTTTGTAAAATCTATCTTTCCCATAATGGTTAAAGAGTATATTTTAAACGTGGGTGGGGGGTGTCACAGTAAAGATTGTTCACAATTATCTTATTAAATTTTATTTTATTAAGAACTGAATTCATCTCACTCCAGTTATATTTCGGTAGGCTTAGATAAACTTTACCTTCTAATATTAGATCGTCTTTCCTTTTATAGCCTTCCCTCGAATTAATTTCTAATTAGTGAATACTTTTCGTTCTACATTCTGTCACGTAGCCACTTATTATAAAAGCTGATAGGTCTAACACTCTACACTCACTTTCTCTCCACAATCTATGCCGGACGGCCAGTCGCTCTATTCCTATATATATACTGGAAGATTTTTATCTTTTGGGACTTTGTAGATATTATATCTACACCATTAAGACGCCGGAGCTTTTAACTTTGATTGTATAATCTTCAAGGATCAAACCCAAGCCCGCTGTACTACACTATAACCTCTTTCCAATTGCCTGGAAGCGGAATTTTACGAGTCCAATCCTGTTATCAGAGGAATAGATCATCCAAGCCCATCAACTGCCTGGAAACGTAAACTTATGAACCTGACATATTATCATAAGTTACGTAAAATATTCATATCTCTATTTGTAACTGCCACGATCACTGTTTATCTCTTTTAATTAAATTTCATCATTATTTTTATTTCATTGTAAACAAATCGTTAATTGTTTTTCATTTATAGTAACTAGTAAATTCTGGGGCCTCATTCTACATAGATCTTTATGCATAGTCGAGTAGCTCTTTACTCACTTGAGACCATGACAGTGTTGTCAGTTCTATTATACGGAGTTGAATCTTTGAAATCAACAACAACAAAAAAACATTTGCTGAAAAATAGATAGTTTCCAAAACAAATATCCACGAAAAAATCTTCCGAATTTTTGGCCAAACAAAATAAACACTAAATATATATTACAAAAAGTTGAAATAAACTTCATTTCTGAAATTGTCACATTAAGAAGATGGAGATGAATTGGCCATGTTTGCCGGTTGAAGGATGGAGAAATCCTGAAAACATCGCAGAGATAGACACCGCAGGGAAATCGCAACAAGGGAAGGTCATTCGAAACATGTAGAAGATCGATAGAAAAAGAAATGAAATCCTTTGGTTGGACCTGGGGGGGGAAGGGGGGGGGGGGGGGAGATTCGAACGATGACGGATGACAGAAGTTACTGGCGTTCCTTACTCTCGGACTTTATGTGTTGATGAAACACCAGAGAGGATTAAGTAAACAAGCAAAATAAAATTAAAAAAAAAAAATCAATAGGGGCCGTTTGGAAGACAAGAAGGAAGAAGAAGATATTTTCGGTTATTTTTCCATAATCAAAAAATGTGTTTTGTCAGAGCACGGAGTCAAGCAGTTGTCAAATCATGTTTGGAAAATGGCATCTTCACATGCGATGTTTTCCAAAAAAATTATAGAGAATAAGTTAAAAAGTGTGAAGGGGCTGCCTGAAGTCTGGGATCGTAAAAACACATACGACAAGTTGAAAATGGAAAGGATTCGAAATAATATAATATACAAGAAAGGACATCTCTTTTTCCAAACCCTTCCTCAGCAGAATAATAGACAAAAATATGGTAAAAACAACTTGAATGTCGTGCTGATGAAGGGTTTGCAAACGCGACGTCATTGTTTATATCGCTGTTTCATTCCGAAGAATTTTCCATTTTCACCTTGTCGTTTGTGAATAAAAATGAGTCCGATTTTCACTAAACCCATTGTCTGAGATTAACGGCCATATTCAATTTAAATGAGAGCACTGGCAGCCCATTCTCTGGATCATAATATTATGTGACCCACCAACAAAAAACGGTATTTTGTCGAATTGAACCATGTGATGAAAAATTAGATTTGTTTTAAATCTTGATATTTTAGTAGCTACTCTAAAACGCTTTCATTGTAAATTATTAATGTAGTCTCTCTTAAACTGCTCAAATAGAAAATAAATCTTAATTTGATAATTTGACTTTAAATTCAATTTTCGTCTGGATTTAGGCCGTAGGACATATTATCAATTAACTTCATTTCCAAGAATTTTCAAATCGCCAAGGTTAGTATGAATGTGACCCGAAGCCTCAAACCGATAAAATGGTTTGGAGAACATGATGTCAAAGAAAAATTATTCTAAAGATAAAATAGTTCAGAACTATCAGCTTTCTGTGATCATAAAATTAATCCAAGGTTCATACATGTGACTATAAAGTCAATTTTAGTATTTGAACCTCTTCGACACATGTTCTGTTTGTTTTTAGGGGTTTTCAAGGCGCTTGCAACTACACATAATATATAGATAATTTCTGAGCCACTAGAAAGGAAGAACATGGGAGGAAGCACCGAATAAAAAGCAAGAAAAAATGGACTGATTCAAATAGGAAACAGAAGTAAGTGTCTATGAGCAATATATCAATGTGCATATTTACATTATCTTAAGGTTAAGGTTCCAACCGAGCATGAGCAAAGGATCTCGTTATGAAGGATACACGACTTTGTTTACACAGTGCCATATATTCAAAACGAAATAACTAATAATATAGTACATAGGAGAGAGATGGTTTTCAGAGGAAAAAATATCCCCCATCAAAAAGAGGAACAATACAATGAATTGTCTTCCTCTTAGCTAAGGATTCCTATCAGGACACCCCCCCCCCCCCCCCAAAAAAAAAAAGAACAACCAAAAAACCACAAACAAAAAAAAAAAAAACAAAAAAACAACAACAATCAAACATAGAAAATAAACGGACAATCTCAACAAAGAGGAGAGCAACACGGAAAACGTGAAGGGGGGGGGGGATAGACAGCAATAGTGACCACAAGAGGATAAGGGCCCAACCCCTCGCCGTTTAGAGACGGTAGATCAGGTTAACTAAAAGATGTAAATAGATATGCTCAGGTATTAAACAAAACACACTTTTGCATTGTGTCGTTTGGAAATCTTTCTATTTCATGTTTTCCTTCCCCCCCCCCCCCCCCCCCCCCGCCCTTTTTTTTATGATGCCAGACTTCATATTGATAATCGATTTCTATAAAACAATTTGTACTTTAAGGCAAAGATAAAAAAGAAAAAAAGAAAATGTACATTGTCGAGTCTTCACCAAATTATTTATAAATTTTATATTATTCACTTGGGGCAAATTTGACCCCGGTGTCAATTCGCATATACAATATTATGGTACAAATTAAACGAATTGTTCTCAAATATTCAAATAAACTCGTTAACTGCCGTACTCTTGAAGAACACGTATTTAAAAATTTAGCCATAAAACTCGTCCTTCATATATCGATCTATTTAGCTGATCATCATCTCGCAAGGTCCCAAGTTTTAGAGATTTTGTCAAGATGATGGTCATTTAAATCGATCGTGTTTTGAAGGACGAATTTTCTGGCCAAATTTATAAATACGTGTTTTTTTTCCAGAGTATGGCAGTTAACTGGTTAAAATATTATCTTCTTTCCACTATTACAGTGAAAATAATTTGACACAGACATGAGATGATAGAGAGTACCATACTCTGCCTTAGGCATTTTAAAATTTTCGTATTGGCCAGAAATGTTTTACTTCAAATATCGATTGATTAAGATGAACCCCTACATGTCAAGAATTCTCAAATCTCAAACTTTATTGAATTGTCAAGTGTCAAGTTTGAGACTTTTTGACAATTTGTGGGTTATTTTGATCGATATTTGAAGTTGATACTAAGCTTCTAGAAGTCGCGGGTTGTAAAAATGTAATCTTCCGATATCGTATTTTATATTGGTTTTATCATTAATTGAGGAAGGCTTAAGGGTTTGAGCCCGAAATTTCTTTGACCTGTGTTATTCCGTAAAAAAGCTGTAATATTCATTCTCGACGAAATCATTTTGGTAGAATTCTCATTTTCACGACCAGTTTTGAAAGTGGAATTATTATTTACAAATATATCATAACTTGATCACCTTAGGGAGGGGTGGGGGGGGGGGGGGGTTACGTTCTTCACAATGTCATTATTCCATCAGACATAAGTCAAGTTTTCATGAACAAATTTATTTGGACATAAAACATTTGAGGGTTTCAAGTTCTTATTACTTCCATTGTTCCCATTCCTCTCCACATCGTTATTGTTTGGATGAAAGTTCGTGTTTACATCGTTTTCATACGGATTGTTGGTCTCTTTAGAGGAAGTTTTGCCTCTGCCAGCGTCTTCTCGAAGAAGTCTGGATGATTCTCGACCATACTCTCTGTCGGACTCGTCGTCTACTCCCGGCCAATGCACGGGGGGCGAAGTCCGTCGGAACTCGATTTTAGCTCTGTTGGGTGACGACGAAGAGATGTGTATTTTAGGGGATGAAGAAGAAGCCATCACATCACGTAACTTTGGACTACCGTTTTTAACAACTCCTTGGATGTTGCCGTAGGCGGGCTGTGGTAGTGATTCATTGCCCATTTGTATGTTCTCTGCCGCGTTGTCAGGAATGGAAGGATGTTTTGGAAAGGGTGACGTCTGTGGATTCGGACACCTTTCTGAAATAACCATAGACAAGATTTAAAGAGAGTAAAAATGAAATTATAAATATGAATATGATTAGAAATAACTGCTGGCGCTGATATAACTTAAATACGTTGCAAGCGCAGTAAAACCATTAAAAGCAGAAATAACTCCTTTACACCAGGACATAAATAAGATAGTTTTCAAATAATGCGAGCATGTGGGTAGCGCGTTTCTGTAGTTTCATCGTGCTCAACAGATGATGACTGCAACGAGGAGATCAAAACCAGAATCAGTAAGGAGGCTCTGCGATGGACACCCAAAGCGATTCACAATGAGTCCCTGACCTACAGTAACTCATAACGTGTATAACGAGACATGAAAAGGAGTTTGACTCGGAAGCAAGGAAGATGTGACGTCAGGACTATTATTGTTCTCTATTTTGAGTCTGACCGTTGTTCTTTATGAACTTTTAAATTCCCTGCAATAGATTTTACCAAAGGAGACCCATTCATTCTTCTCTTTAATAGGAATAATTGTAGTATAAATATATACATTTATTTAGTGAATTTGCACGGTATTCTCAAGCTGGACGAGATTCAAAATGCTTTCTTTATTTTTTAATTGCTGACCGTATTATACTATCACTCCTACAAAATCCGCCACTGACTAACGCCTGAAGTTCATTGAATTAGTTAACTGCCATATTTTGGAAAGACAGGTATTTTAAAAATTGGCCAGAAAACTAGTCCTTTAAATATCGATCGATTATAATGACCCTCATTTTGGCAAAAAACTCTCAAACCTAGGACTAAGGAAGACCTCGCGAGGCCTCGGGTTTGAGAGATTTTTACCAAGATGGAGGTCATTTAAATCGATCGATATTTGAAGGAAGAGTCTTCTGGCCAAAAATTTAAATACGTGTCTTTCCAGGGTACGGCAGTTAATTTGTTAAGGACCATAATTTTGAAAATGTTGTCAACCAGCCTGCCATTGACCCTTAAAGACGAGACGACGTACAGTTGGTCCACAGAAACCACACTTAAATGAAATTTATGCTTCGCAATACAACATATTTCCGTTTCTTGAGTTTTCCAAATTGAAAACTGCCATAATACTGCATTTTAAAACATTTTGACCAAAAAAACTGGTCCTTCAAATATCGATCAAGTAAAATAGCCAGAATCATAATTCATTCCCCTAGAAAAGCCATATGGAACTATTTTTCCATTTCACACAGTACCAGTCACCTGCTAGACGTCCTTTTTGTATTAAACACTCTTACACTATCCGTCACTACCTATAGCCAGCTACTAATTCACGCCGTCTCTTAGCGGTTTTATGTTTGAGTTATAATGGGAATTGAATTTATATAGCATCAAATTTAAGACTGAGCTTAATTTCCATCTCTTCCGATGGAAAATAAATCAAAAACATTTTCACCACTGAATCCCCCCCCCTCCCCACACACACACACACACCCTCCCAATATTAATAACAATGATGGTGATAATAATAATAATAATAATAATAATAATAATAATAATAATAATAATAATAATAATAATAATAATAATAATAATAATAATAATAACAATCCCCCCCCCCCCCCCTTATAGAAAACCACAACAAAACACAACAAAATCAAAACAACATCTCAAAAGACATTTCATATTATTTTAATTCTAAATTCTCTTTTGGGGGTCCGATTCATCCAGACCGACATAAAAGCAGGTCTGACATCCAAACCCACTTATGGGCCTAGTTTAACATTGTTGTAATGGACCGTATTATGCGTCCTTTTTTTTTTTTTAATTAATTTTTTTTTTTGTGTGTGTGATTTCCATTACAACAATGAGCACATAAGGAAGTGGGTTATCAGACCTGCCAATAAGTGCACGTTGATCCATACATAATATCGGTTTTGGGACGGTGGGCCAGAATTAATTTTTTTTAAAATATAAAATGGAGATAGACGTCTAGCTAAAAAAAATAATTAATAAATAAAATGAAATAAGTTTATGATATCCATATAGAGAAGCATTACTGTAGTAATATGCGATCGCGAAGATAATGGCGATATATTATGTTTCGTAATTCAATTTAAATTCGAGGGTCGTTGTGTGGTATTTGGTTGGATTTTGAAAATCATTTAAGTTCATGTTCGGGTATTTGTTTTTTTATTGATATAATGTAGGGTGAACTGTTTTGCATTGCATTGTAAATAGAGATGTCCCGGGACCGAGCCCCACTTCGGTGGCTTTCGCTTTGCTTCATTTTTCGTTGTTTTTATGTTGTTTGTTTGTGTGTGTGTGTGTGTTGTTGTTGTTGTTGTTGTTGTTTAAGTTTGTTTTATTTTGTTTTTCTCTCCCTTAAGCAAGGGAGGTAACCCAAAGTTACACAATCGGACACACGTCGTTGTTGATTCGTACTGACACCAGACGCTTGTTCAAAGTAAAATTGGATAACTTATGTTACTTTCTGGAATGCCTCGGCGACGGCATCTTACAATGTAATTTTATATAGCGCACTTCTATGGATTCACCATGCTGGAAGTGTTTAACAATGCTTTGTTTATTCCGCCAGGACGGCATATGCAATACAATAATGAGCATTTATAGAAAGGAATCTACACTAATTGCACTCAAATCGCTTTACAAGGGATATAAAGCCAACAGAAATACTGAATATGAAGGGCGAAACAAGCAAGCTGAAAGGCTCAGATGTGAATGAGTGCCTGGCTACAGGTAGTGACGTATAGTCGTGTTAGTGTATTTATCCGAAAAGGGACGCCTAAGGGCTAACCCACACCGGAGACTGACTCCGACGACCTAGCACTGCCGTCTTCCGGATAAAGATGTCGGGCACGGACAAAATACTAAGAATAAAGAGAAGAGCCGCTAGATCTACCCATACTAAGCACCCTACGTCCTCTGTCGTTTTTTTGTTTTTTTTCGGGCTTGGTATGGGTAGGTCTAACGGGTCTTCTCTTTATTCTAAGTATTTTGTATGTGCCAGACGTCTTTTTCCGGAAGACGGTAGAGGACGGCAGTGCCGGTCGTCGGAGTCAGTCTCCGGTGTGGGTTAGCCCTAACACTAACAGACTTTTTGAAATGGAAAAATGGTTCTATGTGACCTGCATGGGAAGTAAATGAAACATTGTGAAGCGCATTGAACACAGCAAATCCATAGAAATAGGCAATATAAATGCTCATGTTTATTTATTAATTAATTGATTAATTAATTTGCGTATGAAGCGAGTACTCCCCCAACTGTACTGAATATGAAGGGCGATTTAAAGATTTTGTCAGTGCACTGCAGACCAATGAAGTAATAAACAAAGAAAATTACTATAATAGCTTTAAAAAAACAAGAAGAAAATACAAAACACGGAACATTTCGGGCTCAAAGCCCATCTTCAGCCAACAACGAAATAAAAAAAAAAAGGAAGACTTTCAAGATTTTGTCAGTGCACTGCAGACCAATGAAGTAATAAACAAAAAGTGAATATAACAGCTTCAAAAAAAGAACAAAATACCAAACGCGGAACAATTCGGGCTCAAAGCCCATCTTCAGCCAACAACGACAAAAGAAAAAAAAAGAAGACTTTCATAATTTTGTCAGTACATTGCAGACCAATGAAGCATAAACAAAAATGAATAGAAAAGCTTCAAAAAAAAAAAAAAGAACAAAATTAATACCAAACACAGAACGTTTCCGGCTCAAAGCCCATCTTCAGCAAATAACGGGAAAAAAAGTGAAAACACAAATACATTATGAAAAAAAAAACCCCCAACTAAATCGACGGCCGAGAAATACTCGACACGTCTCTGTTCTCTGTGAAGATCTTGGAATCTGAACATAGAAACGACGTGCCGAAGATTTCTTCGCCGTCCATCCGGTTTTTTAGTAGTTGTTGTGATGTGCGACTATGTGGTCTAGTGGTACGACACTCGCTTTCGGATCGGAAGGTCCTGGGTTCGGGCCTCGCTCGGCGCATAGTTGAGTCCTTGGAGAAGGCTCTTTACTCACATTATCTCACCGTGCTCGGATGTAAAATGAGTACCTGTTGGCCGTTAACAGCGTTGTTTTTGTCCGAAAAAATTGTAATATTGCCTAACAGCCGTCATGTCCCGTCCTACATGTTAAATGTTGTTGTTGGCCAGGGACTCCTTGTAAAGCGCTTTGAGCACGTTTAGTGGATATTGCGCTATATATAAAAGCTTAATTTTTTTTAAAAATAGCCGTCATATCTCGTCCTACATGTTAAGTGTTGCTGTTGGCTGGGGATCCCCTGTAAAGCGCTTTGAGCACGTTTAGTGGATATTGCACTATATAAATGCTCAATTTATTTTCTTCCAGTCCACAGTTTCTATAAGAAAGCTTAGTAACACGAAGACAAATCATCATGTTTGAACAGGGAGACTAGAAGTAGCAATCAAATCATTTTCTATTTACTTGTAAAAATGATATTACCTTGTCGACGAGACGAAGAGAGGTCTTCGAAAAGATTGAAATTTATTGTGTTGTCTGGAAGTTCCAAGTATTCCTAAACGATTTTTTAAAAGAAGAATTAGAAAAGAATTACGTTTGAAATTATCATACAATAAATCATTTCTTAGTCTGTAAACCCTGATTTTGTATAATGTATTTTTATATTAATATCAAAGCTGTTTTCTCTAAGTCATCCTAAACGATTTTTTAAAAAGAAGAATTAGAAAAGAATTACGTTTGAAATTATCATACAATACATCAATTCTTAGTCTGTAAACCCTGATTTTGTATAATGTATTTTTATATTAATTTCAAAGCTGTTTTCTCTATTCCCCCCCCCCCCCTCCCCCAATTTACTCGTTCTTATCCCCCGTCCTTACTCTTTTTGTTGTACTAGATCATTCCTTTTCTATTTTCTAGACATTACATTTAATGATGGCGACTGTGGCGACGGCGACAACGACGATTATTGTCATAGACAATGACAGTTATAACAATGAAGATTATGATAACGACGACGTCAAAGATGAAAAATGCAAAGATGATGATGCTCTTGCTGCTGCTGCTGCTGCTGCTGCTGCTGATGATGATGATGATGATGATGATGATGACGATGATGATGATGATGATGATGATGATGATGATGATGATGATGATGACAACGACGACTACGGTGATGGTGATGATGACGACGACAATGATGACGATGATTTTGATGATGATGATGATGATGATGATGATGGCGGTGATAATGATGATGATGATGATGATGATGATGATGATGATGATGATGATGATGATGATGATGATGATGATGATGTCGATTATGATGATGATGACAAGAACAAACAATTCGTTTTTTTACATTTTAAAAAACTTACTGTGTTTTGCTGTAGAATGTGATCTATAATGTCATGCAAAACAGCAAAACTCGGTCTATCCTCTGGCGCCGACTTCCAACATTTTTGCATAAGGGCATACCTTTGGATAAAAAACAAACAAATAAACAATTATACAACCCAGAATCAAAGTGGACTTGCTAATGAGATGTATCATCATATTGCCTGATCGACGAATAAGAACCATCAAAGATCAAATTATTCTTTGGAAAGTCAGATGTTTGTTTCGATTGGTTTTAACACAAGCATTTATATAGCGCAATATTTATTAAACGTGCTTAAAGCGTTTTACAAGGATTTCCTAGCGAACAGCAGTACTTAACACACGGGGCGAGGCATGACGCCCGTTAGGCAATAGTACAATTTCTTTTCCCGACAGAGACAACACTGTTAACGGTCAGGTACTTATTGTACATTTGAGTATGATGAGAGAATGTGAATAAAGAGCCTTTTTCGAGGGCTTAGCTATACGCCACTCAAAGCGGGACTCGAACCCTGGAACTTCCGATCCAAAGGCGAGTGTCATACCACAAGACCACATAGCAACACAAACTAGTTCAAAGACGCTTGTCAGTTACTGTAGTGTCAGGAAGAGGAACGAGATGGACTAGTCGGAAAAATGACGACATTCTGCTGTACTCTGAGCACGTTTAGTGGATATTGCGCTTTATAAAAGCTCAAGTTTTTTCTTAATACATGAAAGCTGGTGCTTAGATGTTTAAGTTTCTCCGCTTAATCGCACACTCTGCTTAATCGACACACTAACCCAAACTCCAGAGGATGTGAGATTAAGCAGAGTCGACTGTACGTGTGTTTTTTGTTGTTTTTTGTTGTTTTTTTAAAAATTGTTTTTTGAATTGTTTTTGTTTTGTTTTCGTTTGATTTTTGGTCGGGGTGGGGGCTGGGGGGTACAGAGTACGGCAGACCTATCATGGGCACGGCTGGGCAGGTTAACCAACTGTTACCGTAACCATTTTAAAAGAATAATACAAACTCCTCGTGTTACTCACATTTCATCGGGACAGTCTTCAGGCCGATCCATGCGGTACCCGGTACTTAGAAGATGAAACAATCTCTCTGGTGGAATACCGGGGTAGGGCGAGGCACCTTTCAGAACAGAACGATAAGAAGTGGATTCAGTACTATAGTCAATGAAAGGTTGCATTGTGTTTTAAAAAATGAATGGAGGCAATACAATACTTGCAATTTGTTTATCAATAACTTCTTGGCTTAAAAAAAAATACCATTAACTTTGTATTTAAATGGCTGTCAATAATCATTGTAATGAAATAAATAAAGGAATAAAGAACCGAAGAAAGAGAGAGAGAAAGAGAGTGCTAGATAGAGGAAGGAAAATGGAGCAAGACAGAAAGAGAGAAAAATAGACAAAGAAGAGGGAGAGAAAGAGCGAGAGAGAGAGAGAGAGAGAGAGAGAGAGAGAGAGAGAGAGAGAGAGAGAGAGGGGGGGGGGGGAGGAGGGAGGACCAGGGAGAGGCGGGAAGTGCCAGATAATGTTTCTTGGCACATAAAGAAAAAAGAAAAGAAAAAAAAAACAAAAAACAACCCAACAACAAATGTGTGGATAAATCTTACCAAGTGTGACAATTTCCCATAAAACGATTCCGTATGACCATCTTCGCAGCATTAGAAAAAAGATATACTTTATCAATATCATATTTTCCGGTTGACTTAGTACGAACATAACCCCTACAATTAATTAATTATAAACAGTATTGGTTGATTGTGATTTCAAAATAGGACAAAACACATGAAAATCATTAAAGTCATTAAAAAATAACAAAAACAAAAAAACAAAACAAAAAAAAAAAAAAAACAAAAAAAAAGAAAGAAAAATAATATAAATCAAACGCCTTTATGAAATCGTTATATTGTGTACGAAGCAGGCCCGGGCAAAGCAGATAGAAAAATACAAGAAATAGGTCCAAAGAATCACTAAGTTTTGACTGAGGATCGAACCTCGGACTTTCTGACACTGTTTCATACACTCCTTTTTAGATTTGGAATATATTCAATCTTTAAAACTCTTTTTAGATAGTCATTAAATAAAATGAAATGAAAAATAAATTTGAAAAGAAATAGCATTAAGATAAAATAAATTAGGTACTATCTACTACTACTCTCATGATAATTGTTTAACACGACAAGATTAAAACTTTCTTTAAAAGATTCTTATATAAAATAAAGAATATTGGCTGATTTTGAAACAGTTGGTGTTAACGATGAGTTAGATTCGACGTGTACTTATTTGCAGGTCTGATAACACAGATTGTTATGGCCTCATGTTGTAATGGAAATGCTCTCAAACCAACGCAAAATATTGTTCATCACAATGAATCAAGTCTATACTTGCTAATAAGTGCACACAGGTTAGATCGTATGTCTCAGTGCTCTCTCTCTCTCTCTCTCTCTCTCTCTTTCTTTCTCTCTCTCTCTCTCTTTCTTTCTCTCTCTCTCTCTCTCTCTCTCTCTCTCACGTGTGTGTGTGTGTGTGTTTGTGTGCCCTTTTCTTTTACACTCACATACTCTCTTTCTCGATCACTGTCACACACATAAGCGCTCTCTCTCTCTCTCTCTCTCTCTCTCTCTCTCTCTCTCTCTCTCTCTCTCTGTATGTGTTTGTGTGCCCTTTTCTTTTACACTCATATACTCTCTTTCTGGATCATTGTCACACACATAAACATACATACGCTCTCTCTCTCTCTCTCTCTCTCTCTCTATCTCTCGCTCTCTCTCCCCCCTCTCTCTCTCTCTCTCTCGCTCTCTCCCCCCCTCTCTCTCTCTCTTTCCTCTCTCTCTCTCTTTCCCTCTCTCTCTCTCTCTCCCTCTCTCTCTCAATTCTTTTCTTGTCCTTCTCTACCTAATTCACAAAATTATGCTCAATGAGTAAACACCATAACAAAGTAATAATTCCAATAAAATTCTCTTCTTACACGTCACTTTTAGTTGTGTAGACTTGTGCATACAAAAATTCTGGAGCCATCCATTTGACTGGAATACGGCCCTGCAATGATGAAAGCAAATTGAAAATAAGGTTAAAGCAGTTTTTTTTTGCAAGCGATTACAATCTCAAGGTTCTATAATAGATAGTATGCGCTTGGCGAAGATGCTCACAACAATGCCATCCGGAAGTATAACGGACCAACACACAAAACTATGTGTAACCTTGAACGTTTATCATCTGGTTAATACAGTTTAGTGAGAATTACTCATAAACGCGGATGGCAAAAAACAATAACAAAGACCTGATTGAAGTCATCTTCGTTCAATCTATAGATAGATCGAAGTTGACGTCACTCGGGTAATTATCTATAGAACTATACCAACATCCAGAAAGTGTCTGAAGTCTTTCACAGGGCTTTTTATAATGTTGTTATTATTATTAGAAGTAATGTCCCAATTGGATTCAATAGTCTGATGTCACGCCGCCCTGCACCGGCGAGCAGCGTGGCTCTAATAAAGAAAATCATTACTTTTTATTCTTCATGCTGGCTAGTACTTTTCATATGTCATGTGATCAGAATGTATAAAAGTCAAAACATCATATTTATAATGTTTTTCTCCTCTGGATACACTTTTATGCTTGTCGGAAAAATATTTCATAAGGGCACCCGCCATTGTTCCGATAGTTTAGAGCCAGTTACTAAGTTACTATGCGTCATTACGGGGGAAGTGACGTCATAATTGTTGAAGCCAATTGTGATATCGGCTAACGAAAGTGACCGAATACACAATGCTCAAGTACCACGCGTTACACACACTGATTGAGTACCTGTTAAAAACGGCCTCATTTTTTCGGTTAGGTTTTTTTACTTTGTTGTCATAAAAATTGGGAATGCCCCTTTTTAAAATGTTGTTAACAAAAGTATTTGTCAACGAAAATAACATAAAATCTAAAATCATAATATAACTTCAACAGAGCAAAATATGCCCACGCACACCGTTTAAGATGTTTCAAAACTTGTTTAATTTTGTTTCATCAAATTTACAAGTGCTATAATATAAATTCATTGTTATGATCCTACTTTTAAGATATCGATCGTATGATTTTGCTTCTTTATGTTATAATGATAATCCAGTAAGAAGGGGCGGAAATGGAAAACAAAAACCGATTTAAATCAAGATAACAATCGCATATGAAGAAAAAAAGCCAGGGGATAATGTCAACAGAGATCAGAAGGAGATCCAAGATTCTTGTTGTTAGTCTGAAACCACCTAAAATCAAACTCTGTAACTGCGATAAAGATTTCACCAAAAGGGAAATTATAATACGCAAATGGTTACATAAGAAACACATCAAATAACTTAACATATACGAGTGTCACGAAAAAAAGAATGTAATCTGTCCAAAAAATAATCTGACTGTTTCCCTATTTAAGACGGTTAACAAGTAAAACCAAATACAAGGTAGCCGAATTTTTTGTATATTTACAGAATTCGGTATTTAAAATAAACCTCCGTATATTTCCCAATCACCCGGCGAATGGAAAAAAAGTTAGTTAGCATGTAATGCCTTTTTTCTGGAGTTCAGTGTTCAGATAGGGGTCGGTAGACGTGCTTGCATAAAAGTTCAGTAAATGTTGTTTATTCTGAATCGGCAACCCTGCAAATAGTCTCATTCCTGTACAAGGATACATAGCCGCAAATAAAGGACAAATGAATGATTTAGGGGGATAGAAGAAAAGGGAAGCTTGTGCGACCGATGAAAAAACACCGACACAAAGGCAAGGCACGTTTCCCTGCCCTAAGGGGATCCATTCTACCTAAGACTCTTTGGAGATTCAAAAGGTAGATAGAAAATTAAGAATTAAAATCATATTAGAAAGGTCGTTGTCAACTCTAGCTGATGCCCAAGACAGAATTGGTTTAAGATTTATATTTTCCATAATATGATAAAACCTCAATATGAAAATAAAAACCTCAATCGTACAGATGAATAGACCGAGCCACCAATCGTCCAGATTAGAATGGGTACATTTCTGAGATAGACGTGGAGAATTGGCGTCTTATCGGGGTAATGTCTTTGGTCACCGATATATATCTGGCAGGGTAACATATTTCTTTCCACACTGTCTTTACATTTGCCAGCTCTTAATAGATCCAACTACAGATTTACTGCTGACAGGAGGTATCAGAGATGGAAAAAAAATTCCACGACATAAAATCAAACTCTGTCCATTCAGAGTAGAGAGCGAGCACAATAACACTACACCACCTGATCGTATATAAATATGTATGCATAATAAGAACTCGAACAGAAACAGCCGCGTGTTTACCTTGGTCATTTGGAGGTATATACTGGCTTCGTAGACATCTCGACTCAGTCCAAAGTCAGATATTTTACACAACTTTCCTTCCCTGACCAAAACATTTCTTGCTGCCAAATCTCGATGGACAATCTTTTAAAAAAAGAAGAAAATAATATGTGACCTCAAATCGATTTTGTGCTTAGATGAATTTTCTTCCAAAAAGAGAATATAAAGTTGAATTAATCAAGAATGACAAATGTGTAACATATGATAGTAATAGTAATAATAGGAAAAATCTTTATTGTCCACAAAATGGAAAAATTTCTGTGGTTCACATTGCTCAAACAATAAATATGATAAGTATTGATAGACATTTGTAGATCGTATAATAATAATATATATAATCATATAACAAATTTACTTCACAATGCACACATACATCTTATAAAATTAATACAACAGGGAACATAATGTTTAAATGCGTTGAGATTAAGACTGATTGCTAATGTATCCACATCCAAGAACTTTACTAAGTTACTCAAACGTTAAAGACGTTTAAGTCTGACCTATTCTCTTTCACACAACATTCCTCTTTTTCATTATTTCCATCCAGGAACAATAAAGTATATCTTCTTCTTCCTCTTCTTCTTCTTCTTCTTCTTCTTCTTCTTCTTCTTCTTCTTCTTCTTCTTCTTCTTCTTCTTCTTCTTCTTCTTCTTCTTCTTCTTCTTCTTCTTCTTCTTCTTCTTCTTCTTCTTCTTCTCCTCCTCTCTCTCTCTCTCTCTCTCTCTCTCTCTCTCTCTCTCTCTCTCTCTCTCTCTCTCTCTCTCTTGTGTTCTGGGGTTGGTGCATGGAGAGAGAAGTACAGTGGGGTAGAAAGTAAAAAGGAGGGATCAGAAAACTAGAAGAAGAGAGCGGGTGCAAAGATTCAGTAAAGAAATAACCTTGAGTCCAGACAAATAATCCATGCCCTTTGCGATTTGCCAAGCAAAAGAGAAAAGATCACGTGACGTCAAGACGTGCGCTTCCGGCGTATTACCGTGCGAGTTAATGAACGAATTACCGCTCCTCTGCTTCTGATCCCAACTTTCCTTGTTTTTGAATTTAGAGGACCGGAGAAAACTGCGCAATGACCCGAATTCACAGTACTCTACAATGATGTATAAAGGTCCTGAAAAGAGAAGTTAAAGAAATCATCATCATCATCATCATCATCATCATCATCATCATCATCATCATCATCATCATCGTCGTCGTCATCGTCGTCATCGTCGTCATCATGATCATCATCATCATCATCATCATCATCATCATCATCATCATCATCATCATCCTCATCAATATCATCATCATTACAAATACAACAACCACAACTGTCACCATCACTATTACCAGTATCATGATCATAATCACCATTGTCATTATCATTATCATCACCACCATCACCACCACCATCATCATTATCATCATCATCATCATTGTCATCATCATCATCAACATTACATCATCATCATCATAATTACCATCACCACCACCACGACCACCACCACCACCACCACCATCCACCACATCATCGTCATCATCACCATCACCATCACCACCACCATTATCATCATCATCATCATCATCATCATCATCACCATCATCATCATCATCGACAGAACCCCCATACCTTTTTGAGTACAAACTCCCAACATCTGTATAACGTTTGGGTGGCTAACCTCCTTCAGCATCTGAAATTCCGAGTACAAATCTTGGTATTCTGCGCCTGAGGCCTCCGCTAGATGGCATTGGGGCATAGTGGATATAAGATTTGAATGTAAAATAAGCCAAAATGTGATAACACCTCAATCTGGTATGTTGACAAAATCTATTTGGTAGTGAAAATTTATTCTTTGAGGTGAAATTATTAAGTTTGATGAAATCAAATAAAATCTGGCAACTTTGGTTTCGTTCCTTTTTGTGTGTGTGTGGAAAAATCATGACCTTTCTTCATAAAAAAAGTAATAAACAATAATGAATATAACAGCTTAAACAAAATAAACAAAATACCAAAACACGGAACGTTTCGGTTCAAAACCGTTCTTCGGCCAACAACAACAAAAAAAAACCCCCAAAAAAGACATAAATACATTATTAAATTACAGATAGACGACATAGATTATTGGTAGGTCTTCTCTTGTAGAAAAATCTTGGAAAGTTCGTATTACATTTCACAGCGCACAGCTTCTAGCGGCCTAGAATCACTTTGACATTTCTTCATTAACTCCAATATTTACTTTTGTACCCAAATCGCTTTACAAAGGGTCCAAGCCCACAGCGACACTGAACATACAAGACTAGGCATAGCGCGTGTTTTATTTTAGACAGAAACCACGCTGTCAGATGCTCATTTTACACTTGGGTATGGTGAGAAAATAAATGTGAGTAAAGAGCCTTTTCCCCCAGGACTCAATTTTGCGCCGCCAGAGCGGGATTCGAACCAAGGACCTACAGATCCGAGGCCGAGTGTCATACCACAAGAGCACAAAGATGAAGTATCATGATCAGGGCTGCCAGGTGGGCACGTGCGTGGCCAAAATTGACTAAAAATGGCCGCCAGGAGAATCATGTTTCTATTATTATTATTTTTTCTCTTAAATTCTTTATAACATATATTATATTAATCTTTTTATAACATGTTTTTCTTAGTCTAGTCGATTTTTAATCACCAAAACCGGTGATTGTTTAAAGGGGGATCAAATTGTGTGTAGTGTTTGGCCGCGTGCGATTCTATTTGGCCACTTTGGAGTTGAAATAGGTCATGTTGTACTATGGCCATCTGGCAGCCCTGGTCACAATTATGTGCCGCTAAATTGTTGTGACATTACGTACGTTTCAGCATCTTGACTGCCACGACCTTGGTACTATCTGGTCCTTGGCCTTGGTCCGCCATTATGGCCTTGGCCTTCATCACTTGTCCGAACTCTCCCTCCCCAATGATCGTCTCCAATGTCAAGTTTTGGCGGGGAAACTCCCATTTGTCGTCAAACTTAAAGACAAAAGTAATAAAAATAAATAAATAAATATATTGTCAAATAAATAAATAAATAAATGAATATATGAATAAATTACTACATGTTAAAATAAATAAATAATTAAGTACATAATTAAATGAAAAAAATAATTAATTAAATAAAATAATATAAAAAAATAAAGAAAATGGAAGAAGCACTGTTTACTTTGTAATCGATAAATGTGTGAGAGAAATAGGGTTGTAATAACTCCAACTTAAAAAGATGGCCCAATGTCGAGTCTGTTCGAAGAGTACAGTTGTAACCCTATGTCCCACCAGGGACTAAGAAGAATGAGCAACAATAAACATTTACTTTGTCAAGGACTTATGCATTCGTCACTTTAGAAAAAGAAAGATTCCGCCGTTATTCTTAAATGTCTTTATGAAAGCAATTAGGCACTAGGCAAGTGTTACTTTCAGAGCACTGCATATTAAGGCTTTAGTGACCTCAAAGCAGTTGCTTTTTATGGTTACACCACATCATAATGACAATTTACCCAATCTGCAAAATCTCTTCAACTTCTATGAACCGTCATGAATCGGCCAGGCAGCTGAGTCACAGAATAATATTTAACTAGCTGCTCTACGGTCTCCGGACAGTTGCTTAAATTGCGAATTCGCCACGACACAAGAGTCTCTGCCGTTAGACCGGTCGTGGGTCTCAGTATGAGGCCACAGCTCCAATGTCTTCTCTTGCGGGTACAAAATCCGGGTTGCATTCTCCCCCGTTCTGGGAAGATGATCCTCGTCCCGAGGAACCGTATTCTTTCAAGTCAACCCCAATCTCCTAATTCCGTTCCCTTCCAAAATGAGAGGTCCTAATAAGGCAAATGTCAGAGCGCTGCGTTAGGCACTTTGTAACTAATCCAGAGGTTTTTGTTTTCCTTTAGCTTTTGACAAACAATCCAAACATACCAGTTTTAAAAAATCAACCACAGCGTGGCGTGTCTGTCTGGAGGTTTCAAAACGGTCCAAGAGGTAATAGGCGGAAGTTGAATATTATGAAGCATGCGCAGACGATTGGGTCGGAGACTAAGGAGGCAGAAAGCCACGGAAATAATGAATAAATGCTGGAAAAGACGTTTAATTAAAAGGTATTAATTTAGTCTCACCATCTCCTGATTTTCGTTCACTCCATTTGCCTGGACCGTCGTCCACGGACCGGTAGGAGGTGAAATTATAATTTTACGGTTGGCTTGGCAACGGGACTCTCTCATGTTGTCATCCACGACGTAGTCGGAGGGCACGGCGGACATGGACACCAGACTGTTGACGTGCTTCAGGGATGGAAGTTGGCCCTGTTCCCGCCATTTCCTCCAGACGATCCGTCTCATGACAATGGCTATGATGATGATCACCAGAAGAATGGTCAGGGCTATCCCAACCTGGCACTCGCCAGAACATTCTGCTTGCGAAGAAGCTGTTGTTCTCTGTTTTCGGGTTTCATTTCCGTTCTGCCAATCTGAAAAATAATATTATGGATTTAGAAGAGTTAAAAATCTGAAAAAAATGCGCTAGATTCAGTAGCAAAATAGTAGCAGACAGAAATAACTTGACAAACACACACACATACACAAAGACAATAAATCGCCTTCCTGGATTGAGGATTGAATCCAATTCTTCTGATTGACGGAGCAATATTCTATTGTAAAACAACTATGGTACCCGACACTTCCCCGACAATCTAGTCACACCTCTCCTCCTGTTGAAAATGGTCAGGTAGCACTGCCGAGAAAATACTTTTCAAAAAGTCTTAAACCGGGGACTTCTCATCTGACAAAGTAAAAGGTTAATTTACTCGGTCGTTGCAAAAAGAACTTTTTCTTTGGATCAAACTGAAAAGAAAAAGGCTTTGTCCTCGAACTATAACAGGATGCCAAGGTAAGGCAATGAGTGACAAATGATCATTCGGCTATTTGGAAAAATTGAGGTAGCATTACATTGCGCACTAACAATGATGCAAAATGTAATTATACGCTATATAAGTGTACAATTCTATTTGAATGTTCTATCAAATAAACCGAAACCCAAAATGTCCGCATCAAAACAGTACATATTACGTTGAGATTATTCTGATGCTTATAATATATATATATATATATATATATATATATATAATATATATATATATATATATATATATATATATATAATATATATATATAAACTAGTAAAAAGCCCGCAATTTCGCGGGGAAAGAACTATTTTCATTCGATACTGTACTCACCATCATTTAATGAGGGCAGATTGGTAAACAACATTGTCTGTGTAATTTGGTATATCTTCGGTTGATTTTTCTGTGTGGCCCAATAATATATTAATAATATATTCCCTCAACTAACCCCAAGAAAAAATTAAACCTAGTACCTTTAATTAACCCCAATAGGAAAAACAAACACCCTAGCACTTTAATAATACTTATGACTAACCCTAATAGGAAAAAAAATCCGATCTCGAGCTAACCCTAATAGAAAAAATCATGACAAATTGAATAAATAAACGCCTGACAAAAGATCAAAGGTGAAAATACAAATTTAAAAAATACTGGGGATGTAGGAGCTTTCGGAATGTCTCCCCTTTACTTAACTTATGGAAAAACAAACTTCCTAGCACCTTTAATAAGACTTATGACTAACCTCTCGAGCTAACCCTAATAGAAAGGAAAAAAAAACAACTCTCGGACTGCTTTGCACTACCTTTCAATATTTAACAAATCAAAATGGCAGCTGAAAATCAAAACAATGGTCAAATTAAGAAATTTTAAACTTTCACAAATCTATCAAGGTTTGTTCTAGAGTTTTTAAAATACTTCTAGATATAATGACAAATTGAATAAATAAATGCCTGACAAAATATCAACGGTGAAAATACAAATTTAAAGAATACTGGGGATGTAGGAGCTTTCGGAATGTCTCCCCTTTGCTTAACTTATGGAAAAACAAACATCCTAGCACCTTTACTAAGACTTATGACTAACCTTAATAGAAAAAGAAATATCCTCGATCTCGAGCTAACCCTAATAGTAAAAAAAGAATCAAAATAGCGACTGAAATACCTTCATGTGATCAAGTAGAATAATATCACTATGAATGCCACGATTTGCTGAAAAATGCCAACACCCACACAACACAACGGAAGTAATAATAATACTTGATGTCATAAATAGATGACGCAAATTGACAACTTTTTACAGTGTCAAAATTAGTTGATTTTGGGAGTCAAGTGTCGTCGTTGGTACATATTTTATGATATCTGTTTGACTCAATGAACTTTCAAACTGACTTTAAATTATAAAAGGAAATCAAGTTATCTGTTTATCTATCTCTAAAAAATACATTTCTAATTTTCAAATCTTTCAGTAGAGTTGTGGGCCGTATCAATTTTTTTATTGACTCAAATAAGCACAACATTCTCCACAATGCTATATTTTTTAAAGAAAGGATATAAATATAAATACTTTGGACAATATGTGTGATCCTGTTGACATCAGACATCCTGTTTGATGGATTATCTATATTCCTTCATGGAATGCCTAGGTGACGATGATCTATGGTACCGTTGGGAAAGGGTATAATTATTTTTTTAAATTATATAACACATCCTCTCTTCTTTGTTCCTATTAATATACTGGTCATATAAACTAATACATCTGACCGATTAATGAAGAAGAAAATGATTCCACTGTTATATTTTATTCAATTTTGTCACCCCATAATATTTTGGGATTTTTAAAGATATGAACTTAGGATGTTATAAATCGGGAGATTACTGACCTCGTAGACAAACCCCGTTGATTCGGTCTTTCGGCTCTCTGCTTAAAATCATAATTTATTCCGATATCTGTCAAAATTTGTATTATAATATTAAACTTAAGCTTGAAAGATTCTCATCGGGGAGAGTGAATGTTGTCATATTTTGATTTTTGAACTTTTAAAATCGCAAATTTCCAAATTCTCATTATATTTGTAAACATTAAATATAAAACTAATTAGGGATAGGCAGTCTTTTAAAAAACACCTTAAGACAGAACTTTTTTCCAGAGTTTACGAATAGTTTCGCTCACAGAATACGCCTTAAATCTAATTATAATTTTAGGTTTATTTTATTCCAGTTTTGACCTTAAGTTCAGACTGACAATTTCCATTGTATAACTGAACTTTTTTTTAAAATGCATCAATTCAAATACCCTTCGTTAGAATAAGTTACTGATGTTAGCGAGTAATATTGGTGTAAGTTTGTGTTCGTGTATGAACGTAAATGTATCTGTGATTGAGAGTGTGTGCATGTGTATATGCTTGTTTCTTCATATGTATTCTCAAAATTTTCAAAGAATGAATGTTTAAATGACAATTAACATTGTAAAGCGCCGCTGAGCAGTTATGTGGAAGTTGAGCTCTATATTACTTATTATTATTATTATTATTATTATTATTATTATTATTATTATTATTATTATTATTATTATTATTATTATTATATTATTATTATTATTATTATATTATTATTATTATTATTATTATTATTATTATTATTATTATTATTATTATTATTATTATTATATATTATTATTTTTATTATTATTATTATTATTTACTTTGAATCTCACTTTGGTAGGCTTAGTTACGACACAGTGCCTGGTTGACGAGTCGCAACATATCTTCCACAACTTACCGACAGACCCCACATGGATGGGCTTCTCAGTAGAGCACTGACATGTGCTTTGGTTTCCATCCAGACCACTGCACGTGCAGGACGATGAGTCAATTTCGCCATCTTGCTTTGGGGTGGTTGCTGTGAATGCAAGCAAGCTTGTCGCTGAAAGAAAATGTGAGTTTTAAAGACTATTATTGTAGCCCTATAGAAAGAATGACTCCACTATAACAAAGAACGTATTGGACTGGAACCCTCAGGGCAGAAGATCAAGGGGAAGGCCACGAGGAACATGGAGAAGAATTAAAGAGGCTGACATACAGAGAAGTGGTAAGACATGGAATGAGATCCAAAAAAAAGTCAGCTCAGGATAGAGAAGGATGGAAACTGTTTGTCAGTGGCCTATACCCTGACCCAGGGTGAAAAAGGCAATGATGATGATGATGATAGCACTGGTTATACGGGACTTAATAAAAGGAGGTCGGGTGATTCAGCAGATATAGAGAAGCATTCGATCAAAAGGCATAACTGCGATGGGAAGCGTGGCACAGCGGTATCGTCTATGCCTTGAACTCGAAAAGGTTCGACGAACCGCCGCGCTGTGTGGGCTTGAGCAAGTCTCATAACCCTAGCTCACTTTGCGGCGGTGCACTGCGGCTGACGCCCAGGTTATTCCAGTCTTCCCTTGGGATAGACTCTCAAGACAAATTCCCTCTCCGAGATGAATAAAGAGAATCTTATCTTCTTTTTTTTTGAGTAAGTAGAGCATCTTCCATTTAGTAGTTAATGGGGTCAATCAAGATCACACCATGTTTCTGTCCACGCTCCAAATCCCCGAAACCAAGTCTGGCTTAACCAGTTAACTGCAGTCTCTCGAAGGACACGTATTTAAAAGTTTGGCCAGAAAACCCACCTCTCAAATTATTGATGGATTTAAATGACCCTCATCTTGACAAGAAATTTTAAACAACCACTAAAACCTGGGACCTTTTTAAAAGTAAGTTGGGTAAACATACGAGTACCATGAAAAAAAGTCCAAAGCATTGGGAGAGGTATTTCAAATTACAAAGACAATTTCCCTATGTTCACATACTTTAGATATTTTAAAATATAATTTGAGAATTGGCAAAATTATACTGAAGTAAAATCAATACATAAAATAAAACAACATTCCCTTTATTTATCCCCATGGGGAAATTTTTCTTTAGGGTCTATTCTAAGGGAAGACTGGAATAACCCACGCATCAGCCGCAGTGCAGCGCCAAAAACTGAGCTATGGCGAGGTGACTTGCTCAAGGCCACACAGCGCGGCGGGTGATCGAACTCGGTACCTTTCTGGTATCACATGGCAAAAAGCGGCAAAAGTGAATCAAATCATACCAGGATGACAGTCCTGAGGGCAGATATCAGGGTTCATCCTTTCAAGGGCAGAGCAAGACCGATCTGGGCACGTCTCTGGATTTGGTGTGCAGCTGTTTGTCCTTGGCTCCCAGAGACACCGACCGGAAGGAGATCCGTAACCACACGCGGAAGTGCAGGTCTTTTCAAGTTTGTGTTGGGCACAGCTCTGGTCTGAAAGAACGAAGAAATGAAGTAGTAGTAATAGTAGTAGTTGTTGTTGTTATAGTAGTAGTAGTAGTAGTTATTGTTGTTGTTGTTATAGTAGTTGTTATAGTAGTTGTAGTAGTAGTAGTAGTAGTAGTAGTAGTAGTAGTAGTAGTAGTAGTAGTAGTAGTAGTAGTAGTAGTAGTAGTAGTTGTATGCCATCAAAGTCTCACTATTTTTCACCAATCAAGCTCACATAGGACTGGGTTGACCCCAGGGATGCCGATGGCGGAAATCATTCGCACGATTTCACGCTTACGGCCAATTTTTCTATTAAAATTTGATCGTTATAGCATAGAGATTCGCGCGTGTCCCGCCTCGCTGGAGAATTCCCGCCTGTTGGGTAGATTCTATCGTACGATTAAAACATTCTTGATTAAAATGTGTGGTTCATCTAACACACAAATTCTGTTTTTTAAATTCTTGTTTTTGTTTGTTTGTTTGGAGGATTGTTTTTTTTTTGTTTGTTTGTTTGTTTGTTTGTTTGTTGTTGTTTTGTTTTTTTGTTTTTTTGTTTTATTTTGTTTGTTTGTTGTTTTTTTAATTGTTTTTTTTTTTTTCTTGTTTTATTTGTTTTTTCTTTGTTTGTTTTTTTTTTTTTTTTGGGGGGGGGGGGGGGGTACAGTTTGTGTGTGCGACAACAAATCAAAGGGAAGCAAGTGTGTTGATAGTTCACTTGACTTGATTCATCACGTGACTATGGCAAATTATGTAACAATAGAGTTCAAATAGAAAACGAAACGAGACAAAATCGAAACCGGATGTGGTGCAAATTGAGTTGGAAAATAATGAAGACTTATTTATATCTTACCTGCACAAAATAATATCAAGCTTATGCCCCAATTACACCCAGTCCTGGGCTAATGCCTACGAAGTCAGTGACCAAAAGAGCCGATTTTTAGTCACTTGTTTCGCTTAGGGTTAAGAATAGAAATTATTTTACTTGGCTAATAAAATTCTAAATTAAGACCCTCTACACAAGAACGGGCTCAGAGGAGAACATCCCAGCTACTGAATTCAATTACATGTTTTCATGTAGAGAAGTTCTCTCTCTCAGTTCAAAATTAATTACTTTTATTACAGGTATTGGTAAATTTTAAATATATTTTCTTGTGCTAACATCTAAATGAACTATTTCTCTGAGAAATAATTTCTAGATTTTTCTTTTTTTTTCTGTCTTTCTTTTTTTTTTTTGTATAAAAGTTATCAGAGTTGGAAAGCTAATAAGTTTTGTTGTTTTCTTATTTTATCTTTCTTAAAAAACAAACAAAAACAAACAAACAAAAAACAGCAAAATTTTCATCTAATTATATTCTTTTCACTGGCGCTGAAGTGATATGCAAGTGCAGTAAAAACAAACAAACATAAAAGCAAAACCAAGATAAAAAACCCGATCAATTTTTTTTTTTAAATGCCTTACCACAGCTGCCCAAGTGGCCATCATGCTCCCTGTCAGGCATCAGGTTCAAGTTGAGAACGAACACTTCACGCGGTGTTTGAGGCAATTCGGAGTCGGACACCCGTATTTTCACAACTGGAGGTAGAAATATGCTAGAGAAAGGAAGAGAGTGTTGTTGCAGTCGAGATTAAATTACCGTTTTTATGGATGTTGAAATGATATTATCGTCAAAAAAAAACCCCCCAATTTATCTAAATTAATAGCCACCTAGATAACCACGCCTCACAGACTGTCGTCATAATATTAAGAATGGCAGTGATTGGATTCAATAGTCTGATGTCACGTCACTCAGCAACGGCGAGCAGCGTTGTTCTACACAAAGAAAATCGGTGCTTTTTATTCCTCATGCTGGCAAGAACTTTTCATATGTCATGTGATCAGAATGTATAAAAGTCAAAACATGAAAATATTTATAATGTTTTTCTCCTCTGGATACACTTTTATGCTCGTCGGAGAAATATTTCATAAGGGCGTCCGCCATTGTTCCAATAGTTTGGAGCCAGTTACTAAGTTACTATGCATCATTACGAGGGAAGTGACGTGATGACTGTTGAAGGCTATTGATAGACATAACAAACTAGACAGGTTTTATGATCGATGGTTTGTGTTTAAGTAAAATACCCATGGTTTAGCGCTAGATCAATGATAATAATAAATGACTCTTGTTAACGCTTTCCGTGAACCAAACATCTCAAAGCGCAATCGAACCAACACAGAAAACTATGTGTCGATACACTTAAACGTTTATAATTTGGACGAGAAAATCTTGTGATAACTAGTCACCCATCTGGCGGTATAAAAACAATAACAATGACCAGAAAGAGGTCGATTTCATTCACGTTATTGTTTATAGATAGAATGCGCTTGGCCAAGGAGTTCACAACATTGCCATCCGGAAGTATAACGGACCAACACACAAACTCTGTGTAACCATGAACTTTTATAGTCTGGTTAATACAGTTTAGTGAGAACAACTCACAAACGCGGATGGCAAAAACAATAACAAAGGCCTGAGTGACGTCATCTTCGAACTATCTATAAACAACCATAATTGCTTGTCCGAGCACATTTGAAAGTGTGTCACAAAAATTCCATGTTTTGATTGGTTAAAAATCTAATAGTTAATTGTGACAAATGAAAATACTATCATACCATCTGGGAATAATCTGAAATTTGAGACAAATAATTGAATGAATAGATTTAAAAACTAATTAATAATGTTGAAAATTGACTTCAAGAAGAGCTTCAAACACCAAAAATGAAATTTGATGAATGGTTTTCTGCGACAGATTGTAAAAAAAGCTTCTATGCAATTTGGCCAGAAAATTTTCTAGTATATAATCGGTCAATTGAAAATGACCTAACTTATCAAAAATTCTTTGAGACCACTTTCTATGAGCGCTCAATCAATAAACTGAGCCAAAACATAAAATATATCGATCATGTGTCATTAATGAAATTTTTAAAAAAATGCTTCGAGAACAGAAACAGCAATATCAATATGCCATTCCCCCGAAAAGGTCACTTAGATTACTGTAATTCTCCTCTCCATGCTAAAGTTATGCATTTATCTAGAAAAAAAAAGCAAAACAAATCTGCAAGGTCAATCACTCAAATCCTATTTAAATTCACATAAAACCTACACTGCCTTACTCCAATATGTCCCCGCTGTGGGCAAGAACCTGAGACGGCAGAGCATCTAGTCGAAAGGTGTGTTGTGACGATGCTACCCGGCGGGTTCGCGACGGTGCATGAATGCGGACCGGACTTTGCTGATTGGGTCGATCGTCATAACATAGTAGTGTGAGAACCATAAGAGGCTGCTGCCTTACTCTGATAAACCATGGCTTTAAAATTTGGCCAGAAATATCATCCTTTAATATCGGTCGATTTAAATGACCGTCAACTTGTAAAAAGAAAACTCTCAAACCCTGGGACTTCCTTTACCTCTCTCCTTATCGATCATTTTCAGTAATTTTCCAAACTAGCAGGCTTACCCAGCAGAAAAATTGCTTTTTAAAACTCAAATAATCTCTCTACAAAACAACTTTATGTTCTTATTAATTAAACAAAGATCATTGTGATGTACAAAATATATCTGAATAAGAAAAAATGTATATTGTGTCGTAACAAATGTGACGATTTTGCTGTAGGTGATAAGGAGGGGGTTAAGTCTTCCTTGACGTCCCAGGTTTGACAGTTTTTGACGAGATGAGTCATTTTAATCGATCAATATTTGAAGAACGAGTTTTCTTGACAAAAATTTTAAATACGCGTTTTTCCACAGTACCGCGGTATAGGTCCCTTGTTCGTACTCTGTTGAGAGCAGCGCAACGTTGGCTGGCTCTTTACTCACACCCACTCACTCACCTTACAAAGGTGTGAAATGAATATCTGGCCGATAAGAACGTTGTTTCTGTCGATAAAAAAATGGAAATAGCGGGTTACGCGTAATGTCTCGTCTTACACGCTAAGTGATACCATTAGCTTGGGACAGACGTATACCTATTTGCAGGTCTGATAACCAAAAATCGTTATGGGCTCATTTTTGTAATAGGTATACACTCTCAAACCAATGTAAAATAGTGTCAATTTCAACAAGGCTATTACAAGCGCATATAATTAATTAACTTCGGCTATCAGACCTACAAGATATGTACATGCGTGTCGCTTGGAGCCTTGTAAAACGCTATGAGCAGATTTAGTGAGTATTGCGCTATAGCAATATTTTAGAAATTAAAATGTCAATTTTTTTTGAGACATCGAAACACAATGATGTAGGAAAATCCTTACTCGTTGGGCAACGGTGAAGCAGCGATGAACACTTGCCCTTCATTGGTCACGTTGATGAAGGGTTTGAATCCTGGAGGTCTGGCG